>NC_133661.1:52232838-52551172 GCF_037893015.1 Macrotis lagotis | reverse complement strand
CAGGCACTACGCTAAGCTCTTTTTACAAATATTCCCTCATTTGAGCCTCACAAGAACCCTGCAGAGTACATGCTATTGTTATCCTCGTTTTACAGTTGAAGAAACTGAGACATTTGCCCAGGGTCACACATCAGGTCTTCTGGCTTCAAGTTTGGAGTGCTAGTAGCTGCCCTTGAACCACACACACACACACACACACACACACACACACACACACACACACAAACACACGTGATTCTAAGACTTCAAGGCTTAAGGGATGACTAAACAGTTGTATCATTGAATTTGTTCATTGTCTGAAATTCTATTTACTCTCTCCAGTTGGTCTCCAGATTCCATAGCCCATTATCCTAATGCATGCCACAGACTGGTTAACATTTATAAAGAGGTTTTGTTCAGTCCTTCATATTTTGGGGTGTTTTTCAAGCAAGCACTAGGGATCAGAGAACTTGGACTTTAGTCCAAGGTGCACTGAATCAGAGGAAGCTGATAGACCTCCATTTGTGTTGAAACAACAGAGCTTAGCATCTAGCTTTTGAGAATAATTATCTCGTGAAAGGGACCAACCAAAATAAAGAGGCATCCTTACCAAGTTTTGACCTATTGGAAATAAATATGTTGACCTTCCCAGAGTTTATGCTAATCAGGGGCAAATGTTACTAGAGATTTTGGCCATAAGGAAGAGCAAAGCAGAATTAGGTTAACAGTATGCTGACTGATATTTCTCTAAATTTCTAATGCCAGTGTGCACGTGGACTAGTTAGAGAGTCATATCCCCCCAAATGGAGGCCCACTGTTGTCCTTAAATAGCCTGGCTCATTGGAAGGTATAATCTGAAAAGTCACCTCCAGTAATAGAAGGGTAAGATCCCCCAACTTTGAATGGGATGGGGGACATGGCAGGAAGAGATAGAGGGAGACAGAGGGAACTAACATCAGCTAAAAGACCTTCAAAAAAGATGGCTGAAAGATTTTATTTATTTTGAGTTTTACAATTTTCCCCCCATTCTTGCTTCCCTTCCCCCAACCCCCACAGAAGGCAAAAAAAAAGATAGCTGAACAGGCTCTTGATGGGGATTAAGAAGACAAACCATTGTTCTGTTTACAATTAAGGGAATTTTCTCTAGGCACACCTTTTCTTTTCTTTTCTTTTTTTAGAAAGATTTTATTTATTTTGAATTTTACAGTTTTCTCCCCATTCTTGCTTCCCTCCCCCCACCCCCCACCCCCCACAGAAGGCATTCTGTTAGTCTTTACATTGTTTCCATGGTATACATTGATCTCAATTGAATGTGATGAGAGGAAGAAAATTAAGAAAGAAGGAAAAATAAAGTATAAAAGATAGCAAAATTACATAATAAGATAACTTTTTTTTTCTAAATTGAAGGTAATAGTCTTTTGTCTTTGTTCAAAGCCTACAATTCTTTCTCAGGATACAGATGGTATTCTCCATCGCAGATAGCCCAAAATTGTTCCTGGTTGTTGTACTGATGGAATGAGCAAGTCCTGAAAGGTTGATCATTAGGCACACTTTTCAATTGCTAAACTACTTGATTAATGGGGCAGCCAGGTGGCATAGTAGATAGAGCAAAGGCCCTGGAATCAGGAAGACCTGAGTTCAAATTTGACCTCAGACAGTTAATAATTGCCTAGTTGTGTGACCTTGGGCAAGTCACTTAACCCTATTGCCTTAAACTTTTTAAAAAATAAATTACTTGATTAAAAATATGGAAGTGAGGTGTGGCTAGGTGGCACAGTGGATAGAGAACTGGCCCTGGAGTTAGGAGTACTTGAGTTCAAATCCAGCCTCAGACACTTTTATCAATAGCTACCAACACCCAGCTGTGTAGCCTTGGGCAAGCCACTTAACCCTATTTGCCTTGCAAAAACCTAAAAAAAAATATGAAAGTGAGAGAAAATTGTCTCTAATTTGTTCTGATTAAAATGGAGGCTTTATATGAAAAGTAAATTTCTAGACAATTGTATTACAGAAATATAAACTGTAAGGGTATGTGTGTGTGATTTACTGCCCCAATCTCAAGTTTAAAGTCTCCAGATAATGAGCTGAGCTGAGTGACCTTGACAATAAAGGTCTTACATCTCTGGTGCACTGCCCCAATGGTACAATAGCTTTTCTCCAGTTAAGGCCAGTCTTCATGTCAGTCCTTGGTCCAGAGTGTAGTTTGTACTTACCTGGGTTGTAAAATAGCTCAAGACACTGCTAATGATAATGTTCCTCCTTCATAATCAAAAAAGACCACGTGGTCATATGCATGATGACAGGACAGTTATACTTATTATAGTGAAGGGAGTGTTGTATAAAGATATCCTTCGAACTTGCCTTTTTCAGAACCTATGACCTGATTGATAGGAAAAAGGACTACTGGAGATGATCTAGATGCTGTGGGAGTCTCTTGACATTTGAATTATTTGAATTATTTTAGCAAGGCTCCTCCGTGGAACCACCAATGCCAAGCCAGCACCAGTTTAGGATTTTTGATGGCTACTGTTACCAAATGGAAAAAATTAAAATGAAAAATTAGCAAAGGTAGTTAGGACATCTGCACTAAAGTGAAACTAATTAATCAGAATAAGCAAAAAGTTTGGTCAGCTACTTAAGGAAGGATACTGTCTGTTATACTACTCTTTGGTATGAAATTATTTGTTCACTGGGGAGCATCATGCTCCATGCTTGCTTCTATCAATAGCTACCAACTGTCTCTCATACCAGGAATTCCACAGGATTTAGTGCTATGAATTACATTCATATATCTTCCACGTCTCCTAGATAAACCCCAATGTAGGAAATTTTAGGCTGTCTTTTTATTGGAACTTTCTGGAAGCAGGTAGTAATTTGAGAGGCAGGGCAACATATCACCAACATTCTCATTGGAATATTGTCAATTTCATTCTCATTTCTTAGTTATTTATTCAAATGACATTTAATTACTTCTGTATATTATATCCCTCTAATTAACTCTAAATAGTTTTCCTTAGACACTTTTTAAAAAAGAATAAATATTAATTGAATATTAACTTTAATCAGAATAGTAACTTTTTTGGTATTATAATTTTCTCCCATTAACAAGTATTTATTTTCTCCCTTTCCCAGCACCTTCTTCCCACACCGGAAATAAAATGGAAAGCAAAAGCCTTCTAACAAATAGACATAGGCAAGCAAAGTCTGCATATTTATTCCTTCTATTCCTCTGTCAGGAGGGTAGCATTCTTTGTAACTCGTCCTCTGGAATTATGGCAGGAAAGAACCTAACCCAGTAATAATCTCTTAC
Source organism: Macrotis lagotis (assembly GCF_037893015.1). Taxonomy (NCBI): domain Eukaryota; kingdom Metazoa; phylum Chordata; class Mammalia; order Peramelemorphia; family Peramelidae; genus Macrotis; species Macrotis lagotis. Next base: position 52,547,883 of record NC_133661.1, on the reverse strand, counting down.
TTATCTGTACACTCTCAGCAGCCTAGTCATCAATTTGCTCTATCAAACCCAGCCCCTACAATGAGTTCCTTCCCAAATTGTCATTACTTATACAGCATTTTAAGGTTTGCAAAGTGCTTTATAAATATCATTTCATTTTATCCTCGCAGCATTCCTAGGAATTAGGTACTCTTCTGATCCCCATTTTGCAAGTGAGGAAACTGAGTTACACAGGTGACTTCCCCAGGATCAGATAACTATTAAGAGTCTCCAGCTACATTTGAACTCAGGGCTTCCAGATCTAGTGCTCTGGATCCAGCCCCCTAGCTGCTTTATGATGATTTTTGTCCTTCCAGGACTTCAGGGGAGGCGATACCACGATAACAACAAGAACTGGATTTGATTGAGGCAGGGCTGTGCTTCATCACCACTCTCACTGGATCCAGTGACCTTCTGGAATGATTCAGGATGACTTGAGATGGCCTTGGATGTGGGGCAGTCAGGATTAAATGACTTTTCCAAGGTCACACATCTGGTAATATCAAAGGTCTGAGTCTGGATTCCAACTCTCATCCTGTGCCACCTAGCTGCTTGAGTAAAAGGCAATATGCTAAGCATTATAAGAACGTAGGGAAATTTCAGTGTCGGCCTCCCAGTCGAAGAGATTGTGCCAGTACAAAAGAGGATTCTTAGCTAGAATCTCAGCTAGGATGGTTTCTTCCCTCCTCTGGCCAACTCACTTCTTTACATTTTTGCAACTCACTTCATTACATTTTCTCATTCCACCTGGTAATTATAGTTATATCTTATCTCCCCTACTAAATTGTAAAATTCTGGAGAGTAGGGGCAAGAGCTCATTCTTTCTATCTCCCCCCAGCTTAGGTAACAAATAGAAATTTTTTGACTTGAAGCAAATTTGTTGATGTTGTAATAAATGAGATCCATGGAACATCCTGGAGGTCACCAGGGCCTGTGCTGGGTTGGGAGGTTTCCAGGAGGATCATGGGGAGTTAAGAGGAATTTCTCAACCCCTTTTATTTCACAAATGAGGAAACTGAGGTCAAAGGTGAAATGTCTTTTCTTCTTTTTCCTAAAGTGTAGGTCTGGCCATGTCACCTGGCCCCACTAGTCCCCATTCAATAAACTCTAGTGGCTCACCTCTACCATCTGGCTTTTCCACTCCATCTCTCCAGCTGTTCTCCATGCCTGAAAGCCTGTCCCTCCTCACCTGCACCTCTAGGTGGCGCCATAGCAAATAGAATTAAATTGTTCAAAACCCTGGGAAACTCTGGCCAGTCCCTTTAGCCCTGTTTGCCTCAGTTTCTTCATCAGTAAAAGTGTGCTGCAGAAGGAAAAGCAAATCACTCTAGTTTTTTTTAAGTTTAGTTTTTGTTTTGCAAGGCAAATGGGGTTCAGTGGCTTGCCCAAGGCCACACAGCTAGGTCATTATTAAGTACCCGAGGTTGGATTTGAACCCAGGTACCCCTGACTATAGGGCCAGTGTTTTATCCACTGTGCCACCTAGCCACTCTGCAAATCACTCTAGAAAGCTCCAAATGGGATCACAAAGAACCAGACATTACTAAAAACATTCTCAAAATCTCACTACAGGAAGTCTTTCTCCAACTCTTAATCCTGGTGCCTTCACACTCAATTATTTTCTATTTATCCTATATATATATATATAGGATAAATAGAATATATATGGAATAAGTAAAATATCTCTCTATATAGATATAGATTAGATAGAGATAGAGATAGATAGATATAGATATATCTATCTATATACATATGTAGATATATCTATATACATATATAGATAAATATATCTATATCTATATCTATATACACAGAGAGAGAGAGAGATTCTGCCTAACCTATTCATGCAGATTTATTTGCTCATTGTGCCCCATTAGAGGGTGAGGATGGGTAATCCTCTGCCTCCTTTTTACATCCTTTTCTCTGCTACCTGGTAGGTGGGTTGACTGACACAAAGTGAAATGGAAGTGGAGCCTGGAACTGCCAGACCACAACTGAGTAGATTCTCTTGTTGCTCTGCCTCTGCCCAGGGCCACAGCACCAGCCTCTCCCGGGGCTGCCGGCTTCCCCTGCTCCCCCAAAGCATGGTGGGCTCCATGCCATCATTGAGGAATGCAATTAATATTGTTAGAGACTCAGCCGGCTCACAGTCGAGTGGAGACTCCTTTCCACCACCCTCATTGGCTTGTGTGAAATAACTCAGCAGTTTCTTTTCCTCTTTTGCTTCTGCTTTTCTGTTGTTGTTGCATTTAGATTATATTTTGTAAGAGTAGAATAAAATCCCCCAACACATCTTCAGCCAACTTTACATGAGTCTACACTTAGAAAACCTTCTCAGAAGCTGCATGTGACCTAGCCTTGTGCAACCCTAAGATTGTGGATGAATTAGAGAAGTGATCCTCCTCTAAAGTCCCATATATGGTTTGAGGTTAGAAAACAGCTGACACTAGTCCTCAGTTGAGTTCTAGTATTGGTGTCCACAACCTGGCCCCAACCAACTTTTCCAGACTTTTAAACATTATGTTCTTTATTGTATTCCATGGTTTCGCCTGGAGGTTGATAACTTGGGGTCTGGGAAATTATATTTACAATATTTTAATAGATTCCAATATAATTGATTTTCTTAGTAACCCTATGTATTTTCTTTTTTGCATTTAAAAACCTTATTTTGGGGGCACCTAGGTGGCACAGTGGATAGAGCGCCAGCCCTGGAGTCAGGAGTACCTAGGTTCAAATCCAGTCTCAGACACTTGATAATTACCTAACCGTGTGGCTTTGGGCAAGCCACTTAACCCCATTTGCCTTGCAAAAGCCTAAAAAAAAATAAAATAAAAATCTTATTTTGAGAGGGGATCCACAAGCTTTGCCACGCTGTCAAAGGAAAGGTTAAGAATCCTTGGTCTACTGAGATGGAAACTACTATCCATATCCAGAGAAAGAACCATGGAATCTGAATGCAGATCAAAGCAATTGTTTTTTTCCTTTTCCCTTCTCAAGGTTTTTGTTCTGATTCTTCTTTCCCAGTGTGACCAGTATGGAAATGTGTAACATGATTATACATGTACAGTCTATATCAGATTACTTGCTATCCTAATTATGTAAATAGGTATGACATGATTGTACATGTACAACCTATACCAGATTATTTGCTATCTTATGTGTAGCACAATTGTACATATATATAATCTGTGTTAGATTTCTTGCTATCCTGGGAGGAAGGGAGAAAACTGTACAAAATGAATGCTGGAGGTAGCTAGTTAACACAGTGGATAGAATACTGGCCCTGGATTCAGGAGACACTAGCCATGTGACCCTGAGCGAATCACTTAACCCTGATTGCCTTGCAAAAAAAAAACAAAAAAAGAAAAGAGGGAAAAATTAATGTTGAAAAATAAATTAATTTAAAAAAATTTTAAAAACAATAGCAAAAAAGAACACTTTATCTAGCCAAGCTGGCCTTGCAGTCCTTAACACTGAACAATCCTTCTCTCCCATCCACATATCCAATCTTTTACAGGAATGCCTCTCCCCTAGGGCAGCTAGGTGGCTTAGTGGAGGGGCAACAAGGTGGTACAGTGGATAGAGCACCGGCCCTGGAGTCAGGAGGATGTGAGTTCAAATCTGACTTTGGACACTTAATAATGAACTAGTTGTGTGACCTTGGGGAAGTCACTTAACCCCACTGCCTTGTAAAAAAAACAACAAACAACAAGACAATACCCTCTCCCATTTACTGCTTGAAATATTTCTTTCAAGACTTGGCTCAAGAATTACTTTCTGGGGTGGCTGGGTGGTGCAGTGGATAAAGCACCGGCCCTGGAGTCAGGAGTACCTGGGTTCAAATCTGGTCTCAGACACTTAATAATTACCTAGCTGTGTGGCCTTGGGCAAGCCACTTAACCCCATTTGCGTTGCAAAAATCTAAAAAACAAAATTACTTTCTGCCTAAAACCTTTCCCCATCCCCATAGATGCTAGTGAGCCCTGTTCAATTAGATTGTTTTTATTTTTTATTTGATTTTATTTTGATTTTTGCAGGGCAATGGGGTTAAGTGACTTGCCCAAGGTCACATGGCTAGGTAATTATTGTCTGAGGTTGGATTTGAACTCACATCCTCCTGTCTTCAGTGCCTGTACTCTTATCCACTGCACCCCCTGTTTTTATTTTATATATCTGTACATGTGCAAGTTGTTTCCTAAATAGAATGTAAGCTCCCTAAGGGCAGGGACTGTTCACTTTTTGTCACTGTATCCTCAACAATCAACATGAGGCCTGAACCACAGAAGATGCTTAATTAATACTTGAGATTGATTGATAGGTTATTAAACTGTCAGGTCATAGAAATTTAGCTCTGGGAGCAGAGGACTATTGGTCAAGTTTAATGTAATTATAACTAATATTTATATAGCACTATGGGTCTTAGGCCCTGTGTTAAAAACCTTATAGTTATCTCCTTTGGTCCTCACAACAACTTTGGGAGGTAAGTGCCTATCTTCCTATTTTACAGAAGAGGAAGCAGTTATAATTTATCCAGTTAGCATCTGAGTCTAGATTTGAATTCTGGTCTGTTTTGACCAAAGGTCCACTCCTCTCCACTGTGCCAGTTAGTTGCATAATACATGATTACCAGAAAGAAAAATATATGCAGGGTAGGTATACTTTTAAAATTGAATCTGCATTGTTAGCTATCCTCATCAAATGCTGGTTAGGCAAAGGACTAATGCAACAGCAAATAAATCCAATCCCTCTAGCAAACAGAATCCAGAAGAGTTCTACAGATTAGAATATACCAGAAAATACTGGAGTCCACGAGGTCTTCATCTGGTAGTGAGAAATGTTCTCAGTTCAAATCAAGAGAGAGAGAAAGCACTCATCCAGAGAAGGTTCTCTCTTCTAAAAAGGCACTGGAGGTGAAGAAGATGATGATACTAATGGTCCAGTATGTTTGCAGCTCAGAGGGATCTAGAACTCCGCTCCAAAAGCCTGCCCTGTCAGTTACTTCTCAGGAGGTAATTTCTCCATTTGTCTCTGTTTCTGGAGTTTCTGGAACCAGCTAAATGATCCCTTCATGATCTGAACAATAAACACAGCACTGGAAATTGAGTTAGATAAGAAAGACTCAGTTTACCTAGAGGCAGAACTGGATTCCTAATTCTTAGTTCAAAAGTAATTCCAATGCAATATCATCCTTTTTAGTTCCTTGCCTAAAATAGATAGGAATTAATAGCAAGATAATATGCAAAAGGGATTCTGATAAATCAGTTCAGATGACTGGGGTCCTGGGAAGGGAAGGGAGGGCAAGAAATTGGAGGAGAGGTAAGGAGTGAAGGGAGAGGTGAGTAGGGAGATAAGGAGAAGGAAGGGAAAGGAAAGAAGATTGTAAAGAAGGAGGGAGGGAAGCTGAGGAGGGGAAGGTTTATCCAATCTGGCAGAATCTCTCCATGAGTTAAGCCTAAGTGTGGATAGGGAAGAGATTAACCAACAAAGAACACTTTGCTGAGAAGAGTAGATAAAGTTGGAAAGTCACAAGTTTTAATTCTAAAAGGATCCAAGGAAGAGATGATTTAAAGATGTAGAGATAAGAGAAAGGGGAGCTTTGTTATTGTTTAGGCATTTTGTATTTAGCTCTTTCACTTAATCATTTTATGCCTTCTGGACCTGATTTGAGATGTTCTTGCCAAAGGTCCTGAAGGGCTTTGCCATTTCATTCTCTAATTCATTTTAACAGATGAGAACTGAGGCAAGCAGAATTCACTGATTTGCCCAGGGTCACCCAGACTTCTCTGAAGTTCTGTTTCCTTAAGTATGAAGTTAGGAGTCCTTTCCAGTTCTACAGCTGATCTCTGTGGTGAAGGAGTGAAGCTGCTCCTACCTATATAACTATGATGAGTCTCTTGGCCCTAATTCCATAGACATACTCCATGGATTTTAAGGGATCCATGAACACAGATAGGGAAAAAAAGACATCTTTCAGGATAACTGCTTTCTTTTGTAATCATTTTTTTTTTAGATTTTTGCAGGGCAAATGGGGTTAAGTGGCTTGCTGTAATCATATTTTTTTTAAAATTTTATGTGTTAAAAGCTTTATTCTGAGAAAGGGACCAGAGACAAAAAGAGGGGTGGGAGCAGTTCCATTGAAATCCCTTCTCAGTCTCCTACTGTGAAGACCTACCTTGACCAGTACAATCTGGTACAAGAGATTAAGCATTCTCCTTGAGTCTCTTTTCCTTTTCAAAGAGTCTTGTGAGATCTTGAAAGGCAATTGGGATCTGCTCCATCCTGAGCATGAGAGTAAGGGAGCAGTGACCATATGGACAATTGTGGTAGCAACATTAGCAGAAGTTGGCCAGTCAAAGAGTGACCACCGGAAAGAAAGGGACCAAATGGTGTTGATCAGATTATGTTTAGTGCAGGTGAAAATTAGCTAGATAGTTTTTAAGGAAACTGTATCCTAAAGAGACTAAAATATTAGTTTTCAGCTGTTTGCACTTGAAAGGCAACTAGGTAGTCCAGTGGCTAGTATGTTGAACTTAGAGTGAGGAAGACCTGGTTCTCTCCAGTTCCAGACACTAACTGTGTGATCCTGGACATAAATCATTTGATTTTTCTAAGCCTCTGTTTCCTCATCCATAAAATGGATAATAAGGTTGAGGGGTTGTGAGGGTAAAATGAGATAACATTTGTAGTTCAACTCTTCGAGACTGCATTTGAGGTTTTCTCAACAGAGATCCTAGAGTGGCTGCCCTTTCCTTTTCTAGGTCATTTTACAGATGAGGCACATGGAGACAGACAGGGTGAAGTCACATAGCTAGGAAGTATCTGAGAACAGATTTCTGAATTCCAAACCCAGTGCTCTAGCCACTGTACCATCTGAATGTGCTTTATAAAACCTCCCTATTTTAGTTACTTAGCATTCTCCTTTCTATGTGTCATCATCAGTCTATTTGTTTCTTATCTTATTCCTATTTATATTCTCTGGATATCTTTTCATTTTTTTTCTTTGACTTGGAGCTCCCTTAGACTTCAAGCCCTAGTTCTAAAATTAGCTATTCTAATGAACAGTAGAGAGAGAGCCCAGACCTAGGACAGAACTAAGAAATGTGAGAACTGGAGAATCCATTTCCCATACTCAGAAGACAGGAAGCTTCAGAAACAATGAATCCATAGAAATCAGGAGGGCAGATAAAGGATAGGAATTGACCTTGGAGAAAATTGCCAGCCTCCAGGGCCTCCTTTCTGTAGTTCCTGGCTATCCATTATTTTAGATAAGGACAAAAAAAAATCATTCCTCTTTGAAGGTCCTTTCTTTTCATGTGGGTTAAGGATAGGGCAATATCTCGATCTTAGCTGAGTGCAGATAAATAAAAACAAAGTCATTATTGTGGCACCAGTGGCAAGATGAGTTAGAGAAGGGAAAGAGGAGTTGGGGAGACCTAAAAGGAGGCTATTGAATTAGCCCACTCAAGTGGTAATGAGAGGTTGTGGGAAGTGAAGTTGTATGAGTGAAGATGGTTGGGGGGGGGGGGGATGAGAGAGATATTATATGGCTAGGATCAATAACCCTTGTCAAATGATCACATATCCCGGCAAAGCTGAGTCCCTAAGATTTGATCCCGAGTGATTAGGATGACAGTCTTCAACAGAAATAGACAGTCTAGGGAGCTTCCCCGGGACTGGGAGGAAAATGCCAGGTCAGGCCCTGGGCCTGTAACCTGCCTAGTCCAGTTCCCAGGGGAGCCAGGGGGAGACTGTCCCCATGTGGCCCCTTTGAAGGGGCAGGGGTCGAGTCTGAGCCCTGGGAGTAGGCAGGAATGGGTGAGGGAACTTCCTTCTTTGAGCCCTCCCCAACTAGCTAGCGGTTACTAAGGCATTCCTTCATGCCTTGTGCACTCAGATCCAGTGAGAATTCCAGCCATGGAACCACCTGATACCAGCCTTACTGAAGGCATGGACAATGAGGTGACAGTGATAGTGGGTGTGGTGGTGCTGGTGTTGGCCCTCGTGCTGACCTGGCTCTCCACCTACGTGGCAGTAGCCAGCTCCTGGGCACCCTTGTGTCTCCTGGTGATATTTCTGTGCTCTGTCTTGGTCACATGCAGCACCTCGTTGGAGTGCTGGGCACCTTGGAGCCAGATGAACCACCTGTCTTGAAGAGGGTACTGAGGAGAAAGCTGAGGAGGAAGGTGGGGGAGACTCAGCAGGAGAGCCTGGTACTGGGGGTGGGGTTGAACCAGGCCTCAACCACCTGCTTGACATATAGGGACTGCCTAATTGGGCAGGTGGTGGTGAGGGCAGAAGTCCAGAAGCTTCCCTGAGGTCTGAGGGTAGCACTCCCTTCTGCCCAACCCTGGCCTCATCAAATGTATGGCTCAAATTTCTCAATGACAGAGGAGCTGGCTGTGGCCAGACCTGAGGACACCGTGGGCACCCTCAAGAGCAAATACTTTCCTGGGCAGGAGAGTCAGATGAATCTGATTTACCAAGACCGTGTGCTGCAGGATCCAGTTTGAGCCCTTCGAGACCTAAATATCACCGACAACTGTCACCGATCACCCACAGGGCCAACAGTTCTGGCTCTTCTGCACAGCCACCTCTCCCCACAGAGCCACCAGGCCTCAGCATCAATGTGGGCAGCCTCATGGTGCCTGTATTTATAGTGCTGCTGGGTATAGCCTGGTACTTTTGTATCAACTATCAACAGTTCTTCACAGCACCTGCCACGGTCTCTTGGGAAGGGGTCACTGTCTTCTTCAGTTTCCTGGTTTTGGGGATGTATGGATGATAAGGACACCCTGGGGATGGGAAGAAGAGCTACAGTCTTCCTTCCCCTCTGAATTTCCCTGCCCAGAGTTGGGTGCCAAGGACTCCAGGGCTAGTCGTGGTCAGTAAAAGGGATGTGGGCCCTCCATGGGAGGTAGGCATGTGACCTCTTCTCTATGCCCTCAGCTCTACCCCCAAGCAGGGTGATCATGCCCCTTCCCCTGCCCATTAACAACTCTCAGGTAGAAATGAGTATTCCCTCCCCCCAAAGACATACATACCCCTGATGCCAGTGTGAGTGATTGTCCTCTCCTTGGTCCCACTTAGTAGAGATGCAGGCTCTTAGGTGACCCTATAATATAGAGGGGGCTCCCTGTTAGCCACCCCCATCTTTTTTGTGTGCTGCATGCACTGGAGCCCCTGGCCTGTCCAGCTTCCTGCACGGCTACTCTCTGTATTGGGAGAGCATAGCAATATCCACAGCATGCTTCTGCCAGGAGCAACAAGGCCCTGCGCCTAGCCATCAGCCAACCACCTCTTGTTTCTGTGGTCATAAAATGACCAAATCTAGTGTGTTTCAGGAAGGGGGTGGGCAGGGCCAAGGAATCTCCTTGGACCAGCTCCTCTTCAGCCCCATGGCCCCCAAGTAGTGACAGTAGGATGGTTCTCATGTTCTAGAATTCCCAAGGTTCTCCCCTTTTCTAGATCACTTTGCTTGCATATTTTTTTTTTTACAAATCCCTTTTACAATTGTGACAGAACTCTTGGGAGTCAGAGGCGAGGCCCTAGGATCAAGAAGTGCAGAGATAGGGCTAGAACTGTTCCTGCCTCAAATCTAGGGTCAGGACACCATGAACAAATGTCTGCACTAATGTGCTCTCTGAGGCTTAAATAACCTTGCCCTTATGGTCCAGAGGCTTCTGCCCCTGTGGCCCCTGACTCCATGGCCAGGGCTTGTGGTTGAATAAAGTTTTATTCTTTTGTGGACAATTTTGGTCACTCAAAAAAAGAAGAAGAAATAGACAGTCTAGGGGAATCCTGGATTTGAGGGAAGATAATGGGGATCATTTTTGGATATGTTGATTATTAAGCACCTGTGTGCTAGATACTATGTTAAGTGTTGGTTATACAAAAGGAGGTGAAAGACCCTAATCTCAAGGAGCTCACACAACTAGTGGGGAGTGCTCCCATAGATTTGGCAATTAGTTGTCTAATTTAACCCAGGAGAGAAGATGCCATTAATAATAATAAAAAAAAAAAGGAACCAATGCAAAAAAGGGGGGAAAGAAAAAGACAGCCCAAGCAGAGATTTGAGATCTATAATACTTATGGGGCAGGAGATAGAGGATAAACTGAAGGGGAGATTGGAGAGGAATTAGATAGGAAGAAAATGGCTAGAAGATAACAGTGACATAGAACTCTAGGGGGAGGAAGATATTCCTTAGGAGGTGGGAAAGTAAACAAGTGGGCAAGTGAGCCTGAAGGATGTTGACTGAACAAAGGCCATTGAATTGAATGCTTGAGGTCATTGATAACCCTTAAAAAAACAGTTTTCAGCAACTGGTACCTGAGTGACTGGTGGCCTGGAAACCAGTTTGGAAGAGATTGCAAAGTGACTGGGTGGTAAAATCATATGATAAAGACCAAGTAATACCAAAACTTGAAAATGTCATAGGGTTCAGTGTCTAATCACCAAACTGGGTTTGGTTGGCATCCAGGACTTTCAAGAGAGAATTTCAATAAAGTAACAGGGAACAGAGGCTACATTGTAAGAACTCAGATGACCAGTGGGTAGTAAGGAAACGAAAGCAGAGGACACAGACTCTTCTTTCATGAAATTTGTCACTGACAATAGTCAACATGGAGGAATTAGGAGAAAAAAGCACACTCATACGCTATTGGTGGAACTGGGCTTTGGTCCCACCATTCTGGAAAGCAATTTGGAATAATGCTTTTAAAAAAAAGTGCAGAAAATGTTCATACCTTTTGACCTAGAGAGCCCAATAATAGGCATATAACTCAAGGGGGTGAAAGACAGAGGGGAAAAAAGGTACCCAAATATTTGTAATAAGGCTTTTGTGTGTGTTGTAGAAAAGAACTTGAAACAGAATTGCTACCCATCAATTGGTGAATTGTAGTGCATGTCCTTGACTTGTTGCAAGAATTTGAAAAATTCAGAGAGAAACAGGATTAGAACAGATACAGAAGAAAATAGAAAATGTACACTATAAAATGAAACTATGTATAATTATACCAGCCATGCTTGGTCTTCCAAGATGACTGAGAAAATACACCTCCTTCCTTTCACTGGAGATGTGATGTGAAATGCCAGGCATGGTACCCATTTTTATTTTGAATGTTCCCATATGGAGAACAACCTATTGGACAACCTATATGGAGACTTCCTAACCTTTAGAGCTTCATCTTTATTATTATCTAGGCTTTCCAGAGGATATCAATGACTTCAAATTTCAGACTCTTTCCACCAGGCCTACAATGTACCTCCAAGACAAAGAGGACATTGTTTTGTAAACAAAGCTTCTTGCCCTCTATTTGAAGTATTTTAGTAAAAATGCTGCTATGGTGATAATGAGAAGTTAAATGTTCTGGAGAGAGCAGCTGAAAAGCACAGTTATTGCCATCTGAATTCTATTGTCAAGTCATGTCATTCCCTATGTCACTTAAAAAGTACTTCTTAAGCACCTACTGTTTGCCAGGTACTGGAAATATAAATGTGATAAGTGAAACAATCTCTATTTTCCAACAATGCAGATAAGAAATAAACATATTAGTCCATATAGAATAAATATAGAGGGAACAAATGCAAATAAATACAAAGCCACCAGAGAGTGACTGGAAGGAGTAGGAAAGATTTCATACAGAAGGCCGTGCTTTAGTTATACCTTGAAGAAAGAGAAAGATTCTGTGAAGCAGAGGGGAGGAAGGGAGAGACCAACCATTTATTATATACACCTCCTGTGTAGCAAAGACTGTGGTGGGAAATACCCCTGAGATGACTATATCTGTTTTCTATGTATTACCTTACCAGGTAGATGGATTGAGCCAGAATTGCTGAAAAAAGCCAATTAGTGAACCCCAAGATATGACATATTCATCTAAGACTTCCTCCCACAGTTCTTTACAGATACTATCTCACCTGATCCTCAGGATAAGACTAAGAGGAAGTGTTTTTCCAGGCTTGAGGTACAAACACAAAAGTAAATACAGGAAATGAGCAGTCTTGTGGGAGGAAGAGAGGCCCTTTCAGTGTGCTGGATTCATAGCAAATGGATCTGAATTGTTCAGTTGTTTAGTTGTTTTCAGTCATGTCTGACTTTTTGTGATCCCATTTGGAGTGGTTTGCCATTTCCTTCTCCATTTCTCTTCTCTCATTTTACAGACGAGGAAATTGAGGAAAACATAGTAAAGTGACTTGCCCAGGGTCACATGCTAGTAAGTATCTAAGAACAAATTTGAACTCAGCTCTTCTGAACTCCAGACCACCTAGAGAATGTATGTCTTGGGAATCAGGCTTGATTGGTAAAAGTGGAGTTTGATTGTTTTGATGATTGTCCAGACTGAAGAAAATATTAATAATGTAAGGTTACTTTAACATGTGTCCAACTGTTTCCCCTCTCTATCCCCATTAGTTGTTAAACATTTTCCAGCACAACCGTGGCTTTATCACAGAATGAAGTCAATCTATTTGAAAAGGTAAATTGAGGCTAGGTTTGAAGGGGCTTTCAATGCTAAAGGAGTTCCTATTTGATCATGGAGGAAATAGGGAATAACTGGAGTTAATTGAGTAGGGGAGTGACATGATCAGATCTGTTCTTAAGGAAAATCATTTTGGCAGCAGCATGTGGTTGAATTGCAATGGGGAGAGGTTTGGGGCAGAGAGACCCCTTGCAAGATGGAACCTTCTAAGAACCACCCAAAGTTTCCACAGAAGTCCCAGACATGACCATTGCATCTGTATATTAAAAGTAAATTGGGGGGCAACTAGGTGGTGCAGTGGATAGAGCGCCTGAGTCAGGAGTACCTGAGTTCAAATCTGTCATCAGACACTTAATAATTACCTAGCTGTGTGACTTTGGGCAAGCCACTTAACTCCCATTTGCCTTGCAAAAACCTAAAAATAAAAAAAGGAAATTAGGTGTGATTAAATCTCTAATGAATGTGACAGGATCATGGAAGTTATCAAGTCATTGGATGAAAATATAAAATATATAGTGCCACATAGGAAAATCTTGTAATTGTTTGAAAAAAATCAGTCATGAATGATGGGGTTTTATATAAAAACAACAAACATCTTTAGAACCACTTGGGTGGTGCTTGACCTTGGGTGGGGAGGAGATAGTAGCCAGTCAGGGGATACAATGGTTTCTTCTACTTAAGATGTCTGGGCCTCCTGTGATGAATTGGGGTTATATGGGATCTTCTCTGCTGGGACCCTGCAGACCCTCATACTTGCACCATTGGTATAACCTGACTGGTTGTCTCCTTGCTTCAGTCATTCCCCTACTCCAGTCCTTCCTTCACTCAGCTTCAAATCTTTCTTCCTAAAGCAAAGTCTGATCAATTATATAGAATCATAATACATACAAAGTGACAAAGGGGGAAAGGTCACTAGAAGTTGGGGAGGGAAAGCATGGAAAGTCTCATGTAGAAGGTGATATTTGAGCTGAGTCTTGGAGGAAATAAAGAATTCCAAGAAATGGGCATGCAGAGAAAGAGCATTCTAGAAACAGGGTTACCAATACAGAAAGATGGATGTAGGAGATAGACTATTATTTACAAGAAACAGTGTCATTTTGCTAGACCATAGAATACAGGAAGGATAGTAATATTTAATGAGGCAGTAATGCATAAAGTATGGAAAAGGAAGGACTATATAACCTATGCAATTTTTATTATTGTTTTTTAACTGGCTCAGACTGTCCTTGAGTGCTGAAAGAGAACTGAAACCCAGAAAATGAGTTGGCTAGGAGAGAAAAGGAATTTTAATCCATTAATAACAAATCATTTAATTAGAAACATAGTTTAAATTTAATTATACTGGGGCGGCTAGGTGGCGCAGTGAACAGAGCACCGGCCTTGGAGTCAGAAGGACCTGGGTTCAAATCCAAACCTCAGACACTTAATAATTACCTAGCCGTGTGGCCTTGGGCAAGCCACTTAACCCCATTGCCTTGAAAAAATTTAAAAAAAATTAATTATACTACTGACATTTAAATTTTGATAGCTTAAAACCACATTAAGATTTTTGGGACACCCTATTCAATAACACCTTGGAGTTTGCAAAATGTTTTTAGATATTATCTCTTTTTTTAAATTGATATTTTATTTTTCCAAATCTATAATATGCATTATTTTTTAACATTTATCCTTATGCATATGTATATTTTTAAGTTGCATTATTTCCTTCCACTTCCCTTCCCACCCCCCCTCCCCTCAGTGGCCAACAGTCAGGTAAATATAGTACATACATATTGGTGTTAAACATGTTTATAGATTTGTCATTTTTGGTAAAAGGAATTAGGATTAAAATAGGAAAGAAATACATAAGTGAATTTTTTAAAAAGTGAATGCGGTGTTTATCAGATTCTGGAGGGGTGTTTTGCTTGTTTTGTTTTGTTTTTCTTCCTCTGGATGGGGACAGAATTGTCCATAGCCAGTCTAATACAGTTGTCCTAGCTCTTTGAATTGCTGAAAGGAGCTGCTTCCATCAAGGTTGATTAACTTACAATGTTGCTGTTAATGTGTAGAATGTTCTCTTGGTTCTGCTCCCCTCACTCAGCATCAGATCCTGGAATTCATTCCAGGCTTCTCTAGAGTCTGACCATTTATGGTTTCTTATAGAACAATGGTATTCCATAGCATTCATATACCACAACTTATTCAACCATTCCCCAATTGATTGCCATCCCCTCAATTTCCAATTCTTTTTCATTACAAAAAGAGCTGCTATGAATATTTTGGACATGTGGGACTTTTCCTATTTTTTATTATTTCTTCTGGTTATAGGCCCAATATTGGAATTGCTGGGTCAAAGGGTATGATCAATTGTATTGCTCTTTGGGCATAATTCCATATTGCTCTCCAGAATGGTTGGATTCATTCCCAACTCTACCAACAATGCATTAAAGTCCCAATCTTCTCATAACCTCTCCAACATTGATCATTTTCCCTTTTTGTCATATTAGCAAATCTGATAGGTGTGAGGTGATACCTCATAGTTGTTTTAGTTTGTATTTCTCTAATCAATAATGATTTGGAGCATTTTTCTATATGATTATATCTAGTCTTAATTTGACAAACCCAAAGACATTAGCTTCTGGGTAAAAGCTCATTATTTGGCAAAAATTGTTGGGAAAACTGGAAAATAGTATGGCAAAAACTAGGCATAGATCCACATCTTACACATTATACCAAAATAAGGTCAAAATGGGTATAGGATTTAGATAAAAAGTGTGATACCATAGATAAATTAATAGACCAAGAAATTATCTATCAGATCTATGGAAACAGGAGAAATTCATGACCAAACAAGAAATAGAGTACATCATAATTTGCAAAATGAATTATTTTGACTCTAATAAATTAAAAGTTTTTGCCCTAAGAAAATCAATGATGCCGAAATTAGAAGGAAAACAGAAACCTTCACCACTAGGGGATTCTGATAAAGGTATCATTTCTAAAATATATAGAGAACTGCATCAAATTTATGTTTACAAGTCATTCCCCAATTGATAAATGGTCAAAGGGTATGAATAGAATTTTTCTCTTTTGAGCCTTTTAAGAACCTTGGTTGGATCTAACTTACAACTTTACATTTGGTTTTGCAGATGAACAAGAGAAATTCAGAGAGGAAATGCAACTAAATGTCACTCTTCCATCTTAACATAAAGAGAAGTGGGCCATTGAAAGCTTCTTAGTCTTAATTCTCTTTTCCTCCCACAGTCTCAATTTCTATGAAGATGTGGCCATAATTTGGATTAAGTTGTCTACACCAAAAATAGGAACTTTTCTGAAAGGCTAATCATTTTCCAAGAAGATGTATGACCATATTTCCATCGCCTTTGTGAGCTTGCTTTTGTGACTTGGAGAACTGAAACCAAATAAATAACATCTCTTCCAACCCTGGAATGTGAGTTTGTCAGTGTGTGTGTGTGTGTGTGTGTGTGTGCATGCATCTGAGTATGCTCATCTCTTCTCCTGCTGTGTATTCAGGTCAATTAGAAATTAAATGTTAAGTCAAGTTCATTTTTCAGAATATTGGTTCAGGATCCTTACAAGACAAAGATGGAAGAAGTCATTGTAATCTACCTCATTTTGTAAAAGAAGAAACTGAAAACCAGAAAAGTTATGAAATCTGTCATCTGGTAGCAAGTTACAGAGTCAGGATTTACACCCATGATTTTGGAGATCTTTGGTTTTTGGTGTATACTGCTCTCATCTGTTAGGCTGTCACTTCTGAACCTTAGTTGTTCTACCTGTAAAATAAGGCAGTTTGCCCAGTGTTCACTTAATTCAATTTAACTTATCCAAAACTGAAGATTCTTTCATGATACCAATTAGCCACTCTGAGCTATATATATCATGTGACCAGTGCTTGAATCATGTCTGGGACATAATACTATTCTCAGTTGCTGTTTTTGCTGTATCTGGGGTTTTTTCTACTGAATCACACAAAGGAGGCTGACACCGAAGACTATCCACAAGGCATTGGGAGGACCAATTGGGATCCCATGATCTTAGTCATGTTCTGGGGTTAATGATCCCTCATGGACCCTGCTTGCAAAGTGCAAAAGTGTCAAATCCCTGGCCTATTGAGTCATTCCAGCAATCCCTTGTTTAAGCTGCAGCTAAGCCCAGTCTTAGTTTGAAGTCAGATCCCAATCAGAATAGTGTCTCTGTAGCAGAACAGTCTAAGGAGATGGACTGTGCCTTTTAGTATCACTAATCAAGGGATCTATCAAGCAAAGATGCCATTGTCTTTACATACTTCCAACATAAAAGATACCTTTGGGAGGAGAGCCCTGGAAGTATGTTTTCCTTTAGAAAATCAAATTCTTTTCTGGGGGTGAGTTGTCATTCTGATCTTAAAACATCAAACATAGGCAAATAAAACAAAATGGACATTTTCATGATACAAACTCAAACAGAAAAACAAGGGAGTCCATGAAATTAGATCTCAATTAGGGACAGTCTGATTTTCCTTTCCATATGCATTTTCCAGGATAAAATCAGTTCAACCTGTAGGTTTCTAAACTGTTCTAGTCATCTAGGCTTCTTTCTGACTTCTCTTCTCTTCCCCTCCCCTCCCCTCCCCTCCTCTCCTCTCCTTTCCTCTCTTCTCTGCTACTGTTTTATAGTCAAGGAGAAATCATTACAGAGGGATCTTGCATTCTCTCCTCTTTCATTTAAATATGTAATTTCATTGTGTAACTGTTATGATGAGAACTGCTGTAGAGTGGCTTTCAGGATTTGGGAACCGGATGAATAAGAAAATCAAGAACCACATCAAAGATTAGAGCAGGAAACTGAGAGAATAACAGCACCACCCACAGAAACAGTCAAGTCAGGAGGAGGAATGGCTTTCATTGAGGCAGAATATTAAATTCCCTTTTGGACATGTTGACTTCGAAGTGCCAGTGAGATATTTAGGTGAAGATATAATAAGCTTTAGGGCTCAGAAGAGTTTCTGGAGATAAGTTGGAAATGGAGATCAAAACGGTGCTGTTGTTACTATTGTTGTTTTAATACATCTGCCTCACCTTCCAACACTTGAACACGACAGGGATAAAACATGAACCACAGAGAGTTGTAGAGTGGAAAGGTCATTAAAATATCATTCAGTTCAATAATCTCATGTTACAGAAACTGAGTCATGGGCGAGACTGATGTCCCCAAGGTTGTGCAACAAGTTTGAACCAGGCTGAAGAATAAAAACTAAAACCCAGATTAGCTATCAGAACAGGACCAAAAGGGAGAAGAGAATGGGAAAGGGACAAATCTAAGAAATCATAGCTCCAATTTAGTATGCCCAGTGCATGGTCCCTGGTATGTTATTATCTAATAAATTCTTGTTGATGGATAACTGACTGATTTCGCAGCTCAATAATTATATTTCCCAGTCCTTTTTCCTACCTGGAATGTGGTTCATTTGGGCTTGGAGAGGGCTCCCAACTATTTTATTGTTATCTCCACCCTTATTTTCACTTTTAGCTTGTAATCATGTTTGTCCCATTCTTTCCATTTCAAAGATCATTCTTCTTAGAATAGAAAACAAGCAAAAAAAAAACAACAAAGAATAAAGAAAAGAATGATCACTGAATATTTGGAGAAAAGTGTTAGGAAATTGTATCCCCTGAGTAATAAGCAGCTGCTTGTCATCCAAGGAGTGCTGATTTGGCTTCCAGTTGCCTGCAGGTTGACAGATGATCTGTGATGATCAAAGAAAGAAGAAAATTGGTAGTTGGGCTCTTCCCTTTTTGGGGTACTAAGACAGCTAGTTGTCAGCATGAAGATTTGATATCTTTGGGGAACATTTGTTCAAGGTGTGACAAAGAACCTCCCAAGACTTATCATATCCTAATCCTGTTACTCACTTCTGTTGATTAGGGCGTGAGACTGATAACTTTGAATATTTCTGTATCATTTAAAACCATTTCACACATAAATCAAGATATCACTTTTAAGATGGCTTTAGTCTTCTTTGAGAATGAAGGATGAACCACAACAGATGAGGGAATTGAGTGTAAATGAATATTAGAAAGAACCAAGAAAACATTTGCAAAGAGCATAAAAATGGTTAGGCAGAAACTAAAGAACATAGGGACACAAGTGATTTCAATCTTTTTTGTTTTGTTTTGTTTGGGGTTTTTTCCAATTAGATGCAAAAATAGCTTTCAATATTCATCCTTTTGCAAACTTTTGAGTACATTTTTCTACTATCCTCCCTGCCTTTGCCCCTCTCCATGGCATTGAATAATCTGATATGGGGCTGTCCAACTACAGTCATGCTTAACATATTTATTAGTCATGTTGCAAAAGAGGAACTAGAACCAAGGGCAAAAAAAAAACCATAAAAGAAATTTTAAAAAGTGAACATAGCATGTTCTGCATTAAGACTCCATAGTTTCC
Organism: Macrotis lagotis; assembly: GCF_037893015.1. Lineage (NCBI taxonomy): Eukaryota > Metazoa > Chordata > Mammalia > Peramelemorphia > Peramelidae > Macrotis > Macrotis lagotis. The sequence goes on along the minus strand of NC_133661.1, from coordinate 52,528,956 downwards.
TCTCTAGACGTAGATGGCACCCTTCACAATAGGTCCTTGATTGAACTGCTGAAAGGAGCTTTGTCCATCAAAGTTGATCATCTCACAGTGTTGCTCTTCATGTGTACAGTAGTCTCGTGCTTCTGTTCACTTCCCTCAGCATCAGTTCATGCAAGTCCTTCCAGGCTTTTCTCAAGTTCAGCCATTCATGATTTCTTGCAGAACAATAGGACTCCATCACATTCATGGACCAATTGGGGAATGGCTGAACAAGTTATAGTCCTAGTAAAGGATTTGGATTTCTTGGGCATGATTGAAATAATAGTCTCTTGGGCAAGGGACAAAGTGCATTCAATAAAGATTGTAAAAATGTATTTTCCTATAATTTTCAAATATAATCAAAAGATTTTAAAGTTGTCCTAGACCCCCATCATCTTTGGTAAATCAGATCCTCAGAGACTGACTGATACTTCTCTACTCAAAGTTTTATGGAAACCCTTTGGATTGGGGGAGGGTATATTTCATTTGTTGCTGTTGGTAATAAGATTTTATTTTTTCCAATCATAGTAGAGGAAATATTAGACAGAGAAATATGCTTTGTAATTTGTTCCCTCTGGACTGACCTCCAGCTCATTGCTCAGGGCCCTTGACCCACCTATATTCCATTGTCCAAACTATCTAGATGAGGTCAATGAAATTTAGTAATATACCCTTGCCCCTCCCTGGCAAGAACAGGGCAAATCCCTGCCCCCCCACCCCACCCCAGAGAATCCCCTGTTAACAAAAACAAGAGATCCTATCCTAGCCTGAAAAGATTAAGTTTTTGAGTTACAGCCCCTCATCTATATATCCTTAATTATCTCATCTTTGCTCTTTGGGCTACACCTCTCCTCTTTATATCCCTAGTTACCTCCTCTTACATCATCTCCAGTCCTCCGGATTCCAATGTGGCCTTTAGACTCAGTTAGCTTTGGAGGAGAAAGTGAGGCTAGTGATTTGGCATAGCACCCCTTCACTCTAATTCAATTCATGTGCTTGTCATGGCATCCTCACCTCCTTGCTGTCATGGTCTTCTTTGAAAAATAGAGGACAAACATGGTCTGTTACCTCATCTTTCTTCTCCTCACCCTCTCTTCAGTTGAACTTCAGTATCCTTTGACAAGCCAATCTACTCTTGGGAGCTTGATCCCCCAAATAAGCTCTCCTGTTGTGGATCCCCCAGGATTAGCCCAGTTACTCTCTGCAATGACCCTTTACTTTTACTTCTTTACTTCTTTATTACTTCTGCTATCTTTACTTCTTTCTTGTTCATCCCCTCCAGGGAATCAGCTTACTGCCTTTATTTTCTCTCTTAGCTTCTGCTAACCACAGTAATATGTAATAAAACTTTCTTTGTCCCTAAATTCATCTGGGTTGAGTCTTTTTGAGTCTTTTGTGGAATTCATTCACATTCACTCAAAGCCTTAAAGCCATTAGCAGACCATATTTTCCAACAACACAATTGCATGGAATGATGAAAACTATTTTTTTGCAAGACAATGGCATTAAGTGACTTGCTCAAAGTCACAGGCTAGTAAGTTTTTAGTGTCTGAGACTGGATTTGCTCTATCCACTGCACCACCCAGATGCCCCAGATGGGTACTTTTTTTTTTTAGGTTTTTGCAAAGCAAATGGGGTTAAAGTGGCTTGCCCAAGGCCACACAGCTAGGTAATTATTAAGTGTCAGAGACCGGATTTGAACTCAGGTCTGAGATCAGATTTGAACCCAGGTACTCCTGATTCCAAGGCCTGTGCTTTATCCTCTGCACCACCTAGCCACCCCGATGGGTACATTTCTAATGGTATAGTTATGACCCTCTGCTTGTGTACTGTACCCTCCTCAACTCCCCCCACATTATTAGTTGACATAAATTAATCAGATTTAATTAACTTTTAGAAAGGAGTATTATAGTATGAAATGTTGGTATAAAACATGTCCCTAAAAATCCTTGGTAGACTCTCCTACAAGTACACAAGTGTCCAGGGAAAAGTGAGGTCAAACTTAAAATATATACAATAAAACAGAGAATTCACAAATCCTTGAAATCCCTTGTCTTCAAAGCGGTTCCCCTTTGTTGAGGAGCAGCTTTCTGCTGGGAGTCCTAAAGCTTTCTTAAGTATAGCTATTTTGTCCTCAGGTCCAATACAGAAACTGTTCATGGAAATTGTTGGCACATCAAAAGAATGCTGGTGAGAATAAATCCTTGTCGTTTCCCTTCAAAATTTAGGTCATTCTCTAATAAAGGTTTTGGGAGGAGACAAGTGGTGCACTGGTAAATGTTTAACAATCAGATTTCTGAGAGGGAGGCTATAGGTAGGTTACACTTTTAAGTTTAATTAGAATTATTAACATTTTCTCTGTTACTTTACTAAATCTAGATAATTACCAAATATTAAATCAAGTCCTAATTTGTATTATTTACTGATTTCCAAGTTGCAAATGCACTGAAATTTTAATATTGGTTCTCTGGAATTGGTTCTTCCATAGTCTAAAATTGGAATTCTTCCTACCAGCTTAACACTTAGGAAATAGCTTTCCTTCCTTTGTTTAACCATTTTCTTTATTTTAGGTTTTTGCAAGGTAAATGGGGTTAAAGTGGCTTGCCCAAGGTCACACAGCTAGGTAATTATTAAGTGTCAGAGACCAAATTTGAACCCGGGTCTGAGATCAGATTTGAACCCAGGTACCCCTGACTCCAGGGCCTGTGCTTTATCCACTATGCCACCTAGCCACCCCTTTGTTTAACCATTTTCTAACTTGCTCTTACCAGCTTGTCTTACCAAATACTTGATCCTTTTCCTCAGATCCTTCTTTCCCTCTTTCTTCTTCTCTTTGTACCTGATTCTCTTTCTGCTAGAGTCCTCTCATAGTCTCTTTTTTACTTCTTCTCCTCAAATACTTTTTCTTCATCTCAAGTTCTTCAACTTTTCTTCATATCCTTCCAGATTTCACTTGTCCCAATCTGTTTTTTCTGACTTCCACCACAATTCTAAAGCCTTTCTAATCTCCTGGATAACTTCTCCTTTATAAGTTCATATTTGTCTCCCATTTTCTTTCCCATGGAGAATTCCCTTGCCTCATCATCTATGAAAAATGATCTGATGGATAAATGTTGCAGATCTGTTCCATTTTCCATCTATTTTTTTGTCTTCCTTCCAATTTTATCTATGAGTGATCTCATGATCTAGTGAGGTGACACTTGGAAACATCTTTATGTGGATTTATTTTTCCCTCTTCTGCTTCTCACTTATTTTTGAAGCAATATTTTTCCTCATCACTAATCATCCTTAATATTTTGTCAATGAGTTTGTTTTCTAAAACTAGAGTTGCAGCTGTGTGGCCTTGGGCAAGCCACTTAACCCCATTGCCTTGCAAATACTAAAAAAAAAACAAACAAAAATAGACTAGACTTGCTCTTTGCTACCAGGTCTCTGAGAATGAATAGGTTTCCGGGTTATTTTTGACCTCCTCCTTGTGTCTATGGATTGTCAATCTCCCAGAGATTGTCTGGTCAGGTCAGGTAATTGATAATTGCAAAGTATGATATCATTTTTATCCTTTCCTTGAGTCTGGTATTATAACCTTTGTCCTAACTAGCTGATAATTTGACTGCACACAGACAATTGATTCTGAGATTACTCTCATATTCAAAACCAGTACTTCCCCCCACCCTCATTAGGATATAGTCTCTATTTAAGATTATGCTAAAAGATCTATGAAAATATCCATATCATTGACCCCAGAGATCTCACTGCTAGGCTCATACCCTAAGGAGACTAATGCTAAAAAGAATGGTCATATACACATCAAAATTATTTATAAAGCACTTTTGGCAATAGCAAAATACTAGAAACAAAGTAGATGCCCATTGTTTGGGGAATGACTAAATAAATTATGCTACATGAATGCAAATGACTGTACACATACTTCCACTAATGAGTTGGATCCCCAGAAAATGTGAGTGCTTTAGGTACCATATAAACCAAAATTATAACCCTGAGACAACTGGGGATGGTGGTGTTCTTTTCCAATGCTATAGAATGAGATAGATGAGCTCCCATCATTGTACTTCTCCTTTAAGATTATCAACTGAGAATCATTTTAGTCAATTTAACATAAAGTAGCTTTTAGAAAGGGAGATTAACATCCTCTACCCCCCCAAGTCTGGTAAAACATGCTCTTAATATATGTGTCCAGTTTATCTTTGGTTCTGTAATTGAGAACAAATTTTGAAATCTAGAAATTTTTTTAGGAAGAATTTTATGAGACTGATTCAGCAGAGGAGAGAATTGGGAAAAGACCACTCCCTCTCCAAGTCTCAGGGAAGTTTACATTATATAAAAATTCAAATCAGGGTATCAGTACTGGAGCTCCTTTGTTGTAGTTTGCTTGGGATATATATCAATAGATATTAGTATAAATAAAATTGGGGTGGATAAAGCACAGACCCTGGAGTCAGGAGCACATGGGTTCAAATCCGGCCTCAGACACTTAATAATTACCTAGCCCTGTGGCCTTGGGCAAGCCACTTAACTCTGTTTGCCTTGCAAAAACCTAAAAAATAAATAAATAAAATAAAAAAAAGTAAATAAGATTGGGGCAAAGCCAAAACACAAGCTACTAGAGAAACCTAAAAACAATCTTTTTTGGGTGGTCCCAATATATGGGTGGGTCAACCCAAAAGACAAATGTTTTGTGGGTGGACCCACAACAAACACTCTGGCTTTCCTGAAGGGTCTTTGAGGTCAGCATGATTTATGATTTCAGGTTAGACAATTTTCTAGCCCCATAAAGCTATGCTCAAACAATATTAATAAGTAATAAAATATTCAGGGCAGTGTACAGTGGATAGAATCCTGGGTCTACAATCAGGAATATATTTTCCTAAATTCAAATCTGACCCTTACTAGCTAAGTAATCCTGGGCATATCTCTTAAGCCTGTTTGCCTCAATTTACTCATTTGTAAAATGAGCTGGAGACAGAAATGACAAACTACTCAAGTATCTTTTCCAAGAAAAACCCCAAATGGCTCAGAATGAGTTAAATAGGACTAAAACAAAAATAATAGGAATAGGAATAAATAAAATATTTTTCTTACAACAGACACTGCTGTTAAATGATCATAAGATGCTTCTAGTACACAGCTGAGATTATGGGAGTCACTGATATCCTTCAGGTACAATATGGTGTGGTATCTTTGCAGGGCTCCTTATAGAATCACTATACAGAACCATCCCTTGCTCCAGAAGATATAGACATTGCCACCATTCTATATGAGGTTGCTCTTTAGGACAATGATGGGAAAATGGAAAATGCAGCATCTTATGGACTTCCTCATGGAAGATTCTCCTCTGGTCAAAGCTGGGGGAAGGAGATACAATCAGTTTAGGATCATCTTTCTCCCCCCCAGATAATTCTCCTTTGATGCTATACTGGGGAACAACTTGATCCAATTTTGGATCTTTCTCAACTATTGGAAGTTGTCCTATTTTTGCTTAGGGGTCATGGCAGCTTGATCCAATGATCTAGGGTTGGATCAATATTGTTCAGACAGTTTATAGGGAGAGGTCTGCTCAGGTGGATCTCATTGGTTTTCCAATCCTGGAATCAAAGGCAAGGGTATGCTAAGTGGTTCATAAACTGGATGATTCTGTCCTTGAATAGAAGATACTAGATATGGAGGTTCCAGAGAAGAGGTAGGGCAGAAGGGGGGGGGTCTAGGTAAGAGAAGATTATATATCTTAGGAATAGACATCTAGCTGGACAGCATGGCACATGGAATGATGAATTTAGAGTCTTAGGGCCTGAGTTGAATACTGACTGTCTCTTCTTACCTGAATAAGGTTCTTTTCTCTGGACCTCAGTTTCCTCATCTGTAAAGTATTTGTATGGGTAGATCAGGTAGTCTCTTCTAGCTCTAAAGCTATGATCCTATAACTTAATAAGTTCATCACTTGAAACAGATGCTGATACTTAAACTGAAATCATCATCATTTAGGAAATAAAACAGGATTCCTACCTTTGAGCATCCTGCATGCAGGACAAAAACTTGAAAAGGACATAAGAACACATTAATTTAAGAATGTGCCCTAGAGAGACTTCAGTAAAGTTGAAATTGTTGAGAAGGGGAAGTCAGAAATATTGAAATGCAAAGGGAAAGGTCTTCAGATGCAAAATAATTATTGTGTACCTTGGACTGGAATCTTGAATACCTCTATGGCTCATGAAGGGGCCACTAAAGACAACAAATTTGCTCTCAGGGTACAAGGTACAGGCCAACTTTTATCCTTTGATTTGATCCACTGGACACCTCCAATAGAATGAAATTGGCTGATTGGGATTAATTACCATGAACCAAGAAAGAGTTCCAAGCAGGGCCTAAAGCAACAGGAAATGTGGGAAGGAAGAGATAAGACTTTTTTCTTTTTTTAATGTTCAATGAATGTTTTATTTTTTTCAATGATATGTAAAAACAATTCTAAATTTTTCTAAATTTTGAGTTCAAAATTCTCCCTCTCCCTCTCTCCCCTCATTGAGGACAGCATTTTGATAATAGGTTTACATGTGCAATCATCCAAAACACATTTCATGTTGTAAAAAAAAAAAATACAGATCAAAAGGAAAAAACAACCATCATTTTTTCTCATAGCATTTTTGATCACAAGTCCATTGAGATTGTCTTGGATCGTGGTTTCTCTGAGAAGAGCTAAGTCATTTCCAGTCTATCCTTGTGCAGTATTGCTGTTATTGTATACAATGTTCTCTTAGTTCTGCTCATTTCACACATCTCCAACGTCTTACCTAAAAGTGACAAACCCCAACAAAGAGGTTTTGAGTGAGTCAAAGAGGAGAGACTTCTGTCAATCCTAAATTAAAGATTATTCAGTATCTGAACTGAAAGAGCACTGTCGTATTTCTTCTGAAAAAAAAAAACATTGAATGTTCCAGCTATGGAGGACCAAGTCATGGGAATCTGGCAGTAGTCTACATAGCTCAGTGGCTCACTGAGTGACCTGCCTGGCCTAGATTAGTAGCAGATTGATTCCCCAGGGGAGACTTTGTGCCTTGTGAAGGATATTGGAAGATAAGTAGAACTAGATGCTTTGACAGTTTAGAGGCAAGAATGAATGAGGTGATTATGTTAGGAAAATGAATGAGGAGTGTGGAAATCTGTTTTTCTCTTTTTAATAACAAATATAAATCTCCCCATTGTAAAATAAATCCTTCCATTGTATAAGCAATCACGGGATGGCCCCTATGTCCTTGAGCGGGGAGATTCTCATGCTTAGTGGAGGTCTTTAGCATAACTGATAAGGTACAAAGATCCTCAGTTGGAAGGGAGCTTGCTTCCTAACCTAATGTAATGTCTGACATTGAGCTCCATCCTCAATTAAGGGCTGCTTTCTTGGTGATTAAAGCAGAGCATTGGTTTAATCAGATCCCACAGTGTAAGTCTTTTGGTTTTCTAGCTGAGGCCTACACAGGTATGTATAATTAGTAAGTTAGAGAAATTAAATAAAGGCATTTTTTTTATCTTTTGCAAGGCAGTGGGGTTAAGTGACTTGCCTAAGGTCACCCAGCTAAGTAAGTATTACATGTCAGAAGTCAAATTTGAACTTAGATCTCCTGAATCCAGGACTGGTGCTCTATCCACTGCACCACCTAGCTTCCCCAAAACATGCATATGTTAACCTAATTCTATCTGTTATTTTTGAGGCCAATCTTTTATATTCTTCATTGAGGTCAAATTCAAGGAAGTTGACAAGAATGAGTTATGAGGAAAGTTTTAGGGGAAGCTACTGAGTGTAGTGGGTAGATACTGGCCCTTAAGTCAGGAGAACCCGAATTCAAATCTGGCCTCAGACAGGGTCACTGTGTGACCCTGGGCAAACTGTAATTGCCTCATATCCAGGGCTATCTCCAGTCATTCTGGAGAAGAAAATGAGAACAGTGACCCCCTCACTCAAATCCAATTCATTGGTATGTCATGGCATCACCTCCCTGATGTCATGGCCTTTGAAAATGGAAGACAAGCCTCAACATCATGGGGAAAAGAGATGCCTTTTGTCTTCACCCCAAAGATTAAGAAATTGTGCTCTTGTAATGAACCTAACATGAAAGAGAGGGAGCATCCCCCCCATTCTCTCAACTGGAAAGATGGTGAGAGAATCCAATCCACAAGGAATACTGGACTGGGATTTGAGAGAGGTGACTTCTCTCTGCTACCTATTCAAACAAATCTCTTTCCTCTCTTTGCTTTTATTTTATTAATGCTGAAACAATGGGGTAATTCCTGGGAAAGCTCCTGCCAGCCTTCTAGGGCAGAATAGTCTAAATGGGGAAAAAAACTTTGGCTAAACATGGTGGGACACTCCAAGCTGAAGATTATCCTCTCCAATCTACTGAGAAGTCCCTCAGCTTTCATTACTCATATATATGTCCCCTATAGGAAAAAAAATAGAAAAGATATCTCCATGGCTTCATCTCTGGAAAAATTAAGCATAAGAAGTTTTTCTCGATTACATTAAATTAAAAAGCTTTTGCACAGATAAAACCACTGTAACCAAGATCAAAAGAAATGTAGTAAATTGGGAAACAATCTTTAACAACTAATTATTCTGACAAAGGACTCATTTCTAAAATATATAGAGAACTGAGTCATATTTTTAAAACAAAAAGCCATTCCCCAATTGACAAATGGTCAAAGGATATGCAAAGGCAATTTACAGATGAGATCAAAGCAATTCATAGCCATATGAAAAATGCTCTAAATCATTAATTATTAGAGAAATGCAAATTAAAGCTTCGCTGAGGTACCACCTCACACCTCTCAGATTGGCCAATATGACCAGAAAGGATAATGATCATTGTTGGAAGGGATGTGGGAAATCTGGGACACTATTACACTGTTGCTGAAGCTGTGAACTCATGCAACTTTTCTGGAGAGCTATTTGGAACTACGCCCAAAGGGCAACAAAAATGCGTATACCCTTTGACCCAGCAATACCACTACTGGGTCTATACCCTGAATAGATGATGAAAAAGGGTAAAAACATCACTTGTAAAAAAATATTCATAGCAGCCCTGTTTATGGTGGCAAAGAATTGGAAATCATGTAAATGTCCTTCAATTGGGGAATGGCTTAGCAAACTGTGGTATATGTATGTCATGGCACACTATTGTTCTATTAGAAACCAGGAGGGACGGGATTTCAGGGAAGCCTGGAGGGATCTGCATGAACTGATGCTGAGTGAGATGAGTAGAACCAGAAAAAACACTGTACACCCTAACAGCAACATGGGGTGATGATCAACCTTGAAGGACTCGATCATTCCATCAGTGCAACAATCGGGAACAATTTTGGGCTGTCTGCAAAGGAGAGTGCCAGCCGTATCCAGATAAGGAGCTGTGGAGTTTGAAAAAAGTTCAAGGACTATTCCCTTTAATTTAGGAAAAAACAGATAGCTTATTGTCTGATCTTGTTACCTCTTAGAATTCTTGTCTCTTGTCTAAGGATAGATTTCTCTCTCATCACACCCAATTTGGATCAAGGTACAACATGGAAACAAAGTAAAGACTGACAGACTGCTTTCTGTGGGGGGGTGGGGGGAGGGAAGTAAGATTGGGGGGAAAATTGTAAAACTCAAATAATATCTTTAGTAAAAATTAATAAAAAAAGTTTTTCACCTTACCATTTTATTTTTGAATTTTAGATAATCTGCTAATTGCTTTTTTATTTTCTTTTAAATCTTAGCAATAGTTTTAAAAAAAATCCAGATTGTTTATAAACTGTTCTGGAAGCAAAAGAAGCTTAGGAACTTCCTGCCTTTCTCAGGCACATGATCTCAGTCCTTTAATCTACTTTGGGAACACTTAAAAACATTTTCTAGCTTGTGATCTTCCAGTTCCCAGCATCCCTTGAAATAAGGTCTCAGGTGCGATCGCAGAAGGAACAATCTATGGCTCTAACTTCTTCAAAGTCCTCCAAGCTCAATATTGATTTTTTTTTTAAAAGCACTTTAAATTATTCAGTATGTGCACTTCTGCTATGAGAGGTGATCTCAGACCAGAAAGGGAGTCAGGCTTTGATTTTCTTGAGAAAGACAAGGGCATGCCAGCTTCCAAAGATCAGCCAATTCACTTTTGGGGTGTGACTTCCCTCTGAGCATGAAATGCCAAATCTGAAAGGAGCCACCAGCTCCCCAAGGAGCTGGGGTGACCAGTGCTTGACTAAAATGAGAGAGAGAATGAGGGGCAAATCTCCTTTTAACTCTCTGTGGATTTTAAGGGTGGCTAGGTGGTGCAGTGGATAAAGCACCAGCCCTGGAGTCAGGAGTATCTGGGTTCAAATCTGGACTCAGACATATAATAATTAACTACCTGTGTGGCCTTGGGCAAGCCACTTAACCCCATTGCCTTGCAAAAAAAAAAAAACTTAAAAAAAGAATGCAATGCATTTTAAGAAGGGTATAATATGTAAATTATAGTTTATATTATGCAATGAAAAACCTTTTAGAGACAAAGTTTGACCTCATCTGATTTCCACATTTGGCAAGGAAGCCACAACAAAGAATATAGGAAATTACTTACTCTGCTTAATCACCTGGGTTACTGTCTATATCTTTGCAGATATATCTTAGGTTATCTAAAGTATATAGAGGTTATGTGACCTGTTTCTTGTTCATTGACCTCAAGAAGTAACAAATAGGATTATTGTTTGTTGTTCATAATCTCATTCTTTGGGATTCCAATTTGGGGTTTTATTGGCCAAAAAGGCAGAGTGGTTTACTATTTCCTTTTCTGGTAGATTAAGGCAAAAAGGATTAGGTGATTTATCCAGGTCACACAGCTAGCAAGTAAGTGTCTTAATCTGGTTATGAACTCAGATCTTCCGAATCTCCATCCTCTGGCCACTGAGCCAACTAACTTCCTCCAACCTTGATACTACTAGACTATAAATTTCAAAATGTCTTATTTAAGTTAAGTGTCTCCTCTCTTCTCCCTCTTTCCTATTTTATAGATGAAGAAACCTAGGCACTAAGAGTTTAAGGATTACAAATCCAAGAAAATATACTGCTGTTTGCTTGGTTGTGTCCTATTCTTTATGACCCCATTAGGGTTTTCGTGGCAAAGATACAGGAATGGTTTGCCATTTACTTCCTCAGCTCATTTTACAGATGAAAAAACTGAGGCAAATAGGGTTAGATATCTTATCTAGGTTCACACAGTTAGTAAGTGTCTGAGACTGGTTTGGACCTTAAGAAGATGAGACTACCACGGTAGATAAGTTCAGAAACTAAGTGATCCTGCTTCCACATGCAGGATTCTAACCATTCTCCTAGGCTAGGATGAAGAAGACATTTTTTAAACCTTAAAGCACTGATAGATGAGAGTTATTATTATTATTATTATTATTATCCTCTCCATTGAAGAATTATCATCTGCCCTGCTCAATGCCTTCTCTAATTGATTCTCTAGTCTTTTTATTCTTAACTTACCTGCCTCTATACCTTGCCACCCTCTAGCACCACCCTGGAACTGCTCAGATCTACTGAAGTTGAGATACTGATACCACCATCTCACAGATGAGAAAACAGGGAGGATCATAGGTTTAAAGACTAGCCCCCCCATTTGGCAGGGGAGAAAATGAAGACTAAAAGAAATATAGTGACTTTTCTTTAGTCCCATAGGTGGGAAGTTAATGGTGGGTAGTGAGGCTCAGAATTGGAACTCAGGACCTCTGACTCTAAATTACAAGTTTTTTCCACTATATTCTGCTACCTTAATCAATGACATTTATTAAGTTCTTACTATGTGTCAGCAATATGCTAAGTGTTGGAGATACCAAAAGAGCAAAAGATAGTCCTTGCTCTCTCTTTCTCTCTTTCTCTCTCTCTCTCTCTCTCTCTCTCTCTCTCTCTCTCTCTCTCTCTCTCTCTCTCTATTTATATATATATATATATATGCTAAATTGGGACTACCCTGAGAAAGAAAGCACAAGGACACCTTGGCAGTTTCATCATTTATAGGGTAAGAAAACATAAGAAGTGCTAGCACATATTTACAAAAATACACACACATATAGATTCTGTCTCTCTGTCTCTTGTCACTGTCTGTCTCTCTCTCTCTGTCTCTCTCTCTCTCTGTTGCTCTCATTGCAATGCCAATCCTGGGCAGACACAAAAATCTCAAAACTTTAACCCTATTTTTTTAAAGTAGAGTTAAATATCTCAAGTTGTAAGCAGTGCTAAAGGCTTTGGGCAGTCTCCTGGAGCCAAAATTCATTGGCTCAAACTATTATAAGTCTCGCCCCTTCTTGACATGCTTCCAGGTCTCCTGGGCAGAGATGAAGGTTCAGTTTAGAATTTGGCCTGGCTAGCTCCTTTCAACCTGGCTATACTCTGTTTATGGACACTCCTCTAGAATCCAAATGGAAGAGTAGAGTCAATAACTCAAGAAATTCAATTAAAATTTTAAAGAGCCCATTCAGTGCCTGCAATATCCAGTGTCTTGCCTAAGTGCTGTGTTATTTTGTGACTTTTAATGGATAGTTGAGAGGGCATCATGTGTAACAGGAAGAGAGTCAGGAAGTCTTAGGTTCAAATCCTGATTCCCAATATTCACTCCCTTAGTGACCCTGGGAAAGTATTCAACTTCTCAGTGTTCTAAGGAACTAAGACAAAGTTTCAAAATAATTAAGCATTCACTTTATATGTTGATCATTGTACTAAGCCCTGAGGATTCAAAGAACAGAAAAAAATATAATCTGGAGTTGTCACAGACTTCATTTTTTTTTAGGCTTTTGCAAGGCAAACAGGGTTAAGTGGCTTGCCCCAGGCCACACAGCTAGGTAATAATTAAGTGTCTGAGACTGGATTTGAACCCAGGTACTCCTGACTCCAGGGCCGGTGCTTTATCTACTACGACACCTAACTGCCCAGACTTCATATTTTAATGGGGGAAGCAACATTGTAAAATTCTCCCTTCCACATCACATCATCATCTTCAGACAACAGAAATCTGTATAACATTTTTTGGCCCTCCCTTCGTACCAGAGAAGGAGGTCAAATATTTTTCTTTTTCTTCAATGGGGTGTTTGCAGCAACTAAATTGTAAATTTTGAGTTGATGTTATATAATACTATACATACATTTTATGCATTTTTGAGTTTTTAAACTGTGTTTTCTGTGTTTTCTTTAAGAGACATCTCCAGCTTCTGAAAAACTCCCCAGAAATTTCTATTCCTTTCTTCTGCCATCCCATGTTATTGAAACTGCTATGGGGAAAATCGAAATGTGGAACTTTAGAAGGTAGACTCAGAAGAAAAACAAGAATTGTGGGAGGGAGAGAGGATAATAGAGGGATCAATCTACTGGAAATGGTGGGAGGGGATAGGATCAAGGATCATGTTAAGGACTTTGCCTTAGCATAAAGAAGGGTTACCTCTCTAGAGAGGCAGAGATGAAGGAGTTAGTAGAGAAGAGAAACAAAAGAGAATACTTGCTAAAATACACTTGTAAGCTTCCTATAGACAGGTAATCCCAGGGATCAGTAACAACACAAAGACAACCATACAATACTGAATTAAAAGTGAAAATGAATCAGATCCAAAGCCTCTCAGTTAGAATGACCCTCATTGGTTTTCTGCCCAAAGTGAACCCAAGTAGCAATCCTCTTAATATCCTTGACAAGTCATTGAGATTCCTTCTGTCAACTGACAAAGCAGCCCATGCAAATTTCTGAGGACACTTTTAATATTTCATGGATCAATGATGTCATTGATTTGGGAATTCTTTCCAGCAATGCAAATGGCAACATCCATTCCTGTCCATCTATGTTCAAAAATTTTGCCATAGGAGATCCATCCAGTGTGCTGGAGGCTTTTTTGCTTTCTTCCAACATCAAGAGGGTACTAGGAGACCATCCCTCACTCTGACGATATGACAAGTCCATCTTCCCTTTTGGTCATTCAGGTTCCTTCGTGACATTCTTCTGTGCTTCTTCAGAGTTGTTGCTGCCTCCTCACACCGGTCATGTAACTGCTCTGACCTCTGTGATTGTCATTATGAGGCAGGGGTGTTCCAAGTCTTGCTCCTAGATAGTGATGCTTGTCCTTTCTTCTTGAATAGGATCATGACACAGGGCATGCATGTGAATTGGATTTGAGGGAAGGGGTACAGTGCTAATTTATTAACTTCACTTTCTCCTCTGGAGTCATCTGGATCTAGTGGCCAGATAGAGATCAGGACAACTGGAGATGGTCCTGAGGCATTCAGAGTTAAGTGACTTGCCCAAGGCCACCAAAGCAGGGCCTCCTGGAAATGCTAGTAAAATTGGGCTTTTGCTCTTATGGAAAATTTGGGTTAGTAGAAGAACTTTATAATTTCTCAGAAGCAAACCAGTACACTACTCACTTCCTGTTCAATTTTGGCCCCAATTTGTTCTCAGTCTGTGCCATACATTTGCAAACTATAGGAAAGATAAACTCTATAGTGTAGCATTTAGATCAGTTCTACAGGGTGGCCTTTCAGGTGCAAGTTGAAATCATTAGATTGTAAGCTCCTTGAAGGTAGGGACTCTCTTTTTTTTTTTTTTGTATCTCCATAGTTTAGCAAAGTGTTTTGCACACAGTAGGAGGTTAATATTGTTGATTGACTGATTTATTGACTGATTGGTCAATATACATTTTTTTGATTCATTTGGTCTTTCCTGTTCTCAAGGGTGTCATTGAACAGGTTTATTTTTGTAAATAATAATAATAAACATTTATTTTTACATTTTTATTATTATTTACTTTTATTATTTATTTTTATTTTTACATTTCCCAAGAAATTCAGAATGAGCTTGATAATCTTGACATCCCCAACCATTGTAAATTTAAATTTGAAATAGATAAGAAGACACCTTCCTCCTTTGCAGAGATGAGGGGTTATGGGTATAGAACATGAGGAGAGTTGTCTGATATTGAATAACTTCTTTTTCTTTTCCCTTTTCTTTATATAGGATTACTCTGGGAAAAGAGGGCAGGAGGGATTGATTAGAAAGTGGAGATGATATAAAAATAAAATATATTTATAAAAATGAACTGAGAAAGCAAATTGGGTCAACCTTCACAAATGACAATACTTATGAAGGGAAAATGCATTTACATATATTTATGAGAACAAAGCACTGAAGGATCTTCCTTTTTATTTTCTTACACTTAAGTCAAAATAAAAGATGATAGATTATAAAAAAGAAAAGAAAATACATCATATTGACTTCTGCCATTTTGCAGAAATGAATGGAGAGTATAAAATGAAATAGATAAATTTTATAACAAGGTCAAGGAAAGGAGACTGGGTCTACTTGTTGAGATAGAGATTTTTCCTTTTGTACTTGGTTTTTTGCCAAGGTCAAAAGCTATAAAGTACTGACCAGTATGTGAGTTTTACTGTTTGCTTGTATCCATTGACTGTTGCCAGTACAGACCAGCTGGGAGAAAAAACCCATTCTACAAGGTGGGATGTTACAGCTGGTACATAAGGGTTGTGTTAGCTCAGAGGGAAAGATGATTCTTTGCTTGGCAGGGAGAGTGGGGTGGGGTGGGCTTCATGGAGGGGGTAACTTTTGAGTTTGGTCTTATGGTATCCTTTCCTTTATATGTGTGTGTGTGTGTGTGTGTGTGTGTGTATACATATATATACATATATATATATACACACACACACACACACACATATATATATATATATATATACACATACTTATACTTGGGAATATTGACTCTTTGAGGACTGTGACTATTTTGATTTGATTGCTGGATTCTTACTTGACAGGGAGGATGGGGTAAGGATGGGCTTCATGGAGGAGGTGACAGTTGAATTTGTTTTAATGGTTTCCCTTCCCTTGCATAATATATATATATCCCTTATAGATTCTTGGAAATATCAACTCCTTGAGGATTGTGACTATTTTGGTTTGATCTGGCACATAGTAGGTGCTTGTTATTGGTCAGTCCTGTTTGACTTAGTGACCCTGTGGGGCATATGGTCCATGGTGTTTTCTTGGTTTACCATTTCCTTCTCCAGTGGATTAAGACAAAGGCTAAGTGACTTCTCATCATAGTCAGCAAGTGTCTGAGGTCAGATTTGAACTCAGATCTATTTTAACTCCAGGTTTGTGCTCTATCCACTGAGTCACCTAGTTACTTCCTAGTCAGTACTTAGCAAATATTTCCTGAGATGACTAGGTAGCTCAGTGGATAGATCACTGTACCTAGAGTCAGGAAGACGTGAGTTCAGATACTTTATAACTGTGACTTTGGCCAAGAATCTCTCTTTGCCCTGTGGAATAGCAGGTGCAAACTATTATTTGCATTATTACTGTTGAGGTCTGTTTTAGCAAGGAGCAATGGGGTGGGGGTGGGGAGCCAAGAATCCAGAATGCCAGAGGACCCTGTAGTCCATGTTGGGAATTCATCAAAAGGGCATTTAAACAAAGGATCAACGGAGACTGTCAGTTTTCAGCAGACCAAAAACTGAAGAATTGAAGTTGTAGTTTTTGGTATTATTGCTCTTGTTTGCCCTTCATTCTCTAAGAGGACTATGACATCAGGGAGGCTACAGCACGACATACAAGTGAATTGGATTCACGTGAGGCGGTGCTTTGTAAAGTGACCAGTCTCACTCTCTCCTCAGGCCATCCGAGTTCAGTGGCTAGATATGGATCAGGATAACCTGAGATGCCTCAGAGGCAATTGAGGAGAAAGTAAGTGAAAGACAGGGATGTGGTTGCTGTGGTCTATGGCATAGAAGGGACCTTCCCTTTGTCTTTGGGCTTGGGGCTGTGGGTAGCCACTGGTTTTCTGGGTGAGGTAGTCAGAGGCCCTGGTAAGGTGTGTTTGTTTGTTCTGGATTACCTGTGTGGATCTGCAATTAGACTATACTGCTCAGAATCTGAGCCCTGATCTGCCATGTCAAAAAGGGGGGCTGACTGATGTCGGCCATGAATGCTGTATTCTCTTGTGATACTTTTTGTATTTGATCAGGGACTTTTTCCTTTGAGAGATCTGGCTGTGGTTCTTATTTATCCTAAAAATGTACTTTTAAGTAGAACTGGTAAGATCATGACATGACATGGCAGCAGGACCATAAGACAGAACAGGGTTATCCAAACTAGCAATGTTGACAGATCTAAAGAACAGCGCTCCGGACTAGGAGGCAGAGGATCTGTATTTGAATCCTGACTCTACTGTTTAATTACTCTTCCCCTTTCAGAACCTCAGTTTCCTCACCTATAACATGAAGGTGGATGGAACTTAGATAAACCTTAAGGTTCCTTCCAGCTTTGACTCCTATGAGCCTATACCCCATATTTACCCTAGATTTGTCTGACTATCCCAGCAAAGATTGCCCCCTTCCCCCCAGCTCTGTGAGAGAGGCATACCTTGGCATCACTACCCATAGATAAAATACAGTGAAAGATGGACAGAAAATCCATGCAACAGTGGCATCAGTGGATGCTGATATTCTTTTTTTGTTGTTGTTTTTATTCTTTAATTAATTAATTTGGTTTTATTTTTGTACAAATGATTTTTTATACATTACTAAAATATTCTTAAGAGTAAACATAATACCCTCATGAGAAAGTAAAGGAAAGAGGAAAAAAATGTGCTTCAATCTGTGTTCCCACACCGCCAGCTCTGTCTCTGTTGGATCACATTCTTTAGGATAAGTCCATCACAAAAGCTACTTCCATATTTTTCCACCTTTGCTGATCACAACTCCCTCCATCCATACCTCTCCACTACCATATACTATATTTTCTCTCTCCTTTCACTCTGCCCCTTTTCTAAAATGTGCTATAGAGTAGCTGAGTGGCACAATCATCTGACCACTGGCCCTGGGGCCAAGAGGGCCAGAGCCCACATAACACGCCTAAAGCCCAACAACCACCTGGCCTGTGGGTGGCCACCCAATCCTAGCTCCTTGCAAGAAGTAAAAAAGAAAATGTGTTATATCTGACCACTCTCCCCCCATGGTCCACCCTCTTCTCCATCACTCACATCCCCCCCCCCCTTCCCCTGTTCCTGTTCTCTCTTTCTTACTCCAGATGCCTATACCCCATTGAGTATATATGCTGTTTCCTCTCCTGGCCACCTCTGATGAGCACAAAGGTTCCTGCAATACCCCTCACCTTCTCTACTTCCATATCATTGCAAAGATGATGATATTCTTTTTTTTTTAGTTTTTTTTGCAAGGCAAACAGGGTTAAGTGACTTGCCCAAGGCCACACAGCTAGGTAATTATTAAGTGTCTGAGACCGGATTTGAACCCAGGTACTCCTGACTCCAGGGCCGGTGTTTTATTCACTGTGCCACCTAGCCGCCCCGATGATATTCTTAAGGAGCGGATTTCCTTTTTTTTTCTTTCCTTTCCATAAGAAAAAAAAGTTGTAGAGATAAGAAATTTTGTATTTGTGCTTAAAAAATACTAAAGGTTTCAGGTCAGTTGCATCAAGGGATTTATAAAAAAGAACTGCAGATAAAGTTGGAAAGGAAGGCCAGAATTCCTCTGTGAAGGATATCTTGAATGCACTCTAAATCTCCTTGATGGAAGACTGAAGGGTAAACTAATTAAAATATAGTTCGGTTTATTCAGTTTGGGATGACCTAGAAACAGTATATTTAGCATTGTTTTGATTTATTTAACAGTAATATTTAACAATATAATATTAAGAAAGCATATATCATAATAGATATATTTAAGGGATTTATTCAAAAGGAATTTTGAAAGTATCTATTTTGCATCAGTCCCCAGGTTGGGTGCTGGGGGAGCTTCCATTCCATTGACTCTGGAGGTTGAGGATTATTCTTCTCTTCAAATCAACAAGGTAGAGCAGTAGTGCAGCTAAGGGGGATGGCCCAGTGAATAGAGTACCAGTCCTGGAATCAGGAGAACCTGAGTTCAAATCTCATCTCAGACACTTACTAGCTTTGTGACCCTAATGACCCATCCCTCCTCAAAAAATAATCAACAAAAACACCAGACTTCTTAAAAGTGGGACTGGAAGATTGGCTATCTCCAGAGGTAAATAAAAAAAAAACATTTTGAGAGAGGTAACTGGATTTGAAGGAAAGTATCAGCACATTCAATTATTCCTACCCTTCTCTCATTACCTTCTTTTCTCCTATTTCCCCCACTTCTCTCTCTTTTTTTTAGGGTTTTTTTTTATAAGGCAAATGGGGTTACGTGGCTTGCCCAAGGCCACACAGCTAGGTAATTATTAAGTGTCTGAGACCAGATTTGAACCCAGGTACTCCTGACTCCAAGGCTGGTGCTTTATCCACTGTGCCACCTAGCTGCGCCTCCCCCCCCCCACTTCTCTTTTTGCCCTAATTTTCTCTGTTTTCTGGGGTTTTTTTCCTTCAGGAAATAGACACTTGGTCTCCTGGGGCCATCTTCATTTCTCTTAAAATCTCTCTTTGTATAAATACCTTGCCTGCCTAATACACACTTTCTCTCCTCTTCCCCCATTTCTAGCAATATATGTTAGAAGCAAGAATAAGAATACTCGACCAGGTGCCCCATAACTGTCACTGGCCACACCAACTTTTGGTTAGGTTTGATTTGCATTTTGATTTAAAAAATTGGTTCTGCTAAGCATAGTAGCTTTTTAAGCTTTTGTATTTGTTTTTTTCTTGTTTATTCACATGTTGGTGATAGTCTAACACTTGATCATAGTTGGGGTTTTTTTTTTTTTTGGTTTTTGCAAGGCAATAGGGTTAAGTGGCTTGCCCAAGGCCACACAGCTGGGTAATTATTAAGTGTCTGAGACCAGATTTGAACCCAGGTACTCCTGACTCCAGGGTGGGTGCTTTATCCACTGCCCCACCTAGACGCCACGATGATAGTTGTTTTGGGGGAGAAAGAGGGGTGAAGAGATGCTAGTCTTTCTTGTAATTGTTTAGCCCTTTCCTAGACAGTACCCCTTCCTTTTTCTGGAATATTCTATGTCTAGAACCTTCCATTCTAGAAATATACATGCCCTATGAGACTTTGCTAATTGATGGTTCCCCTTCTATGGAATCAGAGGTGGAAAATCAATCAAATGACTCAAATAAGTCTCTGAATCTCCTTCTAGAATCCCTGGTCCATAGATTTTTCCATGATTGAGCTTCTCTGGGTTGTGAAGTATCCTAGTAAGGGTGTGGAAATAGTTCACTATCTCAGTAATGAAGGGGTTGACTCCTGACCCCAGCATAGGGAGGAAGGGAACACACAGCTCTATTCTTGGAGGCATGGGCACTGCCCTAGTATTAATGCTGGGTGCCGCCCTAGTTTGGAGATTTGGCTGCTGCCCTACTTTAGGGATCATTTGGTAAAGAAGACCCCAGTTATCAATCACAGGGATTAGAAGGAATGAATATGGAAAATTAAAAATAACATTATCAAGACTAAATCCTGGTCAGGATTGTCATTGATCCTTCTATCTTCTGCTGAAGACCAGAGACTATGGTGCCCAATATCTGTCAGCTTCTTTAATTATAGTCTTCTCTTATCCCTTGAGGCAATCTAATGATGATGATGATGCTTTGTCCTTCATTCTTGAAGAAGACCATAACATCAGGTGATGCCATAATAAGCAAGTGAGTTGGATTTGAGTGAGGGGGGACTGTGCTAAATGACCAGCTTTACTTTCTCCTTAGAAGCCATCTGGATCCAGTGACCAGATATGAAGCAGGATGACTGGAAAAGGCCTTGGAGTCAATTAGATGGCACGGTGGCTAGAGTACTGGGACAAGAATCAGGAAGACTTGAGTTCGTATTCTGCCTCTGATACCTTCTAGATGTTTGATCTTTGGCAAGTCATAACCCCTACCTGCCCAGTTTCCTCAGAGGATGGTTGTAGGGATTAAATTAGAAGATGCTTTAAATGTCTGGTACTCAGTGGGTGTTCAATAAAAGTTTTCCTTCCTTCCACTTTTATTTGACCTCTTAGGGATTTATATACATAACTAAAGGTTTGCAAAGCTCTTTAAATAAATTATCTCATTTGATACTCCTTGACTGGCCTCAGGCTTTCAGCATTACTAGTTGCTCTTTTTTAGGAAACTCTTACAAAACATTTTACAAAAGTCTCAATGCTAGACTGAGATAAAGATTATTTTGGAAAAGTCTAATTTTATCTTTGGTCACAATTTAACCTTGCCCTGGCCAAGGTTTGAATCAAAGGTAATAGGGAGGGGCAGCTAATCCTGTCTCTGACACCTACTAGATGTATGACTATGTGACCTTGGATAAGTCATTTAACCCCATTGCCTTGTCAAAAAAAACAGCCAAAAAAAGATAATAGGGAGAAATATCAAGACCTTTATGAAGTTTTAAAAAAACCAACCCGATAGGATGGGCAGGAGACATTGTTAGATGACTATGTTTAAAAATGCCTGAAGTTTGAGTTTAATAGAGGCAGCAGTGAGACTTAGCAGCCAGAAGAACTAACAGTGTCTTGGGTTGTGGGCCAGGATCAGAACATGAAAGATGATAGTTGCATCTGACCCTGGCTGACACCATAGAGAGGCAGCTAGTGACAGTGAATCTGAAGCAAAGAAGACCTGAATTCAAATCTAACCTCAGATACATACAAGCTGTGTGATCCTGGACAAGTCACTTGACCTCTATTTGCTTAATCTGTTGGAGAAGGAACTAGTGAACTATTCCAGTATCTTTGCCAAGAAAACCCTATAATAGGCTCACAGTTGGATACTACTGAACAGTAGCAACATCTAGGCCATATGTAACAGCCACAAGTGGATAAAAGAGCAATTAGTAGAGAAAAACCCATCCTCTGAAAAGTTTTAGGGAACTTGAAGGGGGAAAAAAAAAGACCCAAGGGACCCCTAATATGCTTTGCTGTCTTCAAATATCTGAAACTTTGTTCTGTGAAAGGATTAGATTTATTTTGCTTGGAATGAGAGGGCAGAGTTGGGGGTGGAGTGGGGAGGAAGTCAAAGGGGGAAAAATTTCAATGAAAACTAATAGGGACTTTCCTAACAATTAGATCTGACTCAAAGTGGAAGGAGTGGGGAACTGCTTTGGGGCAAGGTTGAATCCTGATCACTGGAAGTCATTGTTTGGAGGTTAGATTGCCAGTTTTTCTGGGATGAAGAAGAGGGAATTTATATTTCAGGAGAGGGTTGGACCAGTGGACCACTGGAGGTCATTGTCTGGAGGTTAGATTGTCACTTTTCTGGAATGAACAAGAGTGAATTTTTTATTTCAGGAGTGTAGCCTGGTTAAGATTCTTTGAAGGATTTAGGAAACATCATCCAGGCTTAGAAAGGATAAGCCAAAACTAGGGAAGGATACAAGCATTCCAAGAGGAAGCTGAGTGGAAAGTTTAAAAATTTGAGAAGGTAGGGAATAGTCGGTCAATCAACAAATAAAGATTTATTAAGCACTTGCTATATACCAGACATAGTCGTGTCCAACTCTTTGTAAGTCCATTAGGGAATTTTCTTGGCAAAGATACTGGAGTGGTTCACCATTTTATCTCCAATGGAATATGCGTATATTTATATAGGCAAATACAGATGTATACACATCCAAATACATATATAGAGAGAATAAATTCAAAATAAATATAGAGGAAGTGAATAGGGTAGGAGGGCACTGGCAGTTGGGAGGCACATGTGATGAAGTTTTTTTCTCCCAGAGTGGTTTGTTTTTTTGTGGGTTGAGATGGGGGTGGTGGTGAAGGATGTGGGTGGGCAGAGGTTGTATGTAACCTGTGACTAAAGGAGGTCACAGCAGCTCTGTAGAGGGCAAGGGGAATAAGCCTTTATGAAGAAGACCTAGTGTGTGTCAGATACCAAGTATACTTTTTTAACAAATGTTATCTCACGTAATATATGGGATATCACATGAGACAATCATTAGAGAGAGACCCTATTATTATCCCCTTTTTATAGTTAAGGAAACTATAGATTGATGACTTCTTTTCTATGGCTTGTTGGAGGATCCTCAATGACCCAAGGCCAAAGCTCAGGCCTGAACCACATTAGGAGATTTCTCCATAAACAATATTCTCCACTATCTTTCTTACTTATAAGGTTCTTGGTTCTGCTCCCAAACCTCGAAGAGCAGAGTGAGAGGAAGGTAAGAATGAGGAGTATTCTACCCCTTCCCTTTTCCTCCTCCTATTTTTAAATAATACTTTGAAGTTTAACTGGGACTTTACATAGGTGATCTCATTTGAGCTTACCATAGCCTTAAGAGGGGAGTCAATACCAATATTACTTTTATATTTCAATGGATTTGTTATTAGCAGTCCCTCCAGTATAACTGTGTATTTATTTTGGATACAGAGTGTTCCCAAAAGTCTTAATAACATTTAAAACTTTACTAACTTGGTACACGCTGTATATCCCATATTTACTTATCTGGTTTGTTCCTTGACTTAATGTGGCTGGGAATGAATGGCTGAGAAATATTTCTAGCAAAAAAAATAAAGTGTCAAAATAGCCCAAGAAACAATGAGGTTCATTCATTAGAAATTTCAACTATCTCTATCTCTGTCTTCTGTTTGGCATCTTCTCATCCTTTCTTTGTCTACCATCCTCATACTGACACAATCATCCAAGCAAACACACAATCCCAGGGCCTAAAAAAGGAGACTGGATGTCAGTGAGAAAGGAAGAGAGCTCCGGGAAGATATATGATGGAGAAATGTTTGTACTTTTTTCAGTTTCACATAGGGGAATGTTTTGACAATCCCGGGTATTGGAATAATGTACAATTTATTGTTCTTCAGGACTTGATTTACAAAGGGCTCTCCTCTGAAATAAAGCAGTATTGGTATTAGCATTTCCATTTTACAGATCAGAACAATGAGGAACAAAGAGTTGAAGCTAATAAACTGTCAGAAATAATGCTCTTTTACTGGACATAAACTTAGATCTAAAAAGGGCTATTAGAGGTCATCTGTTCATCCTGACTACCTCATTTCCATCTCATAAACTGTCTTCTGATGTTAGGTCTTGTAGTCATTCTCCAGCATATATGGAAAAATGGATGAAATTGAGAGTATTGAACTCAAAGGGCTATGGATGAATTTATTCTGTGAAATAGTTGCAATTAAGAAATTAGTAAAATAAAAATTAGCAAAGAGAATGTCCCTGATTTTTAAGAACAACTTCTAGGGTACCAGACCTTAAACTAGAATATAAAACAGTAATCAGCATAAGTATTTGGTGCTGGTTAAAAAAAACAAACAAACTGATGAATGAAACATCTTAGAATATAATATTTAAAAATCATGTATTTGAATCAACTAGTATTTTTTAAGGATCTACAAATACGTTCTAGGCACTGAATATATAAAGGAGGAGATCAGAGTCCAACAATAATATGATGTTTGTTAAACCATTAACTACTGGCTTAAGGCTTCACTATTCAACAAAAACCACTTGGGAAATAAGGAAGCAATTTAGCAGAAATTAGGTTTAAAACAACAACACATCATTTACCACAAAAAAGTTTTAGTGCTGCCATTTGAAAAAATATCATAACCACGTCTGGATACTCTCTCTCTCCCAAATCTACACAATGTATGCAACATTCTGAAATAGTAGAGCTCCATCTCACTGTAGGAAGGAGGGAGGTGCATTTGAGCATCTGTTCTCCCCAAGTATTTGTAATCTTTGAAAAAAAAATTTAGGGGAACAGCAGTGGATAGATCACAGGCTGTGAAATCAGGAGGATCTAAGTTCAAATCCAGACTCAAATACCTAATTACCTAGCTGTGTGACTTTGAGCAAGTCATAACCCCATTGCTTTAAAAAAAAATCATTTTTGAAATATTTTATTTTCTCCAATTTTATGCAAGTCTAATTTTTAATATTTGATTTTTTAAATTTTGAGTTCCAAATTCTCTCCGCCTTTCCCTCTCCCCTCCCCCAGATGGTATACATATGCAGTCACTCAAAACAGTTTCATATTAGTCATATTGTGAAAAAAGCACAGATTAGAAAAAATTTAAAATAGTATGTTTCTATATTCATTCAGATTCCAATCAGTTCTTTCTCTGGAGATGGATGGCATTTTCCATCATATGTCGTTTGAAATTGTCCAGGATCAATAATTGCTAAGAATAGATAAATGATTCACAGTGAATCATTGTACAACACTGCTGTAACTGTACAAAGCTTCCCTTGTTCTGCTCCACCTGCCTATATAATCTTAAAAGCAGCTAGGGAAAGAAAAGATTTCTTCCCTAATCAGGAGACTCTGGCATTAATGACTTTCTTTAATATTTGGAATAACTAAGTCTCCTGAAATAGCAGGAGGAAAGGATATTGTGAGACTCTAGGAGTAAATGCCTAAGAGACTTTTAAAGAAAAAAACACCCCTCAAATGTTCATTGAACTTTCTAGTGACATTGTTTCATTGGTTTCTGGAAGTAGAAAGTTGATTTCCTCCCTCTGTTTCGAGGTTGAAAGGAAGAAAGATAGATTAGAGAGATAGACAGATAGATGGATAGACAGACAGCCAGACAACTAGATGAATAAATGGATGGATAAAGAGAAATGGGTGGATGGATAGAAAGATGAATAGATGGATAGATAGGACGGATGGATGGATTCTGTGAATATGTCTACACCCTCTTGGGGAGTTGTCCTTCACAAGGATTCCCCAGGTCATGATTCCATCCTTCTATATAAATTATTGGAATCAAGTCCAGGTTCTTTGACACCAAACTTTGTGTCCTTTATGCTACGCTAGTTTTGCCATCATCACACAACTAGGAAATCTGGGTGTGAATTCAATTGACCTTGGAGTGTTCCATTCAGTCCATTCAATCACTCCAGCATAAGCATTTGTTAAATCCCATACTATGGTCAGATTCTGACCTAAGTTCTAGGAACATAAAAACAAAAATGAAATCTTGCCCTGAAGGAGCTTACCATTCTACACAGTGTCTCATACAACACCCTTTAGATGGTGGTGTCCAGGAAAGGCAGCTTTGATCAAGGTGTTGGAAAGGATTGTAAGAAAAGTAGATCATGTTGTAGCAATGCTTGTATTAATTTTAGATTATCATTTCTTGAGTATGAGGTTGAAGAGGAGATGGGTTAAGAGAAAAGAATGGTACCAATGGAGCAGGAGGGTAGACGACATGATGCCATCCATTTTGCTTTTATACATCCTGCATATATATATATATATATATATATATATATATATATATATATATTTAAGGGTGTGATGGAGAACTGTGTGACTTTGGGCAAGTCACAACCCTATTGCTTTAAAAAAAAATTCAGTTTTTGAAATGATGTTTTATTTTCTCCAATTGTATATAAATCTAATTTTTAACATTTGATTTTTTTTTAAATTTTGAGTTCCTAAGTCAGGATGACCTTAGTTCAAATCTGATCTCAGTCACTTACTAGCTCTGTCAGCTGGGGGGGGAATTACTTAATTTCAATCTGCCTCGGTTTTTTTTTAATTGTAGAATGGGGATTATAATGATACCCACTTCCCAGGTTGTCAAAGATCAAGTGACATTTCAAAAAATATTCAAATGCAAGCTATTACTATTATTGTTTTTATTATTATTATTAAATTTATTATGTTTTCTTTCCATTGTAATTCAAGCTCCTTGAAGTCAGGGACTATTTTTGCCTTTCCTTGCATCCCTAAACCTGGTACATAATAAGAATTTAACAAATGCTTGTTGATTGACTGATGTCCTGGAGAATGGTGGGATGGGGCTGATAGAGCCTAGTCTGGGACCCTCTAGATACAGAAGTGAGGATTGCATCACTCTCATATCCAGGCAGTTCAGTTCTGGGGAGAATCCCCAAACTTAGTGAAGTAACTTTCCTCTGTTTGGCAGACAGCAGGGTCTCCTGAGGACCAGGTCAGTACAGGGGGGACCCCCAGCAGCTGCAGTATACTCACTTATCCGAAATGTTGTCTCTGGTATAGCTCTGCTCTCTCCTAGACAAAAGACCAGAGATTGTGTTTCTTCCAGCCTTTCTACCTTTTGGGACAAGAGGCAATTACTTAATGCTTGCTCATCTGAGGTATCCTGGCCCCTGAGATGGGAAGTTCTGAGTTCAAATTCCAGATAATGTGTCAGCCTGAATTGATAGGTATCTCACCTGGCAATTCCCTCCACCACTGAAATTATGCACCTGGTCCCTCTCCACTAACATAGATCTGATGTTAGATAATGCTAGAGTCCTTTGCTTTATGATGCTTTCTACTTATTTAAGAAACTTTCTGACACCATTGGAATAGGAATGGTAGAGGGACCGGACCTCTAGATCCATCGATCGTGGCAATTCCAATGCCTGTTGGCCCCTTCCAGATGCAGTCCTGGGAGTTTCCTAGAGAACAGCAAAGTTAGGGATTTGCCCAGTCACAGAGACATAGATCTGATTCGAACTCAGATCTTCCAGGTTTCTGGCTCTGTTATTCATCCACCCCCTCTGGAGTGGGAGATATATATGTATGTATATATATATATGTGTGTGTGTGTGTGTGTGTGTGTGTGTGTGTGTATATATATATATATATATATATATATATAGGTAATGGGCTTCCAGGAACTAGCAGAGCAGAGAGCAGACATTGATGAAATAAAAATTTCCTGTCTCAGGAGTTGGGGGCTGAGGGGCTTAAAGAGTCTTCCTTTGAAAGGGAGCATTTGGAGAAACCAGCCCTCCTTTTGGCAACCTCATTTGGGTTCCTGCCTAGTGGGTGAGGAAACGGAGCAGAGATTGCTTAAAAAGGGGGTTCTCTAATCTTCAGTGGCCTCCCCCCAACCTTGGCTCGGCTCTGGGGATCGATGATGAAATTTAAATTCAGAATCAAAAGATGCAACCACGAAGGGATTCGAACCCTCAATCTTCTGATCCGAAGTCAGACGCCTTATCCATTAGGCCACGTGGTCGCTACGAGAACAAGGGCTGTTTGAGACTTTGAAAATAGAGTACAAAGCCCGCCCGCCCCTCCCCCGCCCCTCCCCCGCCCCTCCTCCCTCTCCTCCAGATGCTGCGAGATTGGCTCTGACCGAGGGGCCGCCTCCCCGAAACCGAAGCGGCCGAGCCCGGCCGGTCTCCTTGGCAACACCCCCCGGGCTTCTGGAGGGCGCCGAGGCGGGACCCCAGGTCCTGCAGAATGTGGCCAGGCAGCCGACAGATCGATCACCTTTTCAGCTTTGGGGCATTGGGGGGTACCCGTGGAATCTGGACTCCATCTTATCTGAACCCCTTGAATAAAGGCTGCCTTGGCCCCGGGGGAGGGTGCTGTCTGCCGCCCTCCCGCATCTAGGAAGCCCTTCCTTAATGCAACTTTGATGATTCTTTGATTGATTGGTCGGAGGAGGAGCCTGCTCTTGCCCCCCTCCCCACTCCGGGTCGGATACAATGTTGCATCGTCCCATTGACACAGTAGCCTCGGGCGCGGACCCCGGGGGCCGCGTGCTCCCGCCTCCCCCACCCCGAGCGTGAGGTGGCAAGGAGCGCCTCGGGCACCTTCCCGGGGGCACCTGGGCCCGCCCAGGGGCCGGTGATAGAGGCCCAGTCCAGAATTGCTGTGGCGCCCAGCAGAGTGGCGCAGCGGAAGCGTGCTGGGCCCATAACCCAGAGGTCGGTGGATCGAAACCACCCTCTGCTAGCAGCGTTTTGGAACCCGGGAGACCTTTGTTTAATAATCCGAGAGCAAACCCCAGTGGGAAAGGGCAGGGGCGCAGGGGCGGTCACACCTGGTACCTTGGCCGCCTTCACAGCCTCCTATCTCAGTTTGGGGCACCCCTGCATTCCTGCGAAGAGATGATTTCCTTAATCCAAGCACAAATTCAATTTTAAATGATTAGTTTTTAAAAATAAATACCACACTTTCTTCATAGAGATGTTTTCCCTAATCAAAGTGCAGATTCAATTTAAAATGATTAATTTTATAAACGCCCTAGGAGATGTAAGCTAGTACCCTTCTTGCAGGGACATATGTTTCCTAATCAAAGTGAAGTTCAGTTTAAAATGATTTC
Organism: Macrotis lagotis; assembly: GCF_037893015.1. NCBI lineage: Eukaryota > Metazoa > Chordata > Mammalia > Peramelemorphia > Peramelidae > Macrotis > Macrotis lagotis. Next base: position 52,499,899 of record NC_133661.1, on the reverse strand, counting down.
TTAATTTTATGAATGCCCTAGGAGATGTAAGCTAGTACCCTTCCTTCATGGAGATATTTTCCCTAATCAAAGGGCAGAATCAATTTAAAATGATTAATTTTATAAACACCGTAGGAAATGTAAGCTAGTACCCTTACTGCAAGGAGATAACTTCCCTAATCAGAGTGCAGGTTCAGTTTTAAATGATTTATTAATTTTGTTTATTATTATTATTAATAAAATGTAATATAAATGACTAAAATGTTAATTTAATAAAATTATTAAATACATGCTTTGTTTCCAGAGGCTGACAACCCCATTCCCAAATGAGATCCACAAGTATTTACTAAAAGTTCATACTATGTATGGGACACACAGACCTTGCCTGCCCACAGGGAGTTTACAATCTACATTTGAAATTTCTGTTCTTTGTCCATTTGTCTTCCATGAAATCACGTGAAAAACGAAATAATATTTTTTAGGATTTGGATCTGCAGAGGGTGCTTGGGCTCCAGGAAAGGGTCCCAGGGGTCTGAACAGACTTTGGCTCAAGGAGGATAGATAAAGACACTGCACTTAACACAATTGTTTGGAGTCAAGAGGACAGGAGTTTGAGTCCAACCTCCAGACACTTGCCACTGACTAGCTATGTGACCTTGGGCAAGTCACTTCACCTTGAGTGCCTCTCATCCAGGGTCATCTCTAGTCCTGATTTTATATGTGGCCACTGAACCCAGACGACTCTGGAGGAGAAAGTATGACAGTATGACTGGTGACTTAGCAGAACACCTCCCTCCACCCCCTCACCTCAAATCCAATTCCTGTGTTTGTCACAGCATCAGCTCCCTGATGTCCTTCTAGGATGAAGGAGCAAAAAAGGTCATTATCATATGTGACACAATTGCTTCTGGGGGTGCTCACTCACACATTAAAGCCCCCTCCCTCCCAACCCTAAAGGCTTTCTGGTGCTCCAGTAATGGACAGTGACAGAGATTTCAGAATGGAAAACAAGGATCTGGGAGCCTTATTCAGGAACAATACTTTCAGGGATACTTGTTTGTCCTTCATTCTCAAAGAAGATCATGACATCAGGGAGGTGATGCCAGGACTTACAAATTAATTGCATTTGAGGGAGGGGGGTGCTGCGCTAAGTCCCCAGCCTCACTTTCTCCTCCGGAGCCATCTGGGTCCAGTGGCCAGACATGAATCAGGACAACTGGAGATGGCCCTGGATGCCAGGTAATCAGGGTAAAGTGACTTACCCAAGGTCACACAGCTAGTAAGTGTCATGCGTCTGAGGCTGGACCTCCTAACTCCAGGGTCGGTGCTCTATCCAATACTTGGTATCATGAGAGACAGTTCTGCTTAAGGGGCAGCCTGGGTCTGCAGAGTGTGGGTAGAGACAACTCCCCATTCTCTACATCCCAGGTGGTGAGGTAGTGGTGACAAATTTAAGGACCATAAAAGTCATGGAATGATGGTCACATTGGGATATTGGGGTGATGATGTTCAGATAGTTGAATTTTGAATCCACGTATTTGTTCAGTCTTATTTATAAGGCTTTTATATGCAAAACAAATACATAAAATCCACTCTTACTCCCTTTTCTTTAGAGCAACATTCTTTTTTTTTTTCAGGCAAGGTACATAGGAATGGATGGTAAGATTGTTGACTTTATTTGTCATGAAGGGGAAACTGGGGAATTCAATATCTGCTTGTAAAGAGAAGCTGGTCCTTCTGCATGGTTACCCTTGGAAGCTTTGATTAAGCAATTCTGGAGGGACTTGATTGGTTTGTTTACCCAAAGGATTTGTTGCTGTGAAACAGTGAACAGTAGAAAAATTACAGGGGACCAAGTCAGAAAGGGATGTAAATTTTCTACCTTTTATTTTACTTTGCAATATTTATATATTTTAATTAATTATTAGTTTTGTTCTCTCTTGTGCACTGTATGGGAACACTAGAAAACTATATAATTCATGATTAATATGGATCTATGCTTAGCATAATTACACTTGGAAAGACCATTTTATTTAGATTGCTTTCTATTGGGGGAGGGGGAAGGAAAGGGAGGAAGGGAGAAAAATGTAAAACCCAAACCCTTGTTTTAAAAAAAAAGACTGGCGAAAACTACTGTTGCATGTGGTTGGAAAAACAAATTAAAAAATTTTAAAATTGAAAAAAGAAGAAAACCTTATTGTTGGTCGTTTTCAATGTGTTGTCTAGTGGCATAAAACTTTTTTGATAATGTTCTACAGTTCTTCTGTGGACAAAAGCCAGCAAAAGACTAGAGCCTGTGAATAATGTAGAAATTGAAAGAGGGAAGTTTATTTAGATTTGGAGAATTGCATAAGAATAATTATAATAATAGCTAACATTTATCTATAGCACTTGGACCATATTTCTCAACCACTGCCCACAAGGCCCCTAAGGAAGATTCCCCCAGGTTCAAGGATCCATATTCCCTCAAAACCATATCTCACTAGTCCCTACCAGTGGGTATTATTTTAAACCAGATAACCAGAGGACATCTTTTTTTCAATATAGAAGACTCTTCTACAATAAAATAAAGTGACAGTGAAGATTCTTCTCATATATGCTAGTATAAAGGTTAGCATTTATGATCAGGTCAACTCAAGCTCTTAATAGTCAATCAACAGTTATTAAGCATCTACTATGTGTGTTTGGACTAATTGACTTAAGCTGGGATACTTTTCTACTTCCCAAACTGCTACTGTTTTCCTGAAGAGCCACCAATGTCCCCTGGAGATGTCCTTGAACTGTGAACTCTGCAAATCAGGTGAGAGCAACTGCAATAGAGATGAGAAAGAGTGACAGACAGTTGTGCTGCAGATAGAGTCATACATTGGAATGGTTTCCACCCCAGACAAAAACTTTGGGGTGTGGGTGGAGAGTGTGACAAGAACAGCCCTCTGAGGGTACAATCCTTCCCTAGCTTGTATCATCAGGGGACAGGGGAAGAAGAGTCAGAATCCAGGGAAGGAGAATCAAAGGGATAGGGGCCCTAGGTCCAGGAGAAGCAAGAGGGTCATAGAATCATGAAATCATAAAACTTCTCATATTTCATTTTGTTCCAGGAAAGTCAAGATCTATAAGATGAGAGTTGGTGCTTTCTGGACAGCTGCATGAAGGTACTCTCCCCACCTTTCTTTTATTTTTTTTTGCAAGGCAAATGGGGTTATAAGTGGCTTGCCTGAGACCACACAGCTAGGTAATTATTAAGTGTCTGAGGTTACATTTGAACCCAGGTCCTCCTGACTCCAGGGCTGGTGTTTTATCCACCGTGCCACCTAGCTGCCCCCCCTTCTTTTAACAGTGTCACCTTCTCCATTTTGACCTGCCAAGGAAAAGCCCTTATCACCCACTCCTGGATAAAGCTCTGTATAGAATTATTTAGAATTGAAAGGCTTTTCAGAGGTTCAAACTGCTCATTTTACACATATACAAACTAAAACCCAGAAAAGTTAAATGTATGCCCAACATCCCACAGAATTTCAAACCCAGATCCTATTCCAAATCTAGTCATCTTTCTAATAAACCATCTCAGGGTTCCCATCAGAGCGGGTGCCAGAGGAGAAAGTGAGGCTGGTGACTTTGCACAGTCCTCCCTCACTTAAATCCAATTCATTTGCATGTCAGCGAATGACAACAACCACAACCATGGCAGCCACAGATGGCACGCATTTTAACAACCTGTTGTGGAGGGAGGGGAGTAGGGAAGTACATATGACACACTTTTAAGTTTGCTCTGCATAATTAACATGATTGACATAATGAACATTTTTCTCTGTCACTTAGAAAAATCTATAAAACATTAGATCAAAATCTGATTTACTGGAAATTGAACCTGCTAGACAATAAGAATGGAGTCCATTATACCACTGAACTCTTGATTTACTCCTTAGAAATTAGTTTCTTCCATGACCCATTTCATTCTGATATATAGTAGACTCTTGGTTCTAGAGATTCAAGATCTCAAGGAAGATGGCGGGAAGCATAATTGACCCTGAAAATCTGAGCTGCATTCTGCTTTAACCATTGCTACAGGCTACAGTACTTGGCTTGGGAAGTTCCCCATCTGCTCCTAAGATGACTATTCTCTAGCAACCCTGGCTCAGACTTAGTCTTTGTATGATAGACATAGTCACCTGAAGTTCCCCTCCCCAACTCCTCTCCAAATTCTTCCACAGCATTACTAAATTCATATTTCACTGCTGACTCAGAATCTCTTCCTCATTTTCTACAAGCCCTTCCTCATTTAGTTACTTCCAGTAGGAAGTGAAAAGCCAACCCTGTGATTAAACTGAGAGAAAGCCATGTCATAGCAGGGAGGGGGAAAGATCCCATTTCTGACTTAGCTTTTTGTGCTGTATTTAAGAATAGATGACTTGGTATTTTGGAAAGGGCTCAGAAAATGATTTATTGTTGTTATTATCAACACTGATATCAGTCCTGGTAATAACTGGCTGTGTGACTTTTAGCAGACCACTTCTCCCAGGGTCTCAGTTTCCCTTATTGTAAAATGTAAAATGAACTAAATGACTTCAAAACTTCCATTTGGCATGAACAAAAAAAATCTTATAAGCAAAACCTTATGCCTTCTGGCCTTGTGATTCCGGGTTTGTGAGGTCCCATGAAGAAGCCAGATTTTTTTTTTTTAAATTCTGAAGGGCATGGTATGTATTTTATGGAGAGAATAAGAAATAAAGAAAAGACTATTACTTAGGAAAGTGATGGGTTAGTAGGAATAATCCAAGTACTGTAGTCACAGGATGTTAAGAGAACCAGAACTTTTAGACTTTAGCTAAGAATTCATATAGGATAGGAAATGTGGATGAATTGCAATTGGTAGCTGTGATTATAGTTATATTGATACTTCCTCAGAGGAGAACAATTTTTTTGTTTTGTTTTTTTAAAAACTGCTTGTCTGCAACCTGGAGGAGGGAAAGGCTTTGAGAAATATAGGAGACCTTGGGCAAGTCACTTAACCCCATTGCATTACAAACCCCTGCCCCCCCAAAAGAAAGAAAAATATAGGAACATGGGAACATTATCTTTGGGAAACTTCTTTACTTTATAATTCTCTTTTATGTTTATATTCAGCTAAGGAGAGGCACATTGGCAGAGGAGGTAACCTTATTTTAACACTTGGGCAGGTTATATAATCAGGATCAAAATTGTTTAACTTCTGAGTCCCCAGGCCACTCTTTAGGAAAATAAATGAAGGGGGCTCTCCATAATGCAGGGGTTGTTTTATTTTGGTCTTTGTGTCCCCAGAATTTTTTAGTCTAGCAGGAGCCTGGTCTATTGATTGACCCTCCCAAAGGGAACAAGTTATTTTTGGAGGGTGCTTTGATTGGCACACTCTACTTTCATTTCTTAACGTACAACTCCTATAATCTCAAGTTTTACTGAGAGTTTAGGGAAGCCTTCTGCAAATGCTCCTGAAGCATCTCAGGTCAGCTAGACCCTTAGACTGGACAAAAGAGGCTTGACTTTCATTCTGTCCCGACTACTTTCTAAATTTATTTTTAGTTTTTTTTTTTTGCAAGGCAATGGGGTTAAATGGCTTGCCCAAGGTCACACAGCTGGGTCATTATGAAGTGTCTGAGGCTGGATTTGAACTCAGGTACTCCAGGACCACTGAGCCACCAAGCTACTCCCCACCTACTTTTTGTTTTTTGCAAGGCAGTGGGCCTAAGTGGCTTGCCCAAGGCCACACAGGTAATTATTAAGTTTCTGAGGTTGGATTTGAACTCAGGTACTCCTGACTCCAGGGCCCATGCTCTATCCATTGTACCACCCAGCCGCCCCTCTTGTCCTTCATTCTTTTTTTTTTTTGCAAGTCAAATGGGGTTAAGTGGCTTGCCCAAGGCCACACAGCTAGGTAATTATGAAGTGTCTGAGGCCGGATTTGAACCCAGGTACTCCTGACTCCAGGGCCTGTGACACCTAGCTGCCCTTGTCCTTCCTTCTTGAAGAAGCTAAGCCAAGGCAAGCACATGAATTGGATTTGAGTGAGGGGGCTGTGCTAAGTCCCCAGCCTCGCCTTCCCCTCCAGAGCCATCTGAGTCCAGGGGCCAGATAGGAATCAGGACCACTGGAGACGGCTCTGGATGGGATGGACGCACCCAGGGTCAAGTGACTTGCCCAAGGTCACACAGCTGGTGTCAAATGCCTGCCACAGCACTAATAACAGTTAGCATCAGTGCAGCAGAGACTTTGCAATGATTACTTTATGTGTCCCCACAAGCCCGGAGGGAGTGGGCTGTTTTCCTCCCCATTGTGCAGCTGAGGAAACTGAGGCAGCGCGCGGGGAAGGGCTTGCGCAGGCTCCCTCTGCGGGGGTCCCCTCGGACTCCCAGGATGCGCCCTGCCCCGCAGGTGAGTGATTTCTAGGAAGGTGAAGAGGCCCGGGGCAAGCCCAGGTAAGTTCTGGAGGCAGGCCCGGTGCGGGCAGGCTCCGCCCCCTCCCTCGGGGCCCCCCCTTCCACCCTCTCCACCCTCTCTCCCACGCGCCCCTCCCCCAGCCTGCTCCTCCCCTCTTCCCCGCCCCTCCCGCCCCGCGCTCACCCCGCCCCCGCCCCGGCCGGCTCTGCGCAGGCGCCGTGAGGCTGCTGAGTCAAGATCAGGAGGGCGAGGGGGCGGAGGCGAGGCCGGGCCCCGGGCCGGCGCCTGCGCAGTGCGGCGCTGTGGGTGCGCCGGGCTTTTAGCCGCGGCGGATCAGCTGACTGCCCGCATTGCAGCCCGGCCTGTCCGCGGGAGACATGTTGTGCCCTCTGCTCCTCCTGCCCGGCCTCCTGGGCGCGGGTAAGCCGAGACCCCGGCCGCGGGCGCTCCTCGGCCGACTCGCCGGCTGCAGGCGCGCTCGCTCTGCGCATGCGCCCCGGGGGGCCGGCGCTCGGGGCTGCTGCCCTCGGGGGGCCCCTCGCGCCCCTCGCGCCCCTCGCGCGCCCCGGGGAGGGGGAGGGGAGGAGCGCGACCGATGCCGTGGGGGGCGGCAGGGAGGGACGGGGGAGGGGGGAGAAGGGCGCATCCGGGCCCTCGACTGCGCCCCGGGGCCCCCCAGCCCCTCGGGGGCCGGCGACCTCCCCGCCCTTCAGACGCCCCGCGATCTCTGCTCCCCCCGAGACCCCTTTCTTCCCCGCCCCCCCAGCCTCGCCCCCGTCCGCGGCCTTCGGATGGGTTTAATGAGCATCTGGGAGCCCCCCATGCGGGCCCGGGGCGGGGGCCCCGCACACAGCAGGCGCCTCCCAAATGTGCGCTGCCGGCGGCGCCCCACCTGCGTGCCAGTCCGGGCGCCCACGGCGTGGGGCCTCGCCTCCATCTGCGCGCTGGCCCTGCCCGCGGCCTGGCCCCAGGCCTCTGGTCCCGGGGTCTCCGCTCCCGGTGGGTGGTCCCGGCCCCCGGGGACGGGAGGGAGCCCGCAGCCTGGCCCCAGGCCTGATGTCCCGGGGTCTCCGCTCCCGGTGGGTGGTCCCGGCCCCCGGGGGCCTTAGATCCGGGGACCGGAGGGAGCCCGCAGCCTGGCCCCAGGCCTCATGTCCCCGGGTCTCCGCTCCCGGTGGGTGGTCCCGGCCCCCGGGGACCGGAGGGACCCCGTAGCCTGTCCCCAGGCCTCTGGTCCCGGGGTCTCCGCTCCCGGTGGGTGGTCCCGGCCCCCGGGGACGGGAGGGAGCCCGCAGCCTGGCCCCAGGCCTCATGTCCCGGGGCCTTAGATCCGGGGACCGGAGGGACCCCGTAGCCTGTCCCCAGGCCTGATGTCCCCGGGTCTCCGCTCCCGGTGGGTGGTCCCGGCCCCCGGGGACGGGAGGGAGCCCGCAGCCTGGCCCCAGGCCTCTGGTCCCGGGGCCAGGCTCAGGAGCGGCCCCCGGGGGCTTTAGATCCGGGGACTGGAGGGAGCTCTTGGAGCCAGGCTCAGGGCACCTGGAGCTTGGAGGTGGCCCAGGCTCCCGGGGTCCTTAGACCCAGAGGCTGGAAGGAAGCTCCTGGCCGGGAGCAGATGTTTACATGGAGGGTTACATTTTATGCCCAAACGCTGTAACTTGCAGAATCATTTCATGGGCTTCAGGATTGCAGAAGCTGGGATTGTGGGTGCAACTTTGTTTCACAGCAAAGGTAAATTAATGGAAGTCAGTATTTGCAGGACACTCAACTGTTCCTACTCCATGAATGTCCCTGAACAATAGAGGGATTGTTTGATGAAGTTTTCTTTCTCTTGAACCCTGCATGCCTAAGGGTGTCTTGAGATGGAGAGCCCTGGCAGGGAGCTCATGGGATCCCTAGCTGTTGACTTTGGATGTGGCCCTTAGTATGATAATGTGAGGGAAAGTGGACCTTTCTCCTAACACTTGCTTCCAGCAGCCCAAGTCATTGTGGTAGAAGGTAAAACTAGCAATGTGGAAGTCCATTCCCTAGATTCTGCTCAGACTGAATGTGCCTGTTGTATCATGCCCAGAATAGATTGTTGATGTCGATGCTTATCCTTCATTTTGTCCTTTCTGGAGGCTGAAACCATGACTTGAAAGTGAATTGGATTTGAGTGAAAGGGTGCTGTGCAGAGTTACTAGCCTCACTTTATTAGAACCATCTGGGTCCAGTGGCCAGATATGGATTCAGGAGATGACCCTGGATTGGGGGGATGGGGGACTAGATAAATCTTGATATCTTTTTAAGCTAAGGCCTTTAACTTGACTGAGGCAACACTCATTCTGTGATTAAGCTTTTAGGTGAAAAATGAGGCATAAAATGACCTCTTACCTAGTCAAAATGAAATAAAAATGAATCCGGGTGAGGAAGTCCCTCTGGGTTTCTGACCAAAACAGTTGCTATTTACATTCACTCCAAGCCAATGGGGGCCCAAATAATGACCTGGTATAGTTTAACCTTGACCCTGTTATTGGCCTCCAGCCTGAGATCAGAATAGAAAGTTGGGTTAGAAGGATGACTAAAGTAGGTAGCTCTGGGAATAGAGCACACTCAGAGGGATCTGAGTTCAAATGCAGTCTCGGATATGATGACTGTGGGCAAGTCCCTTTACCCCAATTGCTTCAAAAAAAAAAAGAACAGCAGTAAGACAAGGGACCCTTAGTGAAGTTTATAATCTAGTAAAATATAGTTTTTGGAGAGCAAGATTGCCCATCATCAGGTAGGAGACTCCCCCCCCCCCAAATGTGACACTAAGCCTCAGATTATATAATTGAGCATTTCCAGTACTTTTTTAGTTCATTAAAGGAGCTAAGTAAATCTGGGCTACTTTAGATCCCTAAGCTTTAGTTACTTTGATATTGAGTTATTTGATAATCAGCTTGGGTCTTTTGGGACCAGTCCACATTATTTCTGACCCTTTTTGGGCTTTTCTTGGCAAAGATACTGAGTGGTTTACCTAGTTCCTTCTACAACACGTTTTACAAATGAGGAAAGTTGAGGCAAACTGGATTAAGGGATTTGCCCAAGTTCATGGAACTAATAAGTGCCTAAGGCTGGATTTGAACTTCAGGTTTTTGTGCTCCATCCTCTTCAGCACCCCCCCCCCCCCCCCCCCCCCCGCCCCTTTAGCATGTCATGCTCCAAATATTTGCCACAGGACAATAGATAAGATTTACTCTGATAAAGATGGGTAAGATTTGACTTGCACAAGTTACACATTTATCCATATGACTCAAAGGTTGTTGATTGACTGTAGAAGAAAGGTGCCCTTCATTCACCATTCCCTGGAAAAACATGACTCCTCTCCTCCCTAAACCTTTCTACATAATAAATATATCTGAATCTCTAAATGAGATTCTTTCCAGTGAAGACTGATTTGCATGAGATCTTTCTGCCATCCTTTTAAAGATGCTATTTAGCAGTGGTCTTGGTGTTTAAATTGCATTAGATTGTGATCTCCCTGAGTCTTTTGCCCCTTTTTGACCACAAGCATACAGTAGACATTTAAGGAATGTTAATCCATTAACTTTCCATTAATCAGATTGTTGCCTTCCTTGCTTCATATGGAAAAAAGGGCATCTCCTTGGCTACCTTCAGGGTTATTCATGAGGATGTGGTATTGTCCTTAATAGAGGATTTCTGACTTGCCATTACATCTCAGAGAGCAGAGTGCTTGGAAGTGATTTTGCTCTTATTATTTGTCCAGCAGGAACAAACTGGCATTCTGAGCTGCGTTTTAAAGGATGTAGGGTAGAAATCTCCAGGTGAGAAAACGCTCCAGTCATAGCAAAGGAGCAGAGGAACTCAGGTAGAATATTCGGACAAGAAATTGGTCTTGAAGTCTGGGGCCTTCAAAGATGGGATAGAGTCCCTTGAGTGTAAGCAGCAAATTTGCATTTTCATAGGTTTTGGCAGGACCAGGATTTTTTCCTAAGCAAGACTAGATCTCTGCAAAAGGAAGTCTATCCTGGTGGCTCTAGGAAGATGGCATATGGATAGGCAGCAGAGAGCACATATGAAAAGATCAGAATTGAACCCACCATCAGTGGTAGCAGTGGCAATCTGGTAAAGGAGACAAAGAGCTGGGATAGGGGTAGGGTTAAGAATTGATTTCTTGATTAAGAAGTATAGAAGGAAGAGTTACTATCACCCAGAGCTTGATGTTGGAGATTGGGGAGAGCTGGTGCCAGGGGCTTGAGTTGAGATTGTGCTCCTGGGGCAGTTAGGTCACCCAGTGAATAGAGCCCTGGCCTCAGGAGGACTTGTTCAAATCCAGCCTCAGACACTTAATTACCCAGCTATGTGACCTTGGGCAAGTCACTTAACTCCATTGCCTTGAAAAAAAATACTTTTGAGATTGTACTCCAATCTAAGTAGAGAGGGAGGGACCAGGCCTGGGGGCCAGGAGGCGGGGAGGGAGGGAGATAAATTCAATTGTGGATTGGTTTTCCTGGGTGACACAGTAAAACTCTTCTGTAGGCCTTTGGAAATGTTTTGAGACTTGACCATGCATAGAAGTGATTGAGAGCACAGTAATGAAGTTGACTAATCAGGTTATATACTGGGAGACAACAATGTGGGAACCTCTGTCTTATGCAGTCTGTACTAGTTGTTTCTGAAGCCAAGAGAAAACAAAACTACCCAGAAGGAAAAGTAGTCCGTTGTGCCTAAAATCCAGAAATTAATGAAGCTGGAGGGGGGGCAGTTCAAGCATTAAATGAACCATGACCTCTTAAAGAGCTTTTTCAGTGCTTTAGGGGTGGATGTCAACTTGCAAGGGATTCAAGAAAGAGGTGGTGAACAAGTATAGGTATTTGGTATAGATAATTTTTTTTTGGAAGGGGGTAAAGCACAGGATTAAGTGACTTGCCCAAGGTCACTCAGCTATGTAAGTATTAAGTGTCTGAAGGCAGATTTGAACTCAGGTACTCCTGACTCGAGGGCTATGCTCTCATCTACTGAGCCACCTAGCTTGCCCCCTAGACAAGTTTATTTTGAGGAATGTGTCAGTAAAGGAGAGAAGAGAGTAGCCAGACTTGGAAAAGTCTGCAGGAAAAAGCTTTTTGGCTGATAATTTCTAGGCACATGAGGAGCCATGACAATTCACCCCTTACCAAGTGACCATGAGGTAGGGATGATGACTGGAGCCTGGGCCTTTGATTGGGGAGAGAGTGAGCTTAAACTATGGGCCCTGACTGACTGTTATAAAGATACAGACTCATGGAATGACATGGTCATCATATATGGGTTTTTTTTTTATAGAGTTCCTGTTTATATGTTTCATTCTAGAAGAAGACCATGACATCAGAGAGGTGATGATGCCATAACAAGCACAAGAATTGGATTTGAATGAGGGGGTGCTGTGCTAAGTCACCAGCCTCACTTTCTCCTCCAGAGCTATCTGGGTCCTGTGGAATCAGGACAACTTAAGAGAAGGCCCTGGATGCAGGACAATCAGGGTGTAGTGACTTGCCCAGGGTCACACAGCTAGTTAGTGTCTGAGGCTGGATTTAAACTGGCCTTAGAATCAGGCATCATATCTAGTTAAAAATGAAGAACAAACCACCTTCATTCTCCCACTATCAAGTGGGAGAGGCAGGGCTCCAACTCCTCTGTCTTTTTATTCTAGAGGCTAGTAAAAAAAAAAAAACTAATCGGGAGTTAGAGTCAAAGAGATAGTTTCATGGAGAACTTTAGTAAACCTAGAATCAGACTCTCAAGGGAAGTGATTTATTTTCTCTGTAAAAGGAAATTAATGAACAACCAAAATGAGCACTTGTTTACATAGATCTGGACAGGTTCATAGATGAAACTGAATCTATTTGGTGAAATTTTTTCAAGTAGGCGAAATTCAACATGTTCCTCTTATTTTTGTTTAGGTAGAATTGTCATTTTTATTTTTTATATACTATATATAATTGCTGGGTTTCTATTGGCAGGTATACCCCAGCATTTTATATTATCTATCGTTATTTTAAATGAAATATATCTTACAAGCTTACTAGCATTTTTTTGTAAGACTTTGTTGGTGATAGTGTAGAAATGTTGATTAATGTGGTTTCATTTTACATCCTACAGTTTTGTTAGAATAGTTTCAATTAATTTTAGTTGAATTTCTAGCATTTTCCAAGCATACCATCTTACCTGCAATTTTATTTCCTCCTTGCCTATTCAGATTCCTTCAATTTCATTTTCTTTTTCTACTGTTGCTAGCATTTCTAGTAAAATAGTGAATAATATTGGTAATAACAGCCTTACTTTACTCCACATCTCATTAAAAATAATTCTTGCTGGTAGTTGTAGGTAAATGCTTGGGGGCTTGTTAGGTGGCTAAGTGAATAGGGTACTGACCTTGGGACTGGAATTCCAATCCAGTCTTGACACTTAGCTGTGTCACTTTGGGCAAGCCACTTAACCCTGATTGCTTCATATCCTGGGTCATCTGTTGTCATCCTGATCCCTATCTGACCCCTGGACCCAGATGGATCCAGAGGAGAAGGTGAGGTTGGTGAATTTAGCACAAACTCAATCCATGTGCTTGTCATGGCAAAATCTTCCCGGGACAAAACATTAGGTAAATGCTTATCATTTTAAGGAAAATTCATTTATTACCCATGCTTTCCTAGTGTTAATAATACAATATTCATTCAAGATTTTCTGCTTTTTTGAGTATAATCATTTTTGGTTTTTTGTTAGTGTTATAAATCAGTTATAATAATGCTTTCCCTAATATTAAACAACCTTGTTTTCCTGGTGTAAATCCTAATTGGTTAATTAATATTCATTAATTTGGTGTCTAGGGTTGTCTTTCTGTTTTTCCTGGCTTAGGTTATCAGTACCATATTTAGAATTTAGTAAATTTCTTATTTTTTCAGATCATTTATTTAATATAGGAATTAGTTGATTTTTAAATGTTTGGTAGAATTAATTTGTAAATCCCTCTGGTCCTGATGCAAGGAAGCTCATTTATGACTTGTTCCAATTTCTTTTTCTAGGTTTATTTAGATAATCCAACATATTTTCTCCAAGCTGTCCTATTTGTCTGATTCCTTCTGGCTTTTTCCTTTCTGTGCATTTTAAAAGCATGTTTCAGCTATCTTTCTTCCTTGTGCAGCTCTATCATAGTTCCCCTTTCATGTTCTCCTTCTTTCACTTACCTCAACAATTGAAAAAGTTTTTGTAACCATTATGCAGTCTAGCAGCAAGTACATTTGAGGTTTTTTTTTTTTTTGCATTTTTAAAAACATTTCTTTGCCAGGCTATACCTCATTCTGGATGAGGTGGGTCTTATTCATGATCTGTCCTCTGAATTTTTAGGTGGTCCATTGCATTGTTTAACTTGTCTTTAAAATGTTATAATAGAAATGTAAGTGAAACATCTGTTTACTTTTTATCAGTTTTTGTATACTCTCCTTGGTTTCCCTGAAATCATCCCTTTTGTCCTTTCTAAAAGTACAAATAATATCCCATTATTGATGGATGGTGTTCCTAAACTATAATTTGTTCATTGGTTGATTTTTGGTCTGTGCAGCTAGGCTTTGTAATGGGAATAAGGTTCTAAGAAAAAAGAAATGGAACCATTTATCTAGACTTGTGTTTTAAAGATAGGACTGGGAAAGGAGGGACCAAAAGTGAAGACTTTTCTCCTGTTTTGGATTTACTATTTCTTAGGGGAACCTGTTCTGACCATCTTAAAGAGAATTGATTCAGGGCATCTTGATCAGATTTTTTAAAATTTATTTTTAGGGTTTTTTTTTTTTTTTTTTTGCAAGGCAAACGGGGTTAAGTGGCTTGCCCAAGGCCACACAGCTAGTTAATTATTAAGTGTCTGAGACTGGATTTGAACCCAGGTACTTCTGACTCCAGGGCCGGTGCTTTGTCCACTATGCTGCTTAGCTGCCCCTAGATCAGATGTTTTTGAAGTTTGATCTCTTTTGTCACTTGATTTCTGTTTAGTACCAGGAAATGTTTTTGTTGCATTGGAAAATAACATGGTTGAGTGGCCTAATTGAAGATAATTGGACTAAGAGTTAATAATCCGTTTATTTTTTCACTTAGAGGTTTCATTAAAAGAATCTTTTCCCTTAAATTCTTTTTTTTTATTTTAATTTTAATTTTTTTTTAGGTTTTTGCAAGGCAATGGGGTTAAGTGGCTTGCCCAAGGCCACACAGCTAGGTAATTATTAAGTGTCTGAGGTCGGATTTGAACTCAGGTACTCCTGACTCCAGGGCAAGGTGCTCTATCCATTTTGACAACTAAATTCTTAACAGTGGTTACCAGGCCTTTATCATTTATCCCTCTGTATCCATAAAAGATCAGGACACAGTTTATCATCCTGTTCCAGCTACCCTTCTCCATAGAGAATCTACATAGAATACAAATTTTGTGTACTCACTTGTACCTGTTCCCAGGGTCTAGCATGTTTCATAAATGAGGTTCCACATTAGCAGGGACCTCAGAGGCCTCATGGTGGGGGTTACATCAGAGGGAATCCTAAATCATGTGGTTAAAACTTCATTTTTACAGATAAGGAAACTGAGGTTCAGAGGTAAAGTGATGGTGATTGGTCCAAACTACAGGGTTCCAGGTACTGTGTTGGGATACAAATTAACAATGAAGTACCTGAAAGTTCCTTTTTTCAGGAACTTACATTCTGTTGGAGGGAACAAAAAGTCATTTGTATCAATAGAAAAGATGCCAACTCAGGTTTTATGATTTCAAATTCAGTTCTTTCAGCTCTTTCTTTGTTTTCTCATGCTGCTTAAGCAGGAGCCTTCCCTTCTCCAGAGCAACATCTTCTGGGTCTGTTTTAAGACCATTGGAGTCACTTTGTTCCCTTTCTAGTTTTTTTTAAATTTTAAATTTTTAAAAATTTCATTCAAAATTGGTTTCTGAGACTTGGGTCACACAGTCCAGCCCACACTGGTCAGAACAGTGACAGGTCAGCAGAGGGAGGTGAAAAACCTGGGGCAGAGAACAAAAGGATTGACAGGAAAGAGATAACTTATCTTTGATCTCTTCAATGTGACTAGGAATAAGAACCTCAAGGGGGACAGGAGGTCAGAAGCCTGAAGCAGACTCTTGGTTCTTGTCTACCATAGATCCTTAGGGTCTGACTAGTTGTGTTGGTGGCCCTGGACTGGGTATGGGACAAGGGAGCTTGGTGCTGAATAGAATCACATCATAGATACATAGAGACCAGGCTTATAGCCACCACCTCCTAGTGAACTGGGATAGATAATAAGCTCCTCTGTGGAATGTTATGGTTCCTTCCACCTCGAGGACCTCATTTATCATGGTTTCTTAGTGTCCTTCTGGTTTCTGGAGTGAAGCATCACCCAGGCAGCCAACTCGGCATTGTTCTTCTTGTGACGTCTTTACTGCTCACTGAACAGTCTGTATAAAATAAATTAGGAAAGCTACTAAAGGGTTCTTTTTTCCCTCGTACCTATTTTCTGATGTGATCCGACGCTGAAGTAGCCAAACAGCTGTAGTAGCTTCTACAACCATTGAAAATACATTCCCCTTCAAAATCTGCACCTGGCTGTTTGTCATGCTTCCGTCTTTCCTATCTTTTGTGGTTAAAGTCTTTGAGAAAGCCATCTACACAGGTGCGGCCTCCACTTTTTTTTCTGTCACTTTGAATTCTGAACTGAAACTACTCTCTCCAAAGTTACTAATAATCTTTAACAAGTTGCATTAGTTTTGTCTGGGCAAAAACTTTAGTTTGATTATAATCAGAAAGATCTATTTTACATTTCACCATCCTCTTTATCACTTGTTTGATAAACATCTTCCCTTCTCCATAGATCTGACAGGTAGACTATTCCTTGCTTTTTTTTTTTTAGGTTTTTGCAAGGCAAATGGGGTTAAGTGGCTTGCCCAAGGCCACACAGCACACAGCTAGGTAATTATTAAGTATTCTTTGCTTCTAAAGTATCATCCTTTATGTCCAAATCTTGTACCCACTCCTACCTTACCTTAGTATACTGTGTAAGATGTTGGTCTTTATCTAGTTCCTACCATGTTATTTTCTAGTTTCCTAGTCTTGTCAAATAATGAGTTCACACCCAAAGGCTAGGCTCTTAATTGTCTCTGTCTCCCTCCCCTCTCCCCATCAACCTAATTATGTAGTGAGATAAGATTGTGCTGAGGAATTTGGCTCTCTGAAGACTTGGAAAAAGTTCAGTATCTTTTGAAGCTTAACTTTGTCATTCTAATTTCCCAGAATTCATTTTTATTTGTATTTCCAATTATATTGCTGAAGGAAATAGACATTCATTTTTTTTTTTCAGTTTTGTTTGACTTTGTGGCTCCATTTGGGATTTTCTTGGCATAGATTCTTGATTGTTTTGCTATTTCTTTCTCTAGCTCATTTTACAGATGAGGAAACTGAGGCAAACAGTGGATGAGCAGGCAAGGATATAGCAATCTTACCCTCATCTTCTCAACTTCCCTATTTGCTGTCATCCTTCCCAACCTCAGTGTCAGCTTCCACTTCTTCCTCCACATTCTAGTAAGTCAGTTGCTTAGTAAACATTTATTAAGCACCTACTGTGTAAGCCATGTGCCTATACAGTACTTTTTTAAGTGCTGGGAGTAAAGGGAATAGGAAGAAAAGCAAGACGATCCCTGCCCTCAGAAGAGCTCACTGTTTGGAGAGGAAGCAAAGAACAATTAACAAGAACTGCACATAGTGGAAAGAACTGAGAAGATACTAGAATTAAGAGAGGCTTCTCAGGAAGCTAGGAGGCAGGGGGAGGAATGCTCCAGGCTGGACCAGCTGAGGAAAGCTGAAGGAACAGCTTGGAGGCCAATGTCACTTTTTTTTTTGGTCAAGGCAATAGGGTTAAGTGGTTTGCCCAGGGTCTGAGGTCTGATTTGAACTCAGGTCCTCCTGACTCCAGGGCTGTTGCTCTATCCACAGACTGCCCCGCCAGACCAATATCACTGAATGGAAAAGCATAGTAAAAGACTGAAAAGGGCAGGATTACAAAGGGTTCTGGGGGATTTTTTAATTTGGTTTCAGATAAATGGAGATAACAGGAGATTTTGAGTAGAGAGTAGTGATATGATCTGGACTTGTGAGATCATGAGTGGTGGAATGGAATTGGAGAGGAAGACAGACTTAAGGCAGGCAGACTTTCCAGTCCACTAATAATGTAATAATACATAATAATGTAAGGTGATAGAGGAATTTTTTTTCAGGGTAACTGAACTTGTGAGAAACTATCTTACAACTCTTCTGCATATGTCTGTGTTTTAACTGCATTGCATTTGTTCATTTGAGCCTAATCTTTTTTTGTGGTGAGCAGTGTAGATGAGAAGAGGGGAGAAAATGACCCACTCATCCTTAGAGCTTCCTCCTTCCTCTTCCCCATTTGGCAGAGAGCCTTCCATCTGGAATACTTTGTTTTAAAGGGTTCTTGATCCCTAAGGAGCTTCTTTCTCTCTTTCAGACCATTTCCTTTGTTCCCAGAATCTAGTACTTGAATGATTTTTCTCTGTTCAGATAGAACTCAGTGGAGGAACTTTCACTTGGGATGACTTTTTATCTTAAAGGAATATCTGCCTCCAATATTTTATGGTAATCTTATCCATTCATTCATGATAATCCTTATTCTATTCTTTACCATATCCATCTAGATGGAGGTGGAAATGAGTTACAATAGGGGATGTAAGTAAGGATGTTTTCATTTTCTGGGAGTTCACCTACTGCTTGTAGTTCCTTGATTGCTCTGCTTTGGATGCCTTGTCAGTAGACCCTGAAAGCCCAGAGCTCAAATCAACCCAGATCCAGATAAGATCTCTAGCCAAGGTGGAGTGGGACTACTAGCTCTCTTGAATGTAGCCTGCACAAACTTGCATTCAGAGCTGGGCCTACTTTTATTTTTATTTTATTGTTTTTTTTTTTTTTTTTTTTTGTAAGGCAGTGGGGTTAAGTGGCTTGCCCAAGGCCACACAGCTAGGTAATTATCATGTGTCTGAGGCTGAATCATGTGTCTGAGGCTGAATTTGAACTCAGGTACTCCTGACTCCAGGGCTGGTGCTCTAGCCACCCCTGGACCTAGTTTTATAGTAGCAGATAATTACCTCATTTTTCTGGGTAAACATGGGTACCTACTTGTCATTTTATGCTTCTATGAGAATATATTCTGAAAGTGGAGGTTGTCCATGTGCAAGTAAATCACCCTGTTCCTAAATATAGGTGTATGTATTTACACACACACACACACACACACACACACACACACACACACATCCCTCTTTGTGTTCTTTATTTTTGTTTTTCTTAAGGTCTAGGCCACAGTAACCAAAGTTCTTAACAAAGTTAAGCTGGGGGGGGGCTGTTGAAGTCATTTGGTGTTTCAAATCATTAGTAATCTAAACTTCTGCCATCTTCTCATACACGAAGTTGTGATTGTTTGGCCAGCTAGTTTCTGAGCTAGATCTTGTGAATTATTTTTTTTTTTCTGAGTAGAGTTGAACTGGAAGTGGGGGGGGTGGCAGGTTAAGGAGATTCCTTTACATCATTTCCTAGAACGAGATGTAAGTTTGACATTTAAAGCTCTTCCTAACCTTGCATTTCCAGTCTTTTCTCCAACCAACTCTGACCTGCACACAGACACTCCATTCCCAGAGGCCTGTGCATGTTCACCCTCTCTCCTCCAGGCTTAGAATTCCTTCCCTCATCTCTGATTCCTGGTTTCCTTAAATCTCAGCTCAAGTCTGACCTACAATGTGGTCTACAAAGAAATTTTCTTTGTTTCCCTTAATGCCAGTTGTTATTTAGTTCTATCATCCAATTCTTGTGCCTCATTCAGGGGTTTCTTGCCATTTCCTTCTCCCCTGCTCATTTTATAGATGAGAAATAGATAAGAAAATAGGATTAAATGACTTGCTTAGGGTCATACAGCTAGTGTCTGAGGTTGGATTTGAACTCAAGATCTTGATTACGACCTCCACACTTTGTTGTCTACTGCCCTAAGTGCTGTACATAATATTATTTCAAAAATTGGATATCATGGAGCTTTTAAATCATAAATTAGTGAAAATTTAATCCCAGGCCTAAAAATTATTTTTTAGGTTTTTGCAAGGCAGTGGGGTTAAGTGTCTTGCCTAAGGCCACACATCTTAGGTAATTATTAAGTGTCTGAGGCTGGATTTGAACTCAGGTACTCCTCACTCCAGGACTGGTGCTCTATCCACTAGTTAGAGCACCACCTAGCTGTCCCCCAGGCCTAAAATTAAAAGACCACAAAAAACCAAATTCAAAACAGACATAATGGTTTTAAGAAAAAAAATTTAAAAATTGACAGTAGATTTTGCTGTAATGATTTTCTGTGGTTAACAAGAATGACTTCTAACATCTCCAAAGCAAAAGTTTTACAGGTCTGGTCCCTTCACATTTAGGATTGGTCATTGAAGCCCTCCATTTTTGCCTTACCCCTTTTATAGTCTCTGGACACTGGGGATCTTTAATGTTCAAAAGCCTTCTGGATTAAAATCATCTTCGCCTTCTGCAGGGAAACAAAACTTATTTTCTTCATCCATCCATTATTACGTACACTAGTTTGTGAATGAACTGTTCAAAATGAAGCTTGTGTCCAACTGAGCATCTAAATTGACTTTCTGGCCTGCAGTTTGCTCAGGTGGGAGAGATTGAACCGACCTGAGGGAGGGCTTCAGGTGCCTTTTCTACCTCCTCCGGTGGGCGTTGGGTAGGCATCTGATGAATGCAACAGCTTGAACACTAGTGGAGCTACTACTTGGAGCTTCCCTTTTTCTCAATTCCTATCCCTTGGATATTCTTGAACCCCTCTGACTTAACAATATGATACAATGATGACTAGTGTTATTGTTTTAAAGAAGGAAAAGTAGATATAAGGAATATGCCTTAGAGTGAGGTTTTCTTGGAATTTATTATAACCAGAACATAAGATTTAGAGCAGGATAGTTCTTTCAAGACTCTTGAATCTAACACTCAGTCTGAGTCAGGGAGTTTAGCAACTCCCTCAGGCAGGATTTGAACCCAAATTTTCCTGTAAGTTCTGTTATCTCTCTGATACCATGTTTTTCAAGAGTTTAGAATTACATTGTCTTATAGAAGAGGCTAGTTAAGCATTTTGGTAATGACTCTGGCAAGTCATTGTCAGTCCTAGACTGTTTTTATCAAGGAAATGCTGTGAATCAAATCAATCTCCCGGACTGTGTTGATTAAACACTTATAGGTTGGAAAGTTTATTTATGTTTTGTCTTTTTCAGCTCTGGCCGGCCCCGTTTTTAGGAAGGAAGAATGTGCAAAGGGTCCCCAGGTCTGGTGTCGGGATTTGAAGACGGCATCGGAGTGTGGAGCCATCAAACACTGCAGGCAGGCTGTTTGGAGCAAGCCCACTGTGGTGAGTCTTTGCTCAGTCCTCATGATTTCAGAATTTCCCAAATGCTTTCTGGGATAATCAGATTATTTGTGTTATACAAGTATAGATTCTAGGGCAAAGGAATTTCCAGGCTTTTCATTGTAACTTTAATCTGGGCTTTGGGGGGGGGGGCAGGAGGTCCTTCTGTATTGATTAGAAGTTGTTTGTTTGATAGCTGTCAAATGATCTCACCATCATAGGATTTTCTCAGTTATCATGGTAAATATTCCATTTGCAGGAACTTGGTATGATCCTAGCAAACTTCAAAACCTCAACAGGCACATGTCTGCTTCAAGGAGTCTTTGCTGGGACAAAATAGGTTTAAGTTCTTAATCAGTGGTGCAAAAGGGATTATCAGGATTAGACCAGTGGTTTTCTATACAGTAATAGTTAATTTAAGATAGTCATTTTTCAGATTTAAATTTTAATCTGCCTTTGGTCTTGGAGTTATTAGTAGTCCTTTTCACTTTTATGTGATACATGGAATGTGGCCTTCATCAGAATGTCTTTGGTTTAGCCTGCTAGTCTACCTCTGTTCAGAGATTCTAGGGTTATAGACCCTAGAGGTTCATCATTCGTTTTAGAAATCAGGACACTGAGATTTTGTGGGGAATAACTTCTTCAGCATCCCATAGCAGGTTATAGGACCTCAATTGGAACACCAGTGGAGTGAGTGGTCTTTTCCACCCCACCAGCCCTTTCCTTGTTCTGCCCAGCCCAGAGCCAAATTTTGTACCTACAGAGATTCTCTTGAGGACTGTCATCTGGGGTAGAAAGGAAATTTTGTGACAGAATATACGGAAAAGGGCTTTAAGCCAGCTCTGTTTGCAACCCTGCCATATCCATTTTCTAGGCAGAGTTCTAATTTCTCCAGTTCTTCTAAGAAAATAACTTGCAGAAAGATCTACACTGAATGACTTCTGGGAAATTTCCTTGAGGTCTTGGTTCTCTGTAACACTTAGCCTATAAGAGAAGGATCTCTGAGTATGCATTTACTGTGGCTTTTGAGCATCAGTGAGCAGCTGCCCTAGCCTCATTTCTACAGGCCTATCTTACTGACTTCTCATACATTGAGTGTAGAAACTACAAGTCCATCAAATAGTGTCATGCAAATTATGATTCCCAGAAAAAAAGTCTGTTCTTTTTCCATCCATGCAGTCCAGATCATGGCGGATGTGGTTTTCTGGCTCCCTGGTCATTCCTTCTCCTTTTTTCCAAGGTACTAAGAACCTGCTTCATAATGTACCTCATGTACTCTTGCCCTTCTAGCACAGGGCATTTCACCATTTCTGTGTTCTCTTAACCTCCCAAACCCTCATGCACATGGCCTCTTGAGACTCCTCCACTGAGACCGCACAGCAGTGATCACACTCCTCACATTCTTCTTTCTGATCATAACTCTTCGAATGCATTCTCCCTTCTAAATTCGTTCTCTGCCACTGTCTTGACTTTAGTCCATGACCCTTCAATACCTGACTCCTGCTCTCTCTAGAGCCCAATCTCAAACATTAGCCAATTCAACTCCCATCTTACTCTCTGCTCTTGTTACCTCCCTGTCTTTTCCCCTTGCTGGCAGATAGAGTCCTTTATTGAGTCTCTTTCTCTTTGATATTCCACACAGAAAGTATTCTAAACATTATTTCTTATCATAACTTGCCCCTAAGGCTGAAGACTGTATGTCTTTTTTTAAGGGTTTTTATTTTTTGGCCAGGCAATGGAGGTTAAGTGACTTGCCTAAGGCCACACAGCTAGGTAATTATTAAGTGTCTGAGACCGGATTTGAACTCGGGTATTCCTGACTCCAGGGCTGGTGCTCTTTCCACTGTGCCATCTAGCTGCCCCCATCTTTCATTTTCTTAGACAATTTTTTTCCTGGAATCTGGTTATAGCCTTCTACATCCTTCAACTTCTAAGCCCTCTGAAATCTGGGTCGTTGGAAACTTCCCTCAGTATTTAGAGAGACTGCCCTTTTATTCCTGGATAAGTTTTGCTCTCTGGATTTTGTCTTAACTGCTCTAAAACTCCCTTTGACTCATCATCCATTTTATAGCCTCTAAGTGGAGGTTCTTGAGCCCTCTTACCTCTTTTTTTGGCAAGATGATTTAAATTTAATGTAAATTTAGACTTATTTCAAGATCTCAGAATTTTAAGGGACTTCTGAGACTAATCTAGTTCAACCTTTTGTGAACAACAGACTTCTTTTTTTTTCATAAATAACTATATATTTGATTTGTGTGAATCTCATTTTTATAACATTTCCTATAAGTTACAACCCCTCCTCACTCCTCAACTTTATTTCTCTGCTGTCTTGCCCTCCTGTTCCTTAATCTACCACCCTTCCAAGAGTTCCTCCCTTACATACCCTTCTATACCTCCCTCCTCATTAATCCACACACCCTTCTATATACCCAATCCTAATCCTTCATCCTCAGATTCAGTACCCTTGCTGTCACTGCTTAACAGACTATTCTTCCAACAAACCAATGAATCCTTAAGCCACCTTTGTTTGAAGGCCTCTTTATAGTCTTGGCAAATCCAGTCTACTCTGGACTAGTTCCAGTTGTTAGAAAGATTGCATTTACCATGATTAACTGTGCTTTTCTTCCCCTTCTAACCATAGGTCCTAATTCTGCTCTGTGGGTCCAAGCAGAGCTCTACCAATTCCTTTTCTAAACAGTTTCACAAAAATATCATGGTCATCCCCTCTTCAAAAGCCTCATTACCTTCAGTCCCTTCAACATAAATAGATAAAGTAAATAATGTCAGTCACAAACATTAATTAAGCACCTGTACCTGTGACTGTTGTGGCCCTCTTATCTCTACACACCATTAGCTTCACCGTGCAGCTGATTCACAGATAGATCCTCTCTAGCCTCTCCCCTGAGCTTCTCCCTTTTTTTTTATTTTTAAAAGTTGTTTATTTGCAAAAAGTGGAAAATAATTTCAATTTAAGCAACTTTTTTTTTTTTTTATTTTTTAGATTTTTGTAAGGCAAATGGGGTTAAGTGGCTTGCCCAAGGCCACACAGCTAGGTAATTATTAAGTGTCTGAGGCCAGATTTGAACCCAGGTACTCCTGATGCAAGGGCTGGTGCTCTATCCACTGTACCACCTAGCCGCCCTGTAACTTGTCTTGACAACAATAATAAACTATGTTTGAGCACAATTATTTTTTCCTTAATGAAGTATTTTACAATTAGGAAAAATTCATAAAACATCCATATAATGAATTCTAAAGCACTAAATTAGAAGAAGTTATAAAACAATTAAATGATTCTATTATAAAGATAATAGGAAGAGTAAGTCACTTGCTTGTCACTTTCTGGACCCATATGTCTTCACCTTTATCTAAACAAATTGGACCAATAGTGGCATACCTAGGAGGAATTCATTGTACTCCATAGGTCTCTTCATCCCAATATGGCTTTCCTCTTCAGGTCACAAAAATCAATCTTTGCCTCCAGAAAGGGGGAAAATGAACTGCCCTATTGTTTTATCCACTGCTACCCACAAACTAGATGAGAAAGATTTTTGACATCATCAAGCGCTACAAGGGCACGGTTACTGATCTAGAGGCTAGACATCCTAGAGAATGAAGTCAAATCTTAGGATCTTCTTACAATAGTGGGAATGATGGAAATTCCATCATTTGGGATTTTTAAATCCCAAAAGATGATCCTGTTAAAGTGCTGCACTCAACTTGCCAGCAAATTTGGAAAACTCAACAGTGTCAGACTGGGATTAGAAAAGATCAGTTTACATTGCCATTCTAAAGAAGGGCAATATCAAAAATGTTCAAGTTATTGAACAAATGCATTCATTCATTTCACAAGCAAGTGAGGTTATATTTAAGCAGTATGTGAACTGAGAGTCAGAGGAAATAAAGACCAAATTGCAATGTTCATTGGATTTTGGAGAAAGCAGGGTAATTCCTGAAAAAAATATACATCTATTTCTGCTTCACTGACTATCCCAAAGTCTTTTACTATGGGAATCACATCCATAATGTGGCAAGTCCTCAACAGAAGGGACCATCTGATCAGCTTTTCTTTTTTTTTCCATTTTTTTTCTATCAAAGATATCACTTGAGTTCTACAATTTTCCCCCCAATTTTACTTCCCTCCCCTCACCCCCCTACGGAAAGCAATCTGCCAGTCTCCACTTCGTTTCATTTCCATGTTGCACACTGATCCAAATTGAGTGTGATGAGACAGAAACCACATCCCCAAGGAAGAGACAACAAGATCACATCTGATCATCTTAATTTGTCTAAGGAAGCTCAAAAACACTTAGAAGTGATCATGGAACTGAGCTTCTCTAATTTACCTATTGGACACTTCAAACCCAATGTTCCAGAGACATCTCCAACTAAACACCTAAAACAATATATTTCTGTCAAACTCACATCCCCTTCTGTTCCTTGCCCTACGTGTTCATTCAGTGTTATTTTACTGATGAAGTAAGAGGTCTGGAGAGATGAGGCGTTTATAATCTAATGAGGGCTCTGGAAGACCCCTCTCATAATGCTGAGTCCAGGTCTGTGAGGTGGTGCCCTGTGATTGAGGGATAGTCTTCAGACTGAAGCACATGGAGCAAAGATAGATGTGAGTGTCTTTATAGAGAAAGACAGCAACACAAATATTCCAGTAGTCACTTTGGCATTTTAAGTCGCTCACTAGATTTGATCTTGGCTTTCTCTTTCAGAAATCTATCCCGTGTGAAGCGTGTAAGAAGGTGGTTACAATTGTTGAGAACTTTTTGAAACAAAATGGCACCGAGGTAAGCAGGCTATTGCTGTTGTGGGTAGGGGTCGTGGATGTGGAGAAATGGGGGTGAGAGTTAAAGTGAGATCACATAGGTTCATTTAAATAATTTTACCAGGATCTTTCCAACAAATTTTCCCCTCCCCAGATGATTCTGCTTGATTTCTCTTTATCTAATCTTCCCCAGAATCAGTAGTTGAGCATAATGCTAATTTTGGTTCCCTTGACATCGTTCTGTTGGTGTTTGTGTTCATGAAACAGAGGGAGGGAGGCAGGGTTAGGTAGGCTCCAGCCTGAGGGACAGGCTTTACTGGGAATTCTTCTTTTTCTTTACCCACCCAGTCCTGATGAGGACTGATAGGGATTTGGTCTTAGCCATCTCTTTGGGTCTGTTTCCCTAAGTATTATCTCTTCAGCATCCTGTTATTCTCTGGGGAACATGAGGGCTCATCTCCTGTATACTCACAACTGAAGGAATACCCCACTAGATTTTTCCCCCGCTTTGAACAGATTGTTTGGGAACCCATTTCATATCTTAATGCTTTGCTTGTGTCTTCCTTGTCCTAGGCTGAAATTGAGAGTTACTTGGAGAAGGAGTGTGAGATGCTTCCTCAAGAGGATTGGGTGGACAAGTGCAAGGAGATAATGGAATCCTACCTACCAGTTGTCATCAATGCAATTGAAGGGGAAATGGTGAGAAGAGGGGGTGGGGGAGGACCAGTGAGGCTCTGGCCTCTAAAGTTCCTTAGGGAGAAGATTAGAACAGGCCAGGGTCCTCTAACAGAACACATTTCAGTTTTCAGGTTCAGTCAGTTATTCACCAAGTATTAACCATTTCCTATGCATCAGGTAGGGTCGCCAGGACATATGGTAGAGAGCTCTGGTGTTGGAATCAGGAAGATTCGTGTTCATGACTTGAAAGGACACTTGACCCCCATTTACTTCAGTTCATCTGTGAAATGAGCTAGAGAAGGAAATGGCAAACCCCTCTAGTATCTCTCAGAAAGAAGTGAATCCCTGCTCTTGGGAGTCCACGTTTTGATGTGTGAGAGAGCTGTACATTTATTCATAAATAGACTGGGGACAAGGCCAGGGCAACAGACATGGAGTTAAGGGCATTGTGGAAAGGCCTCATACAGAGCATTAAAGGAAGCCAGGGCTTCCATGAAGCAGAAAGAGCAGAGGAAGGAGAACACCACTGTATCAGCAGGCCTGCATGACCAGACCATGGACTCTGCAGGGATAGACAGAGGACCTCATGGGTGATCCTCTAGGGAACAGCCACATCTGGCCCATCCTAGGTGCCATCACCCACTTGTGTGTCTCTGATGTCTGTAATGTAGATTGGTGGATTAAGCTTTGTTGTATTTAGAAATGTAGTAACCATTCTAGTCCCTATATGGGAAATAGGGTGCCACTGACTTTTGGGCTCTAGGGAGACTAGCAACTCAAGAGAACCCATTGGTGACTGAGGATCGAAGGAAGGGACAGTTTAGGTATGAGTTTAGAAGAATGGTTGTTGATGGGATTGGTCAGAGGGGGTGTCAAGACTGGCTACTTTGGGGTTTAGATGAATACTAAGTCCCTCGATGGTCATTGGGAAGTTCAGGGCAAGGAATGGTCAGTTTTGTTTGTGGAATGTCAAGTTTGAGACTGACATTCAAGTTACAACACTTACTAGCTGCTTTTGAGAGGATTAGAGCCAGATCTAGAAGCCATCTGCAGAAGATAATTGAACCCTTGGGAACCAACGAGGTCACCCAGTGAGGGTGTAGAGAGAAAGGGTCCAGGACAGAACCTTGGGCTACTTTCTCAATTAGTGGGTGTAATGTAGGGCCTGAGCAGTGGTTAGACAGGTATGGACAGCCTAAAACATCACAAGAATCCAGAAAAATGGGTGGATCCAGGAGACAAAGGTACCTCAGGGTGGTCAGGTGAGGGTTGATCAAGAGGCCTTTGGAAGTGACACAAGTGCTTTCATTGGATGGTGGTGGCAAACTGAGGAGCCCTGTGGGGAGATGGTTTTGGAGATTTTTTTTCAGGTACTTAGGATACAAAGAAAAGCAAGCATTGGAGCTCCCTCCTACATAGGACAGCAGGCCTCAGGTTAACTGCCTTAGGTATGGGTGGCCCAGCTGGATCTGCATTCCTAGTGCTTAATAGTTTTTTAGTGATTTTTTTAATGTTCTCTTGGCTTCCTTTTAATATTGCTACCACTCTTTGCTTCCCACCCCCCCCCCCCAAAAAAAGTTCAAGAAAAGCCCTCCCTTGTCTCAGATAAGTACAGGAATTTAGCTGAAAAGGGACTGGAGAAGATAGAGGAAGATGGTAAATAGTTCCAGTTTGCATTTGTTTGTAGTCAGAAAGAAGGAACCAGAAGATGGGGATGGAAGATGAAATACATAGATGTATGTACACGCTACATGCATCTCTATGTTCATACATATATGCATATATGTAGATTAGTTTGCCACTGTAATAGAAGAGGAAATGAGAGGGATCTTATTTATCAAGGCATAGACACATGAGTAGAAGAGAGACCTGGAGGTAAATGGTCTGCTTTCTTGGAGAGCATGAAGTAGGGTGGGGGGGTGTATCATTTTGGGGCAGGGTTGGCAGCCTTCCTGAGGTGAGGACCTACCACTCGATAACCAAGTAGTAGGTGAACCACATAGAACAGTTGTGTGGCTTTCTCCATCTTGGATCTGAAGCATGTGGCCAGGAGAGGAGAGGAAGCTTGATGGGAAACCTGGTTTTGGACTGGCTAAGGATAAGGGAAAGGCATTCCAGAGGAGAGTATGTTATGGGGTTGAACTGGTTTGCCAAGGTGTAACTTGTTCTGTGACCTCATTGCTTCATCTTTCTGAACTTTTTTACTCTACAATTTTTGTATCTGATGATATGTTCATAATTTCAGCATGCTCCCTGCCCCCCCCCCCCCCCCCCCCCCGAAAGGTAGAAAAATATCCAGGCTGATGGTTTTTTTGGTCCTGCCATGAAGGTTGTTAGCCAGAGGCTTCTCTTTTCTGACCCCATCCTTGGGGAACATCAGTAGGAAGACCTTGGTTAGAGCTTGATTAGAGTGGAACAGGATCCAGATTGGGAAGTGTGGGAGCCTGGAACACGGACTGTCCTGGAGCCCTGGTCTGAGTAGTCTTCCCAGGAGTCCCGCAGCTGACCTCTGCCAGCCCTGCAGGGGAGGGGAGCACTGGAAAGACATAGGACACAGGAGAGGGTGCTTAACCTTGGAATTAGGTCACCAAGCTTGCTAGCTCCATGACTGGGGGAGTCCCCTCCCCTTTTCTGCAAAATGGGAAAAAGAATACAGCATGTCTTTCTGACTTGAGAAGGAAGCTCTTAACCATAAATCTCTAACTTTTCATATAAGAGCTGCTTTCACTTCTCCACATCACACAGCCATGCCACAGGGACCACCACCACTGACTGGGGTGGGGAGGAGGTTCCCAGCGTTTTTTTCTGTTGAGGGCGTTGGGTGTGGAGGGTTCCTGGTGTCCTGAGTCAAAACTTTGATTCTATGTGGTGTCTGTTGCACTTGGTTCAGTCTCATACCTGCCCTACATTATGGGTTAAATCAAGTTTTGTTTCCTAGTCTGGGATCCCAACAGCTACTAGTACTGTTGTCTTTGGGAATGTTGGGGATCCCTTGGATATAGAAATGGTTCTCAGATTCCCTGAGCCTGGGTTCTGATGGGGTACACCTGGACCCCTGACTAGTCAACTGTCTGGCTTGGTTATGGCATCTCCCAATTCCTAGAGGTACAGAGAGAGAAACCCAGCACAATCATCATGCTGGCCTCTCTGCAGCCCAAGAAAAGCAGAAATGATAGCCTGGTCTTGAGATACTTAGGGTTGATCTGATCATGACCAAAGATGTCATGGGGGAGATGTGGCCAGACAAATGAAAGCAAAGTTACTGTTGGTTGAATTGAAGCAGTAGAAAGCAGGAGCCTGGGGACTTGAGGGGCAGGAAAGTACAAGTCCTGCCCTAGAGTCACTTCATACATGGGGATGGGGCTTTATTTTTGGTAGGATGCGGGCTGGCTAGAATGGATCCAAAGGAGAATAATGAGGAATGCTAAGAGGACTGTAAATAGCACCTGGGGGGAAGACCAGTTAAGAAACTAGGAAGATGATTTTTTCCTGCAGAATGGATATGAAGGATCATATGGTCTTTAGCTGAACTGTTTGAAGGATTGGCAGGTGGCACAAAAGTCTAGACCTCAGACTGATTGGTGCCAATGGATAAATGATGGAGAGACAGGTTTTGTGTCGGTAGCCATCTGAGCAGTGGGATGGGTCACCTAGAGGCAGTGAGCTTCATTTTTACACTGAATGCTTGTTGCCGGGGAGGTTGACTGAATAATTGCGTGGACACAATACCTAGAACTTATCTCATTGAAGCCTGGTCTCCAAGCCCTGCGTTCCCCCTGCCCTATGGGAACACAAGCATGACCAGTAGCTGGTTTTCTGCCTTTGCCTCAGATATCTTGGGTAGTTAGCTTGTCGGCAAAAGGAAGTTGTTTTTGAGTGGTGGGGTAGGATTAAATCAAGAGAGACCATTTCCCTGGAAACTGGGAAGCTGCATCAATCAGCCCAAGTAATTTCCGCTTTTCTTTTTCTCCCTGGTAGAGCAATCCTGAGGAGGTATGTAGTTCCCTCATGTTTTGCCGATCCCTTCAGAGTCATCTGGCCACTCTGAGCCAGCATCAGCAGGAACTGGAATCCAACTCCATCTCTGAAGCCGACATGTCCCAAGTGGTGGCTCCCTTCATGGCCAATATTCCCCTCCTCCTTTACCCTCAGGGAGAGACCCAGAAAAAGCCCCCTCCATCAGAGGTAAAAAGGCTAATCCTTTTATGGTGATGTTGGTTGGGGAGGGAGATAAATGGGAATGTTGATCCTCCCTTGCCCATCTTCAAATTGGTGAATGCTTGTTTCCTGGTGGGGTGAGAGAAGGCATGAGAACATCCTACTCATTAAAATCAAAGGCATAGGACCTCTTGTTACATCTTGCCTATGGCACAGGGAGGTTCTGGTTCAGGATGGGTCAAATCCTTCTGGCTGGTCTGTCCACCATAACATACCACCACTGGTGTCTCTTATGGGTTTTAGCCTTTTGGCAATTTATATATTCTGAATTCCCAAAGGTTTGAGAATTAATTTGCTTTTCATCATGACAAAGTATGATTGGAAAAAGTCACTTTCCCCTGGGATGGGTGAAGAAAACTAGGTGGGAGTGTATCATTTCTCTTGGGTTACCATTCAGATTGTTGATTGGAGGTGGGGGGTAGGAGACAGACAGTTAGGTCTCTTAATTGTGTCTTTTCTTCAGAATGAAGAGGAGGAGGATGTGTGCCAAGACTGTGTTAAGTTTGTGACAGATGTTCAGGATGCTATCAAGACCAATTCTTCCTTTGTTGAGTCCTTAGTAGATCATCTCAAGGAAGAGTGTGACCGCCTTGGACCTGGCATGTCAGACATGGTAATCTCTTTGGCTTTTCATAGAAGGAAGGCTTTCTAAGTCTAGAGTCTTAGGGCTTTCAAGATCAGAGCTGGTATAGTGGAGATGCTTGGAGAAACAGAGTCCATTGGAAAGCCAATGAATGGTTTGTGTTGATATTCTTAAAGGTACTGGAAATGGAGAGCAGGGAGATTGGGGCTGGGTTGATCCAGGATTGGACATTGGCAGGTCCTGAGAAAGGGAAGGGCAGGGCATCTGCAAAATGCTGGTATTGCAATTGCCATATTTAGATGTGGATCCCGTGGTTAAGGTCCATAGAATGGGGGCTCTTTGTGCACAGGAAGTTTCCAAACTCATTCCAAACTCATGCTACTTAATAGTGGAATTAGATTGATGATTATTAATCTTTAAATTAGATTGGACTTTTTTCTCTTTCCTCACCTGCAGTGCAAGACCTATATCAGCCAATATTCTGAAATTGCCGTTCAGATGATGATGCACATGGTAAGTGGAGGGTAGAACTCCTTTCCAGTGTTTTTTGACATTGCCCTCCCACCCATCCCATGATTTCATCTTCAGCCAGAAGCCAAATTCTCTTGGTCCTTATGCTGGATTTTGCTTATATTAGGGACTCTTGACCTTGTTAAGGACTCTTAGTGATTTGCCTTCATCTTCCCCTCACCCTCCTCCCCTATATTTTTTATTCATTCTCTCCTTATTTACAAAGGAAGTATCCTAGCTCCTCCTCGTGGGGATCTGTAGAAAACCTTTAGGCTATCACATTGCTTCTCCTTGAACATTAGCTCAGTTGAACCCCATCCCTTCGGCTCCATCTATTTCAGAATCCCTGGATCCTCGATTGCCGAGCCTTTGCCTCACGCTGAACTGAAGTGGGGGGTGGAGGGGGTGGGATAGGGTGAGCCATGATCCTGCTGCACTGAGCTCGCCAGGGCTGTTCTGCCAAGGCTGGGGGAGGGCAAGGCTTCCCAAAGAACCTGTTTTGTGATGCTAAATGCTCTCCTGTTAAGAGGGTGAGAGATGGATGGTGTCCTGTTGAAGGATATTAGGTGATGTTCTAGGACTGAATCATCTATTCATCTCCATTCCTTTTCCATATTCCCCTTGTGATCCTTGTGATCAGCTTCCCATTTTTCTGAGGATTAGGTAAAGGGAAAGGTCTGGGTTTTTAAAAATCTATATGAGGACTGAATTAACATTTTTAGTTTCAAACTAACTGAATGAACACATCCCACAGATAGGAATAAACTTTTCTGAATATTAATAAACTCACTGATACTAACTTTGGTTGGGTTCTTCTCTCTCCTTTGACCTTTATAAAGCACCTAGGACTCAATTGGTATTCCTCTACCTTGCATTCTATGTTTCAGAATTCTTAATCTTCTCAATGAGGAGATTTAAGAGTGTAGGATTATATCCATTATAGACTTGAGGATTTTATTCCTTACCACATACAGCATTCAAAGGAGAGGATTGGCGGATTTCTCCCATTTCCTTAGTGTCAATAGATCTTTAGGTTTATTTAGAGAATTCTGATGGGCATGTCCAGAGCATGTGCTTAGTCTGCCTGGGGGGCTCCTTGGTGGGCAGAGCCAAGGTGGATTTTCCACCTCCCCCTGGGGAACTGGCTGCTCAGCTTCTTTGTGACACCTTTGTTTACATGTGATTCTCAGCTTGATTTTGTTTTATTTAACATTTTTTTCTTACCTCTTATGTCCTTTCCTTTCTGATTTTCCACTTCGATCTCCTGTTTTTATTCTCAACCACAGGATCAGGTAGGTGACGGGAAACTTGTCACTAGTAGTGGTAGTGCTGGTTTGGTGGCTGCTTCTTTTGAGATTCCCTTTCCCAGCTTTGTCTCAACCTCCTTTGACCTCTTGCTAAAACCAGTCAGTGGCAAAGGGGAGACAGAAGGGTAGGGTCCAGTGTGGGGGCCCCCCCTTACTGCTGCAGGTGATGAGAGCTCCGCAAGATCTTGCCCCAGGGTCGGAGGGGACTGGACAGGGACCAGCATGAGGGGCATCTCACTTCTTCCTCCAACGAGTCTGCATGCCTCTTGACCTGCTTTTCATAACACTAGAAATGCTTCTGCTGCATGAGTGATCAACAATCCCAGAGCAGGTCTCTTGGATCCAGGGAACTGGTACTTTAGGCACTGGCTTCTTTCTGCCTTCTGGGGACTGGGGAAATCATGCCGAGACTGGGCCTGGAATCGTTCTTCTATCCGGGCCAATCGACCTTTTTGAAGGAATGCTTTCCAGGGGGAATGTTTCATTTTTCCATTGAAGAGTAGATGTCCGGGTCAGCTAGGTGGCACAGGGGATAGAGCACCAGCCCTAGAGTCAGGAGGACCTGAGTTCAAATTTGGCCTCAGACACTTAATAATTACCTAGCTGTGTGGCCTTGGGCAAGCCACTTAACCCCATTGTCTTGTTAAAAAAAAAGTAGATGTCTGTCTGCTGACCAATTTCACCTGAGTAGAGAAAAGATGTACCTGGGGTTGGGGGGGCTGCCTAAACCCTTATGTCTCACAGGAAGCATCTGTGAACTGTGGCTATAGGTAGGTGAGGGGTTCTTAAACCCTCTCCCCCATCTGGATCGTTATTTTCACTACCTTCCAATTGAAATGTATTAAATGTCCTTACGAACTAAGCTGCCACCACAACATATAGACTCCTGTGAAGGGGTCTATAAATAATCACAAGACCACCCAAGAATCCAAGAGGCAGAAAAATTTTAGAGCCTCACATTGAGGTTGTCACAGACACTTCAGGAACAGGCCCTGGTAGTTTGAGTTTGGGCTTCTCAGCAGGAAACAGTCTTTTTTACCTTACTCTTCAAATTCCTGTCTGGCTATGTAGAAGCTAATAGACCTGGATTTTAGCACCTGCACAAGAGGTATATCTGGTCTTGTATATTTTGGAATCTGCTCTCAAACCAGAGACCTTTGATCTCCTTTTATAGCCCCAGCTTCCAGGTGGGGCTGTCCATAAGCTTCCTGTCCCTCAGAATGGGGTGGGGGGGAGTGGCGGGCGGGGAGGGTGGACTGTGGTTTTTGTCTGAGAAATGTTCTCAGTGAGGTCTAGAGTAGGATTGCTGGCTTTTGGGAACAACCGCCTCTAGTTGTCTGTCTTAAAATAACATTGCAACTTTAATCTGGTCTGGTTTTTGGTGTGTGCTGCTTAGATGGTATCTAGGAGGAGCACCTCCTGAATAGACGTCTGCTCAGTGTTTGGGGGGTACACTGATTCTAATTTGTAGAATTTGGAGATGTTAGCTTGATGGCTGTGAAGCATTTTCCCCATGCTTATTTTTAATGGCAGCACAGAATGAATTCCATTAAAAAAAAACAAGACCCTGTCCCTGCCCTGCCCTGCAGATAGTCCATAATCCTGATGATGGATTTGCTTCATTCTTAGCAGATGGTCCATTGGGAGCCCTAGCCCAACTGGATGGATTTCTGGTGGTTTAACTGGGCTATTGGCTATTGGGAGTTGTTGGAAAGCCAAGTTATTGTCATTGATTTTTATCTTAGAGGAATAACTGGTCCCTTCATTCCAACATTTTGAGGACAAAGAATACCTTTGAATATGACCTTCCAGTTGAATTGGGTGCATAGGATGGATGGATTAATGGGTCGAGCAGTGATATGTATCTCAGTAAAAACGTGATTTTTTTCCCACCAATATTGACCAACATATTGGCAGAGTAGATCTTGTCTTTCTTACCTCTCTGCTGCCCACTGCTTCCTCCTTGGGAGGCCTGGACTCTGTGGGAGAGGCAGTGGTTTGTCCATTCATCGGGGGTATCCTGGCCCTCCCTAGAACTGATTCCCCATTGTTTTTCTAAAGCAACCCAGGGACCTCTGTGGATATGCTGGCTTCTGCACAGGGAAGGAAATGCCTCTTCAGGCCCTATTCCCAGCAAAGGCACTGGCCACCAAAGTGATCCCTGCGTTGGAACTGGTAGAGCCGGTCAAGGTGAGCCTGTGCCCTGGGTTGTCCAGGGCAGAGGGGACAGCTCAGGTGCTCCTTGAGAGAAGATGTGCCTGCCACAAAATATTTCCTGGGGCATCTTCTGTGAAAAGTTGACCCTCCTTGATCTCAAGGACAGAAATTGCACATTTTGGGGGAGGGAGAGTTGAGATTTTATAGCTTTTGTGTCTCTTTTATATAGCTTCTGACCTGTTTTTCTTAGCAACCTTAGCAGCTGGGGTGCGTTGATGCATTGATGCATTCTGGAGCTCAGTGAGGTAGTGAATAGCCCCTGAAATGCATTTCCTAGAAGTAACAGGGTCATAGATGTAGAGTTGTAAAGGACCTTATAGATGAGGAAACCGAAGCCCAGAGAGGGATAAGACTTGTTAGTGAGTTGAACCCAGGACCACAGACTCCATGCTCTTTGCACTGCTCCCAGACAGGTTCTCATTGGCCATTAAATCTACTTTCACTATTCTCCATTGTCCCATGTGTTGACTTTGCCTAAAATTAGGCAATTTATCAAGGTTGGCTAGGTTTCCAAAATACTCCCTCCCATCCATGTCCCCATCTCCTCAGCCCCAGTGCCATCCCTTTGTTGTCTAATGGGTTCCATGTTGCCTGTTGGACAAGAGTGGGTAGAGTGTTTGTCCCTATCTTGCAGATGAGAACCTTGATGTCATGAAGCTTGGGTCACATGGGTAATAGGTTTTTTTGGCACCAGCATCCAGGCCTCTGAACCCCATAGCTCGCTGTGAATTCAGAATCAAGAACCCCCAACCTAGAGTCTGAGGTCAGCATGCTCCCATAGGGGATGCTGAGTCCCCTGCTTTCTGTGCCTCTGTTTCCCCTAGGGCACAGCCCTAGTTCTGGAGCAGTGTGTGTTAGGAAGTGTATCAGGCAGGAAGCTCAGGGAGCAGTGGGTTGTGCCATCCCACCGACCTGGAGGTCCCCATGTCCTCTCTTAACAGAAGGCCTCGGTCCAGATGAAGGCAGGTCCCACTTGTGAGCTGTGCCAGTTGGTCATAAAAGAGATCCTCAAGTTGCTAGAGGGCAACAAGACCAAGGTAGGTCATCCCTCCAGGGGGCCGGCCACTCTAGGTCTGGACCCCTTCAAGCCAGCTTGCTTCAGTATGAGAATGAGGTTTGTCCTCTGCACATATTTTGGTATTAATTTATTTGGAAGCCAGTGAGCGTCTTGACTGCTGGTGACTGGGCCAGGCTCCGATATGGTCTATGCACCCTCTTCCCTTCCCTCTCTGCTCCCATCAAAAATCAGAACCCAAAATTACAGCCCCCAAACTGACCTTGAGGCCAGGAGGATCCGAATTCAAATTCAGCCTGACACATGACTGGGTAATCAGTCATCTCCAGTTGTCCTGATCCATCTCTGGCCACTGGGCCCAGATGTCTCTGGTGAGGGAAGCTGGGGACTTGGCACAGCCCCCTCCCCCTCACTCAAATCCATTTCATGTGCATCACCCCCTGCTATGTGGTCTTTGAGAAGGACAGATATCATCATCCTCACAACCCATAGCTGCAGCCCCCGACTCAATTTAACTCCAGCCCTCCTGTCCTAGGAGGATATGGTTAAAGCTGTCGAGAAAGTCTGTTCCGTGATCCCCAAATCCATGGCTCAGGAATGCCGAGACCTGGTGGAGTCCTATGGCCCAGCCATTGCGGACCTGCTCCTGGACGAGACCAGCCCTCATTTGGTTTGCAGCCTGCTTAACCTTTGCCAGAGCAAAAAGTCGGGTAAGGATGGCCGCCCAGTGTGGCCCTCTTGCTCAGGGCCAGTTTTTACACTCCTCACCTCACATTGCCTTTTGCATTTCCTTGTTCTGCAGTGAATTTGGCCCAGCTGAGGAGTGGTACCTTCTGTGACCTGTGCAAGAAGATTGATGGTTATTTGGACCGGAACCTGGACAAGAACAGCACCCAGGCCATGATCCTCACCGCCTTCGAGAAAGCGTGTAGCATGTTGCCCGGAGTCTACAAGGAAGAGGTAATGCTAGGGCTCCCTGGAGCTTGCTGTGGGAACCCAAGCTGCTGGACCCGCTCATCCCTCTCCCTATTTGATGCCGGGTTCTGTTGGACCCTGGCCCTCGTGCTGTCTGACTGCTGACCTTCCTTCTGCTCCGCAGTGTGATAAATTTGTGGAGCAGTATGAGCCCGTCCTGATAGCAGCCCTGCACGAGGAGATGGACCCCAATACTCTGTGTCTGGTAAGCTCAGGGCCCAGGATCCAGCCCCTCTGGGAGCTGGTGTACTCTGGGTTCTTTCTGAGACCCCCTCCCAACTCAGGCGGACATCTCTGGGGTCCAGGCAGCTTCCCTCTGGGCTCAGCTCATTCTGCTTTCTTCCCATATAGAAAATCGGAGCTTGTCCCAAAACTGCTCATAATAAGCCTTTGTTGGGAACCGAGCAATGTGTCTGGGGCCCGAGCTACTGGTGTAAGAACATGGAGACGGCCACCCAGTGCAACGTGAGTGTCCCTGTCCCTGTCCCCCCTGTCAAGGCCTGTAGGTCAGAGGAACTCTG
This sequence comes from Macrotis lagotis, assembly GCF_037893015.1. Taxonomy (NCBI): domain Eukaryota; kingdom Metazoa; phylum Chordata; class Mammalia; order Peramelemorphia; family Peramelidae; genus Macrotis; species Macrotis lagotis. Next base: position 52,462,272 of record NC_133661.1, on the reverse strand, counting down.
TTGCTTCTGGTCTCCTTTGGGTACCATGCAGTGCCCAGCTCATGACCGGCCTCAGCTCCTTGGGGGAGACTCTGGAGCATGGGCCTTGGAAGCTCCTCATTTCTCTCTCTTCTCTTCTAGGCTATTGAACATTGCAAACGCCACGTATGGAACTAGAGGCCGTTCTCTCTTGGAGATGTTGCATCTACTTTCCTATTGTGTGTCTGGGTACTGATGTTTTTTGTTTTTTTTTGTTTGTTTGTTTGTTTTTAAATGAGCCCCACCTCCTTTTCCTTGTACCCATCACTGTTTTGTTCCATTTGTCCATCATTGCCATGGGCCTGAGAGGCGCCAAACTTGGCCAGGTCACCATTCTTTTCCCTTCCGCTGGATGAATGATGTGCCATGACTGCATCATGGACTTGGGTCTGGGGGGATGGTGGGAGCCTGCGGATAGGGATGGCAGAGGAAGCAGGGACCTGACCCAACCCGTTCCTGAAATAACCCCCAAGGGTCTTCTGGGTCTTCAGGCTTCCTGATTGACTAGTTGTGTTTAGAACTCCTGGGCTCCTCTCCCTATTTCAGGCTGCTCCCCTTTGTCTGGTGGCTGCCTTAGTGGTAGGAGAACAGCACAGCTTTATCCTCTAATGCTGGCATTTAGAGCCTTGTTGGTGTGTGAACTAGTTTTCCCACAATGTGGAAGAGCCCCAGTCTCCTCATCAGAAGAAGCTGCTTTTGGCTTCTTCTGGTTTGCCCCAACTGGAAGGAGTCAGTCCGGCTCTTGCTTTAGTTTCTTTGAATACCCCATCCTTAGGTTGTACCTTTCTTCTATTCTCTATTTCTTGGGGATATTTTCCTTGATCCTTTGCTTGTTTTGGAGTGGATTTGGGGAGGTGGGGCAGACCTGGGGCTGTGTCGGGGTGGGCTGCTCTTTTCAGGATTGGGGGGGGGTGGGGAGAGGTTCTGTCACTTGTTTCTTCTGAGGTCCTGACTTAGTTCAGGACCAAGCAGTTCAGAAAGGATTAATTCTGGGGAATTTTGGCTTGTACTCATGGGGTGTCTGACAGTTGGGAGCACATAGTGCACCTTGTGGTTGCTGCTAGAGCCCCTTCTTAGATGTTATTTCTTAATTATGATTTAAAATAAAAAAAGCATCCTGCTTTTCTTGCTTAGTAAAAATGTGGCTGACCTACCCAAGTGCAAGTTTCTTCCTTGTTACCAAATGTAACCTGAACCTCAGTTTTTCCTTTTGTGACAGCAGCTTCTGCTCTTAGGTGTTCAGGAGGCAGGATGTGTTGTTGCTATTAAATGAACTAAATGTTGATGATTTTTGTTTTGTTCTGGTTTTGCCTTAAAGCTTTCTGTAATTAACAATAAAAGTTCCAGTAAAGTTGTGATTGGTCTTTGCAGCTGTTTGTCCCTAGAGTAAGATGTGACCAATGAGAGCAAGTGTGAAGTGTGTGTGTGTGTGTGTGTGTGTGTGTGTGTGTGTGTGTGTGTGTGTGTGTGTGTGTGTGTGTGTGTGTGTGTTTGTGCCCCGGGGGGGTGGCTGGATGGAGTAAAGGTGAGCAGAGAAGCTATCCTATAGAAATCTTAAGATTGAGACAGTATATTGTCTTCAAAGAAGACAAGGTTTCACTACATGACTGCATGGGTGTACCCTAATTAATTCAAAAGACAGTAATAGTAGAGACTAATAGAGCTAATGCAGTAAAAGGAAAGATAGTGATTTGACTATACATATTGTCGAAGATAGGTAAAAGGGAAAATGACATTCTAGATAAAACCCAGCAAACTTTCTTATAGGCACCTATAGGCCTATATAGGCACCTATAAGCCTAAAAACCAACAATAAAATTTATTTTGTTAGCAAAGTGAGTCCAAAAATAGTTGCAAACATCTTACAATACTCAGATAAGGAATTTATCTTATGCTGAAAGGAGCCATAGGTAACTGATAGATGAAATATTGATCACTGATTAAAATGAATTAAAAATCACCAATACTTGTGTATTACCAATGGAATCCCGAAAGAAGAAATTTTATGGTCTACCTGCCAAGACATTAAAAAAACTGGATATGCTAAGTTCTTGTGTAGATTTCCTTAAATTGTTTTTTTTTTTTAATTTAGTGTTTCCCTAACCAAATGACTCAAAGATTACTTCATAGATCTAGTAAAAAACTTTATTCCTCTTGAGGAAATTAATGAAAAAGGAACCTAACAATACCAGATCTCAAACTATAGTTTTGTTCATCTTTTGTGATTCCATATTTGGGGATTTCTTGGCTCAGATACTGGCGTTGCTTTGCCATTTTCTTCAGCTCATTTTATAGGCAAGGAAACTGAGAATGGAATGTGATTTGCATAGGACCACGACAAGCCAGTATCTGAGGCCAGAATTGAACCTATTTGTGTCACACAGCTGCCCCAAACTACACTACAAAGCCATAATCACCACAGGAAATTAATGGGTAAGAAATAAGAGGTTTATTGGTGGAGCAGAACTGGTATGCTGTACTGAAGGAAACCATCGTAACTTGCTAATGACTGATAAATCCAACCATCCCAGTTCATCCCAAGCAGGAACTTGCTAGTCAACAAAGTATTGTTGGGAAAGTTGTTAAAACCGTCTGGCTAAGGATTCTATACTTTGACATAAACAGGAGGAGCCCTCTCCATGGAGAGGGGAAGGATTAAATTTCAGAAGGCAAAATGCACAATTTTGATAATAAGCTAGAATTAGAATTGACTTAAATGGGGATAGAAATGAGAAAAAATTTGAACTTTATAATAGCCATCTTCTAATTGATATTGTCAAAGGATATGAATGTATGATTTTTGGAGAAATAACCTTGAGAAAATTACTTAAACCACTAATTAGAAAAATGCAAATAAAAGCAACTTTGAAGTTCCATCTCCTTTATCCATCTTATTGGCAATACCCATCATTGTCAAAGATAGGTAAAAAGGGAAAATGACATTCTAGACAAGTTGTTGGAAAACACCATTATACTTGGTGGAACTGAACTAGCTATTCTTGGTTTGTTTTTTATTTTTTTGGTTTTTGCAAGGCAATGGGGTTAAATGACTTGCCCAAGGTCACACAGCTAGGTAATTAAGAGTCTGAGGCCAGATTTGATCTTAAGTCCTGATTCCAGGGCCATTGCTCTGTCTGCTGTGTCACCTAACTGCGCCTGATGCAACCATTCTTAAAAGCAATATGGAACAATACCTAAAAGTCCATTAAATTGTACATGCCCTCCCACCCAGAGATATCAGTAATGAGATAAAAAAGGAAAAAGATCTTGCACAATATAACAGCTTTGTGGTGGCAAAGGAAGTTGATGGTATCATCAACTATAAAGGGACCGAACAAGTTACAGGTAGGAATGTAATTGAATACTTTTGTGTTATAAGAAATGGGGAAAGGGATCATTTCAGAGGTGAGTGAACATCAGAAAATATTGTCAAGACACCTTTGAAAGCTTTATCAATGACCAACTATGATTGCAAATTAGTCAAGATGAAATATCTCCACCTCTTGCTAGAGAAATGTACTTGGAATGTTCATTGGGACATCTTTCGGACATGACTGGTTTAGGAAATTTCTTTTGCTTGATCAAATGTAATAAGAATTTTATTTTTCTTACTCTTAAAATGGAATAGGGGTAGGTTGGGTAGTAGAGAGGTGAGGAAGTAGAGAATGAAGATTTGAAAATCAAATTTTTAAAAAAGATTAATAACATCTATCAGATTTGAACAAGTTATAATCAAGGGGAAATTTAGATTTGGACAGAGTTTGAGAAACAAGTTTCACTATTAATAACTAGGTCTATTTTTTATCAATGCTTGAAGTTTTAGTAAAAATTGATCATGTTAATAGGGCACAGAAATATTGCAATAGATGTGAAAAGGCAGAAATAAATGCTTTTCAGACCATTAACAATAATCAGATCAGGGAACATATAAGGCACACCCAAATGAAGAATTAGTAATGAAATTTTAGATGAATGGGTCAAAAAAACAATTGATATGTGAGAAATGAGACAAATGATGAAATGTCATACCAAAAATTATAATGCAATCTTCAGGACAAAAGAATCCCTTAGACATTAACAAAATGAATTAATGAACTATTCATTTTTTAAAAGCAATTTTTCCAATTATAAGCAAAGATAGTTTCCAACATTCATCCTTTTTGTAATTTGAATTCTGCATTTTTATACTTTCCTCCTCACCGCTCCCCATATGAAAGTAATTTGAAATAAGTTTTATACACACACACACACACACAGTCATGTTTAACATTTCCATATTAGTCATGTTGTGAAAGAAGTCAGAACTAAAACAAAGTAAAACATGAGAAAGGAAAATAATCCATAAAATACGTTTCAAAAGTGAAAGTAGTATCCTTTGGTCTTCTGCTCTTGGAACTCTAATTTTTTCTCGGGATGTGGATGACAGTTTCCTTCGTAAGTCTTTTAGAATTGTCCTTGGTTACTGAATTGCTGAGAGGTCCATCAGAGTTGATCATCTCACAGTGTTGCTGTTAATATTTACAATGTCCTCTGGGTTCTGATTATTATTATTTTTTTAGGTTTTTGCAAAGCAAATGGGGTTAAGTGGCTTGCCCAAGGCCACACAGCTAGGTAATTAGTAAGTGTCTGAGACCGGATTTGAACCCAGGTACTCCTGACTCCAAGGCCGGTACTTTATCCACTATGCCACCTAGCTGCCCTTTTTTTTTTAAAGGTTTTTGCAAGGCAATGGGGTTAAGTGGCTTGCCCAAGGCCACATAGCTAGGTAATTATTAAGTGTCTGATGCCGGACTTGAACTCAGATTCTCTTGACTCCAGGGCCGGTGCTCTATTCACTGTGCTACCTAGCTGCCCCTCACTGTGCCACCTAGCCGCCCTGGTTCTGCTTATTTCAATGAATTATGCATTTAAAAAAAACAGAAAAGAGGAGAAACTAAAAATCTATAATTTGAAGACTAAAAAGACTGGAATTGATAAAAGTAGGAGCTGTTTTTTTTTTTTGTCTAGGCATGGGGTTAAGTGACTTGCCATAGGTCACACACTTAAGTATTATGGATTTGAACTCAGGTCTTCCTGACTCCAGGGTCAGTGCTCCACCTAGCTGCTCCCTATACCAAACATTTAAAGAATAATTAATACCAGTTCACCATAATTGTTCACAAAAATTGAAAAGGAAAGCCCTTTATCAGACTTTTTTAAGACAAATTTTGTCCTGTTATCTGAACTAGAGAAAGAGAATTATAATGTCATTAATATATATATTAATTCAAACATTTTAGATAAAATCTAAAGCAAAAAAACTATGGCAATTCATCCAAGAAATTTACGAACAAGTTGAGTTTATTCTCATAATTGGTGTTTATTGAAATCCTACCATGTGCTAGTCATTACCGTAAGTAAGCATTGAGGATATAATGAAAGGTTAATGATAGTGGGGAGATGATAAGAGGACAATGCTGTACAAACAATATGCAGGGTAAGTTGGAGACAGTTCTAGACTGAAGGCACTAGTATTAAGTAGGGGCAGTAAAGTGTTTTAGTTGGAACCTGAAGGGGACTGGGGAAATCAGGAGACAAAAGTCATGGGAAATTCCTGTAATCAGGAGATGGACTATCTTGAAAAGGAGGCCAGAGTCATTGGATGGAAGAGTATATTGGGGTAAGGTGTAAGAAGATGGAAAAGGTAGGAGGTCAGTTAGTGAAAGACAATGAGAGGATTTTGTACTCTCCTTTGGAGAAGATAGGAACTACTGGAATTTAATGAATGGGGGTGATGGTGTGGTGATATGCAATTTAGGATTAATTTGATAGCTGAATGATGGATGGACTAGGGTAGGGAGAGACTTGAAGTGGGCAACTTGGTGGCTGTTAAAATAGTTCAGACATGAGATGAGAATTTGCACAAGAGATGAGATAGATATATTTAGAGGGAGAAAAAACAGGACTTTTATCATTGATTGGATATTGGGGGTGAGAGAAAGGAATCAAGGATGATACTTGGTTTCAAGGTGAGCATGGTGGTGCACCCTACAGTAATAGGGATGTTTGGAAGGGAGTAGGGTTTTTTTTTGGGGGAAAATAATGAGTTCAATTTTGAACATGTTGAGTTTAAAATACCCAAAGGGCATCCAGTTTGAGATGCTAATTGGCAGTTTGAGAGACTGGAGAGTAGGAGAAATGTTAGGGCTATGTAAGCAGATATGAGAAACACCATTGCAGAGGTGATATTAAATGCATGGGAGATGATAGAATCACCTTGTGAAATAGAGTAGTAGGAGAGGAGAAGAGGAACCATTATAGATTTCTGGAGGATTCCTGAAAGTCCAGTAAGGGAGACTGAAAGAGAGGAAGCCAGGAAACAGTAGCATCACAAACCCCTAGAGAGAAGAGTATCAGGAGGTGAATGATCGATCAGTTGTGTCAAAAACTGCAGAGAAGTCAAGAAAGTCAAAGATAGAGAAAAGGCAACTCAGAGACCTGGAGAGAATAGTTTTTGTTAAATGATGAGGTTGAAAGTCAGACTGTCAGAGAATTAAGAAGAGAGAGGATTAAGGAAGTAGAGACATCCATTACTTGACCTTCTGAAGGAGTTTGAGCACAAAAGGGAGGAGAGATTTGGAATTATTGCTAGTAGGGATGGAAGGATGAAGTGAGGTTTTTTTAGGGTGATGGAGGCATGGGCATGTTTGTAAGAAACAAGCAGACAGTAGATAGGAAGAGGCTAAAGATAAATGAGAGGAAGTGTTATAGAAGATGGAATGTAAAGATGGTTCAAGATCAACAAAACATAATCATAAGAAAAACAAAAATATCCTAAAATTATGACTTTCTTAATAGATGCAGAAAAGCCTTTTGAGAAAATACAAAATTTATGATAAAATTTTTTATAAAGTGTAAGCATAAAAGACCTTTTAAAATCATTAAAAATATTGAAAACCAAAAGCACCATATGCAATATAGATATACTAAACACTTTCTCAATAAATACAGAAATAAGGTGATAATGACCACTCTCATAATTATTTGATATATCTCTTGAAATACTTGCAGTATGAATAAGGCAAAAGAAAGAAAGAAATTAAAGGCATAAAGCCACTTAAAGAGGAGATAAGACGTTCTTGATGACGATGGTTTATTGAGAAAATTCTACAGAATCAGCAAAGATACTAATTGAAACAATAGTTTCACCTGACAGCCTATAAAATAGACTCATAAAATAGCATTTCTGCATAATAATAAAATCCAGAACACAGTAATAGAAAGGAAAGTCTTGTTAAAAAATAATTAAAAGTGCAACAGATATTGGGATGGTGGTGGCGATGGTGGCGATCTACTAAAGCACAGAGAATACTTGGATAATTGTTCAATTATAATGAGCTCCTTAATGAAATACAAAACAACTTTAAGTACCTGAGGTCATATTCACTCCTCAACTGCTTAGTGCTTGAATAGTAAAAATGAGAATATGGCACAAGTTCATTTAAGTTTATAATGCTATATCAAACAAATTATCAAAGGGGCATTTTATGTAATACAAAATTCATTTGAAAAAACACAAGATCTGGACTATCAAAGAAAATAATCAACAAAGGTAGGAATGCAGGGTGAATAGCACTTTTAGACTCTGGACCATGTTATAAAACCACAATAATAAAAACCTTTTGGTATTGGTTTAAAACTAGAGAAATAGATCCAAAGAACAAATTAGACAAGGGAGAATCAGAAACAGTGACACTCAAGAACCCAGTATTCAGTAAACTTGAAATCATAAATTATGTAGGAAAACACTCTTTATTTTACAACTCCTGGGAAAAGCAGCCTGGTAGAAATTAGGCTTAGATCAGCATTTTTTTTCAGTTAATTTAGTATTTTATTTCCCTGTTACATGTAAAAACAATTTTTATCATTCATTTTTAAAATTTTGAGTTCCAAATTCTCTTCCTTCCTCCTTTTCCAACCCCCAATTGAAAAAGCAATCATTCAATATAGCCTATATATGTATAACTTAAAAGTGAATATATGATTCCATAAAGTCATTCCATAAAAATTTAGAAGAGAGACAGGTTATGTATCTTTCACAGCTAAGTGTAGGGAATGCATTTTTAACCAAATAAGACATAGGAACAATTGTAAAAGATAAGCTAGTTAATTAGGCCATAAAATCGAAAAACTTTTGCATAAATAAAATTAATGCATCTAGGACAAGAAGGGAAGGGGTCCAATAAGAAAATTTCTCATTATATCCAGTTTTTAGATAAAGATTTGTTATCCAAGATAAATGAACAATTAACAGGTATGTGTATGTATCACTAGAACTAGTCTTCATCAGATATGTGGTCAATTTGGTCTTTGATAATGAAGGTCAAAAAAAGAACCAAGAAGCAGTCAGTCATTCAGGTAATCAGTAATTATTAAGTGCCCACTATGTACCAGCCACTGTTAAGTGGTAAGTGACATAAAGAAAAGAAGACAGTTCCTACTCTCAAGGCGGTCATAATAAAATGGAGAGAATATGCAAGCAACAGTTATGGACAAACAAGACATAGACAGGATCAAATGGAAGTAATCAGTAGAAGGACCGTTAAAACAATTCCTTTGTAGATGTGAGATTTTAACTGAGACTTGAAGGAAGCCAGAAGGGAATACTCTCTAGGTATGGGAAATAACCAGTGAAAATGCTGGGAACCAATATGAATAAACTGTTCTTGAAAGAAGAATAGTGGGGTGGTTAGGTGGCACAGTGGATAGAGCACCACCCCTGGAGTCAGGAGGACCTGAGTTCAAATTTGACCTCAGACACTTAATTACCTAGCTGTGTGGCCCTGGGCAAGCCATTTAACCCCATTGCCTTGCAAAAACTTAAAAAAAAAAACAGCAAGGCCCTTCACAACCATATGAAATCATGTTCCAAATTATTAATAGTAAGAGAAATGAAGTGAAACCTTAAGGTTTTAAATTTGCATTTCTCTTACTATTAATGATTCAGAATCAATTATTAATGATTCAGAATCAGATTTTTTTCCTTTCAGAAATTCAGAATTCAACCAGTGTGGCAAAGACCCAGACTAGGATCTAATCTGTAAAAGAAATTTTAATTTTAGACTGATTTTAAGTTTAGACTAATGGGTTCATTCCAGCTCATTGTGTTTACTCAGACAAGGCTGAAAAATAGGGAAAAATGTGGGTCTTCCCTTTTGTCAGATCAGTGATATGGAAATTGATGTCTCTTTGACCAAGACTTGGGTGATCCAAGTCATGACTTCAAGACCTCATAGAAATATATTCCTATCACCTTGTTTGTAATATTCATTCTCTCCTTAATTTTTTATCAAGGTGATTGCCACCCTCAGGAATACTTTTCCAAGAGTATATAAACTATTAGCCCCTTGCCATGAGGGGTCTTGGACAAATGAGAGTACCTCTTTCATTTATTTATTCTTTTACTTGCTTATTCATTCATTTATTAATAAAACAAAAGGTAAAAAATTAAATTACCCAGCAACTATGTCTCTAACTTTTTAGATATCATACCTGACTTTACATTTATCCTCAGACACTCTATCAGTTGCATGACCCTTAAGTCAGACTCTGTCTTAATCCACTGGAAAAGGAAAGGGCAAACCATTCCAATATTTTGGCCAACAAAATTCATGTACAATATGATCCATGGGGTTGCTAGGAATCAGATATGATTGAACAACAATTTGTAAAGGAAGATGGTGGCTAGGCTTTGAATGCACAATAGGATTTTCTAGCCGATACTACAGGTAACAGAGAGTCCCTGGGGTACACTAGGCAGGGAATACCAAAGTCTGAGCTCTGCTGTAGAAAATTACTGGCAACTATGTTAAGGATGGATTGGAGAAGGGTGAAGCTTGAAGCAGGGAGATCAATTATGGGACTAATGCTGTAGTCAAGGGGAGATTGAGTTAAGGTGGCCTCAATGAAGAAAATGAAGGGATAGGTCAGATATTGTGCAGAAAGAAGTGTTTTGTCAACTGATTAGTGTAGTGGAAGAAAAAAAAGCTGAGGAATCCAAGATTCCACTGATGGTATAGAGCTCTCAACCTCCCAGAGGGGAGAAGGGACCCTGGAGTCCTTAGCTAAGACAAGCCTAACAAGCTCCACGATCCCTTCCTGGGTGATCTTTCTGCTCTCCTCCCTTCCTTCCCCTTTTCTGGTTAGCTCTCCTTCACTCCTCCTTTAAACTTATAACAACTTCATCCATTTTTCATCATTTATTCAATTTCTATTCAACTCAGCAAATATTACTAGCGAAGTGCAGGAACCTGGGCAAGTCTCTTAACCTTGTTTGCTGAGCTTCCTCATCTGTATAATGAGTTGAAGAAGGAAATGGCAACTACTCCGGCGTCTTTGCCAAGAAAAGCTCAGATAGGGTCACAAAGAGTTGGACAAGACAGAAAAGCTAAACAATAACTGAAAAAGTGTAGGTCCCTGCCTGTTGGGTGTGTGTGTGTGTGTGTGTGTGTGTGTGTGTGTGTGTGTAATAAATGAATCATATAATCCTGATCTGACAATAACTTTTTTATAAGATCACAGCATTGAAGGTCTACAGGTGGAAGGAACCTGTCCAGTCAAACCCCCTCCCATACCCACACCCGCATCTTTTCACAGCAGGGAAAAGAGTGTATCTTGCTCAAGGTCAGGTAGATCCAAGGTTTAAATTTAGGTCTTTTGACTCTAAAGGAAAAGACTAGCTTAAAAAAGTCCAGGTCAGCGACTACATTTGGGGCCATTGCCAGTTGTCCTGACTTAAGTCTCGCCATCAGGCTCCAGTGACTCTGGAGGAGAAAGTGAGGTTGATCATTTTGCATAGTTCTGCTTCACTCAAATCCAGTTCACTTGCAAGTGAAGATATTACCCTCCTGATGTCATTGGTCCTCTTTGGGAATGAAGGACCACCACCACCACCACCACCACCTACAACAACAACACAACAGTAACAGTATTCTTTCTACTGTACTTTGCTTTTACTTTCAACTTATGAAGCTTGCTCACACTGATTAAGGCCACGAGAGGGCAGAGCAAACCCTTCAACCAGTCAATGGCCAGTTGCCCAAGGGGTTGATTGAAGAATTTCTTCATACCTTCTAAAGCAGTGAACTGTGGATATTTCATTATATTTCCTTTACCCAGGCTTATCAGCATTTGAAAGGGGGAACCATTGATAAGACATAAAGGAGACTCTGTTTTTCATTGTTCAGAATCTGCAAATCGCTAGTTCAAGGTATGAGGCACCCCCAGTCCTACCCCCGTATTAACATTTCCCATCTGACTGGCTCCCTCTTGGACATTGCAGCATGTCCTAGGAACCTCTTCAATCTTGCAAGACTATTTCAATACTGGGACTCATATCTTATCAGTGATCCTGGGGTCGCCTCTTGCCTCTGATTGGAAAGAATTGAAAAATTTATTTCCCCCAGAAACTTCATTTAAGGAAGGAGCCTAGCCAATGCCCTACTCTGGACCTCTCTCTCATGTCCATCCCTCCCCCCTTTTCTATTTCCTTTTGCATATTATCTCTTCTGTACCCCTAGCACTTGGTAGAGTGATTGGAGCAGAGTAGGTGTTTAATAAATCTTTATAACCTGGGACTATAACCGTTAGAAATCTGAAAGGGACCTCTTGGTCACTTTGTCACCTTTCTTTGATTTGATCAAATGATTTGGAAGAACTTAGTTAATCGGAGGTCTCCTCACCCAATTCCTCCCTCCCAAACAAGGAGAATAAGGAGAACCTGGCATAGCAGGGAGGCATGACAAAGGGAACGGAAAAGAAGCAACACAGACTAGCAATATTGTGGAAGGCAAATCAAGCAAGAGAGGTAGCTTATCAGATGTATATGTGGTTAGAAAGGATCAGAAACAGGTAGATGTATGTGGAAGATATGTCTGAACCTGGGTGATTGGATGTGTGTGGTCATGCCATTCGTAGAAGTGGATGAGTATATGTGTGGAGAGAGGGTGAATTGCAAGAAGATGGAATTAAGTTTGGAAGATGTTGAGTATGGCATTTTGATAGGACACCGTGAAGGTCATCTTCATTGGCAGGCAGTTGAAAATGAAAGTGAAGCTAAGTTGAGAGAGGCAGTTCAGTTTAGTGCAAAGAGGGCTATAGTTAAAGTCTCATGATCTGAGTTCAAATCCTTCCTTTTTAATTTTGTAATTGCCCTCTTTGGGTCTTAGTTTCCTCATCTAGGGGGGAAAATGGGGGGCAGACTAGGGTGTCTCTAAAGTTTCCTCTGGCTCAAAATGTATGCTCTATTATTGAATATCTATTTGAGAGATACAACATGATGGTGATGGCAAGAGGAGGGGAGATATACAGTCCTTTAAGACATTGTTACTGATTTCCAGATTCTTACAGTTTATATAATAAGATGAACAGAAACAGAACAAACAGGAAAAACAGTGAAAGAATAATACTGTCTTTAGATGATGTGTACAAACACTCAAATCCAATTCACTTGCAAGTCAAGCCATCACCTTCCTGATATCATTGATCCTCTTTGAGAATGAAGAAGGAACAGCAACAACAACCCAATGAGATTGTAAGTGCTTTAGGAGGCCAGGGAAATAGATCATTGGGAATTGAATTGGTCACAAAAAGGCTTCACAGAAGGGACTTGAACTAGGTACCAGGGAATGAATAGGATTTCAATGAAGAGAATGAGTATGAACAATGAGGCTGACCTGGCTGTATGTGAGAATCCACATAGGCTAATAGTGGGGAATAAGCATAATATAACTTTTTACATCTGGAGTGATTCCTGTGCAGAGGTATAGACCCAGTAGTGGTTTTGCTGGATCAAAGGGGATGCTCATTTTTGTTGCCCTTTGGGCATAGTTGCAAATTTCTCTCCAGAAAGGTTGGATGAGTTCACAGCTCCACCAACAATGTAATAGTGTTCCAGATTTCCCACAACCCTTCCAACAATGATCATTATCCTTTCTGGTCATATTAGCCAATCTGAGAGGAGAAGCTTTAATTTGCATTTCTTTAATAAGTAATGATTTAGAGCAATTTTTCATATAACTATGGATTGCTTTGATCTCATCTGTAAATTGCCTTTGCATATCCTTTGACCATTTGTCTTTTTAATTTAATGTAATTGAAATCATCTAGTTTGTTTTTAGTGATGTTCTCCATCTCTTCCTTAGTCATAACCTGCTCCCCTTTCCATAGATCTGACAGGTAAACTAGTCCTTGATCTTCTAATTTGCTTATAATATTGTTTTTTTATGTCTAAGTCCTGTAACCATTTGGATCTTATCTTGGTAAAGGGTGTTAGGTGTTGGTCTAATCTAAGTTTCTTCCATACTAACTTCCAATTTTCCCAACAGTTTTTATTGAAGAGTCCAATAGCTGGACTCTTTGGTTTTCTCAAACAGCAGATTACTGTAATCACTTCCTGCTATTGCATCTAGTTTATTCCATTGATCCACTGCTCTATTTCTTAACCAATACCAGACAGTTTTGATATTCACTATTTTTTTAATGGTCTTTTATGCTACTAGTGATTGGTAGAGAGGTTAGATGTTCATAAATGTTGGGCTTGTTTTTCAGTCACTATGGTCATGTCCAACTTAGTAGCTCCATTTGGGATATTGTTGGCAAAGATACTGGAATGGTGTTGCTATTTCCTTCTCCAGCTCTTTTTATAGATGAGGAAATTGAGGCAAAGGTCAGTGACTTGCCCAGGGTCATACACAGAACTAGTAGATGTCTGAAACCTGGATTTGAACTCATGAACATGAGTTTTCCAGTGCTTTATCTACTACCCTACTTAACTGCCCAAGGCCATTAATGAAAGGCATTTAGGAGTGCCTTTAAGAATGATGGGGTTGGAGTCAGGAGTGCCTGAGTTCCCTTAGGTAACTTAATAGTTACCTAGCTGTGTGGCCTTGGGCAAGTCACTTAACTCCATTTGCCTTGCAAAAACCTAAAAAAAAATAATGACCTAGCTGTGTGGCCTTGGGCAAGCCACTTAACGCCATTTGCCTTGCAAAAATCTAAAAAAAAAAAAAAGAATGATGAGGGTGGGGGGCAGCTAGATGGCACAGTGCATAGAGCATCTACTCTGGAGACAGAAGGACCTGAGTTCAAATTCGAACTCAGACATCTAAATAATTACCTAGCTGTGTGACCTTCGGCAAGTCATTTAACCCCACTGTCTTGCAAAAAAAAAAAAAGAATGATTACAGAAGGTGGCAAAGTGGATAGAGCAGGTAGGACCTCCCAATGAAGATTATGTCAGTCAGTGCTATTTGAAAATGAAGGTCTGGAATGCCAAAAAAGACTGGGAGAAACCGAATAGTATAGTGGTTATAATCTATCGTTCAATCAACAAACCTTAAGTGTCCATAATGTAGTGGTAGGTCCTGGGGTTGCAAAATGAAAAATGAAACATTTCTTGCCCTCAAAACATTTAGATTCTTGTTAGGGTCTGTTGTGTGTGGGAGTACTTGGAGACCTTGGAGATTTTGGTGTACAGGGAGAACTTGTCTCTCTTGTCTCTCTGGTCTCTCACCCCTTCACTGATTGTCTGGGGGAGACTGAGGGAGTCCAAAAGGGAACTCAACACATTCTACTGAGAGAGAGCCATATATATATATATATTCATATAAGTGCAGACAGAAGAAATTCATTGTAGTTAAGTTAAAAACCACAATTGGGATGGCGGAGAGGGTAATGTCTGGAGCACAGATGAAGAAAGTGGAAGGAAGAATAACTTAGGAGGATAACAGACCTTTACATTTATGACACTTGAAGTTCTTTTTCAGCCCACATGGGCAGAATTGAGAAACATTGGGATTTCTTCTCCAGTTTAGTGCTATTTGTGGGTGCTGTTTGGTTAAGACCAGGGTCAAGGCAAATAAAAGACCTGTTCTTGTTGGTTTGAAGGTTTTTTTTTAGATTTTGCAAGGCAATGGGGTTAAGTGACTTGCCCAAGGTCACACAGCTAGGTCATTATTAAGTGTCTGAGGTTGGGTTTGAGCCCAGGTACTCCTGACTCCAAGGCTGGTGCTCTATCCACTGCGCCATCTAGCCGCCCCTGAAGTCTCTTGTGATCCTTGTATATGGGCAATCATAGACTCCCAGGGGTAGGAAAGGACTTCAAAGGCCACCTGGCCGGTCAAGCAATAATCTTTTATAAAGTACCTAATATGTGTCAGAGCATTGAGGATACAAAGGAAGTCCCTAAACATTCCCTGCCTTGGAGCCTCTCAGAGTCTAATGGGGAAACTGCAAGCAAATAACTATGGAGAGACAGACCACAGACGGGCTAAATAGGGAATCACCACCAGAGCAAAGGCACTACTAGCATGAATGGGCTGGAGAAAGACTTCCTGCAGAAGGTAGGAATTTGAAGGAAGCCAGGAGGTGGAGATAAGCAGCTGAGCTTTTCCCACTCTACAATGCATTAGACAAGAGATCAACCTTTCCTTGAAACCCTTCAGGGATAGGGAGCTTTTTGAGGCAGTGCTTTTTAGTTCTGAATGGTTCTAATTGTTGGGAAATTTTTCCTTTCGCTCATCTTTTTTTCTGTTCTGTCTTCTGGAGTCATGGGGAACAAGGTTCTTTCATGAATAGGAGAGTCCCTCAAATTCTTGAGGTCAGAAGTAGAACTCTGGTCTCTTGATTTCCAGCCCAGAGTTCTTTTCATTATTAGTCGATCACTAAGCATTTCTTTATCACCTGAAGTGTGTTGAGAACTTTGAATACAAGTGCACAGTAGGATGTCTAGACCCTGCCTTCCAGAAGTTCATGTCCTATAGGACAAGAGTCCTATGTCATGGAGCCCATTGGCGGTATCTGGTGAACCCTGTGCAGCCCTGATTGGAATGAGATTCTTAATGAATACAATAAATAAACTACATAGGAGTACAAAGGAAAGCAATTGTAGTAAAATAAAGTTATCAAAATAACAAAACAAAACCAGAAACAAGTTCAGGGATCCCAAATTAAGAATCTCTGGACTAGGAGGCTTTATATAACATATACATATATATATATATTTAGGTTTTTGCAAGTTAAATGGGGTTAAGCAGCTTGCCCAAGGCCACACAGCTAGGTAATTATTAAGTGTCTGAGACCAGATTTGAACCCAGGCACTCCTGACTCCAGGGCCAGTGCTTTATCCACTGCGCCACCTAGCCACCCCTATATAGCCTATATATATTTATAGACTATGTTGGGGGGTCAAGAGACCAGGATTCTAACCTCAGCTCCTGCCCTACCTCCATGTTCACCAAGCCCAGAATGCCCTCGCTCTTCCTATCTACTTCAAAGAATCCCAATCTTGGGGCAGCTAGGTGGCACAGTGAATAGAGAATGGTCCTGGAGTCAAGAGGACCTGCGTTCAAATCCAGCCCCAGACATGTAATAATTACCCATGATTAATGACCTTGGACAAGTCACTTAACCCCACTACCTTGCAAACAACAGTAACAACCACAACAACAAGAATCCCAATATTCCTTCAAGACAAAGTTCAAGCACCTTGATCCCTAACACCAGCTCATGGTCATATCTCCCTCTCTTAATACCTTTTACTCTGTTCTTTTGTATTTCTTCGGGATATGCTTATAGGTACATATGTAATTCCTCCCTCAATAGACTGTAGGTGCTTTGAGGGCAGACACTGTCTCACTCTGTGTCTTTGTATCCCCACTGGGAGTGTTTCTGTGGATGTATGTGTTCACACACACACACACACACACACACACACACACACACACACACACACGTACCTTTGTGGAATGCTGCCTTTGCCTGTAGGAGGGAATTTCTATGTCAATAATTGCCGGGTGCTCCACCCTTATACGTTCAAAACTCCTTCAAATAAGCCTGCCATAGGCTGGCAACAGCAAATAGTGGCAGCTGCCAGTTCTTAAGCTGGCCATCTCTCTATCATTCTGACGCACGTTGGCTAGTTGGGTCAGTCCTATATAGGGATTAGTCTCTCACAGGTCAAGCTAGTCATTCTAACTGCTGCCAGTGAAATCTCTGTTGTGGTTTCCTGCCTTAACCTATAGTGTGAAGAAGAAAAGAAGAGAGAGAGAGAGAGAGAGAGAGAGAGAGAGAGAGAGTCTAGACAGCATCTCCAGAGGGAAGCACACTTGGTGACTCCCAAGATGAATTTGCCCCTTGGATACCGGAGGCTCCTGCTTCTTGCTCTCTGCCTACCTTTCTTCCTAGGTAAGTACACAGTCTTTATTTTTCCCAATGAGATAGAGAAACATCCACCCTAGACTCTTCCGGAGAACTGGGAATAATGTATCTGGAGTGACAGAATCCAGTGTGGGGCCATCTTTGCCTAATGGTCGAGTATTGAGTGGACTCAACATGCCCAAGTCTAACCTAAGAGTTCAATAGCACCTCTTCCTGGGGCTGAGAGGGGCTGCTATGACGTGGAGTGTGTTGAATATGGGGTCATCTTTTTCAGCCTGTGGAGACCTTTAGCTGCTGCTGTTGTCGGTGCTGCTACTTTCCCCTCCTTCCTTCTTCTATTTCTCCTACCAAAATCTCTGATACTGAAGAAAGAAGGAAACATATTCAGGGACTTGGTTGTCTTGCAGTCCTTGGCACCTCTATGACCTACTTCCAGACTTCTCTGTAGGGAGTGTTGCCTAGACTATTCAGCTGGCAATTTGGCTGGCAGAGTCCAACTTGATCCAGTGGGGGGCAAGGAAAAACCATCCAGATCAGTGGTTCTTAATTTGAGAGAGATGTGGATAGATTTTGGCTGCAGGGGTGGGTGGAGGCTGTGAAACTGGATAGGGAAGAAAATGTCATCTTGATACCAATCTTGGAATAAAATGTAACTTTTCTCTCATTCGCAAATCTAGGCTAATGGTCAGCAATTTATAGCCTCTAGGCCAAATCCATTCTATTGACTTTTTGTGTGACTGAGAAGGTGAGAATAGTTTTTACATTGATTTTAATTAATTTCTAGCTATACAAAAACAGGTGATCATTCAGATTTGACTTGTGGGTCATAATTCAATGACCCTTAAACAATTATGCTGAGAAAGGATCCCGAGACTTCACCAGACTGCCCCAAAAGTTCATAATTCAAAGAAGAGAAGGATCCCCAACTTAGACAATATTTTCTCTTTTGACTGCTCTGGCTATTTTGCTTTTCATGCCCATTTCATTGATTTGTTTCCATAGTGTTCTGACTGGTATGGGCAAGGAGAGTAAGAGTTAGACTTCTTACTTTAAAGGATATATATATATATATATATACATATATATGTATATATATATATATATATAGTCAATGGTACTTAAATCTCATTGTAAAATGTGAGGTTAGGAGAACAGGATCTGTCTGGAAAAATGTTTTTTTTTTTAGCCAAGAAGATAGTGCTAAAAAGCTTGTCATGTATTTTAAGGGAAGGTTTTTTTTTTAATCAATAGAGACTCTTTGTGACAGTTATACTTTCTATTTAGTTAGTTTTTCAAAGCAATGGAGTTAAGTGACTTGCTCAAGGTCACACAGCTAGACAATTATTAAGTGTCTGAGCTCAGATGTGAACTCAGGTCTTCCTGACTCCAGGGCCAGTGCTCTATCCACTGTGCCACCTAGCTGCACCACTGATAGTTGTATTTTTAAAGTTGTTTATTTTTTTAAAAATTAAATTGTTTCTTTGTTTTGATGAATAATATGATTTTCAAAATGATGAGCTCAGACAGTGCTGATGACTGGTCAAGGAACTTTGGCTACTGAAGATAATTCCTTTATCCCTGGGAGAGCAGATGAAGGTTGGGCGGAGGGTGATTGCAATTAGGAAGTTGGAGGTCATGTCCAGACATTCAGGTGAAGGAAATGAAAGGAAAAATAACTGCAAAGAAAATGAACGTTTTCTTTCTTTAAAATTTATTTTTATTAAAAATATTATTTGAGTTTTACAATTTTCCCCCCAATCTTAACAAATGAACATTTTCATTTATGATTTTTGAGGTTCATTTTTGGTTCAATTGACTGAATGGACTGGTATAAAGAGATGAGACACATTGGAGTCTTGATTTCCAGTTTGCATTGACACAGAGAGTGTGGGGAAGACCAGGACCAAGGCAGGTAAAAAGTTTGAAGTCTCCTGATAACCTGGTATATGAGCAATCACAGAATCTCAGGGATAGGAAGGGACTTCAGGAACCACATAGTCAATCATTTTTTGGGGTAAGGCAATGGAGTTAAGTGACTTGCCCAAGGTCACACAACTGGGTAATTATAAAGTGACTGATTCTGAATTTGAACTCAGGTTCTTCCGATTTCTGGGCCTTTGCTCTATTCACTGCACCACCTTGGCTGTCCCAGTCAATAAAGTGCTAAGTAATAGGAATACAAAGAAAGGCATAAGACAAGTCTCTACCTTAGAGTCCCTTAGAGTCTAATGGAGAAAACTACAGGCAAAGTAGTGATAAATAAGGTGTAGACAAGCATCCATAGTTATAAAAAAAAAGGAATAGAAATCATCACCAGAGGGAAGACACTAGCATTAGTAGGGGATGGAGAAAGATTTCCAGTAGAAGGTAGAACTTCAGCTGGGATTTGAAGGAAACCAGGAGGTGGAGATGAGGAACTAGAGTTTTTGCCCTCCACAATTTACCAGACAAATGATTATCCAATTTTTCCTTGAAGCCCTCTAGGGAAGGGGAACTCACTACCTATTGAGACAGCTTTTACTCCATCTGGATGATGCTAATTGTTGGGGAAATTTTCCTTTCACCGAATCTAGATTTTCCTCTGGGTATCTTTCACCTGTTGTTCTGTTTTCTGGAATCAAGGGGAACAAGGTCCTTCCATGAGATGGCCATATATATATATAATACACATACACACACACACACACACACACACACACACACACACACACACACACACACATATATATATATATATATATATATATATATATATATATATATATAGTTTTTGCAAGGCAATGGGGTTAAGTGGCTTGCCCAAGGCCACACAGCTAGGTAATTATTAAGTGTCTGAGGTCGGATTTGAATTCAGGTCCTCCTGACTCCAGGGCAGGTGCTCTATCCATTATACCACCTAGCCTCCCTGTCTTTTATATTCTTGAAACTTGCCACTACCCACCCTTTTTCTACTTCTCCCATAGTCTTCCTTGTTTCAGGTTAAACACCTAGAGTTCCACTAATTGATCCTCATAAACTGCATTATCTTGTCACCATCCTGATTGCCCTCCAGCCTATTATTTATTTATTTGTTTGTTTGTTTGTTTACCACAGATTGAAATCTGGAGTTAAATGACTTGCCCAGGATCACGCAGCTAGTGTGTATCAAAGTGTCTTAGGTTGGATTTCAACTCCGGTCCTCCTGACTCCAGGGGTGGCGCTCTATCTACTGTGCCACTTAGCTTCCCCTCTGGTTTATGAATGTTAGTTTTTAATTACACATTACTCCTTTATTATAGTGAACAATAAAAGAAGGGGTTGAGGTGAAAACTGATGAAAACCTAGGTGGCAGGTGTAGGTGGTTGGTCAGATATGAAAGACAATGGAACTCTGAAACATATTTTGACATGATCCAGGGACATTTCACTGCTACAGAACAAAGCAGGAACTATAAAACACATAGTTGATTTTATTCCATCCTCTTTGAAATGGAGGAACTCTGACTTGAGATCTTGGATGACCACCATTTGGGATAGTTTAATTTCAAAAACTATGAACAACAACCAGTCTAGAAGAGAGATCTTTTGTGAAAGTAAATCCCAAAGTGGATATGATGACATCACCCTGACCTCTCAGATCCATTTTTCTTGGATTAGGGAAGAAACATGATCCAAACACAATTTGTTAAATGACTCCTCAGTTTATGGGCAGCGTCCTACAACAGCCCCTAAGAGGGTTGCTCTCCTGGCAGGACTGGCTTGTAGGGATCACCGGAACAATTTCTTCTTTCAGTTCCCCACATTGGACCCTTCTTACCTATGTCCCCATCTCTGACTGCCCCCCACCCCCACCCCAACCAGGTCCTTATTGAGCCAAACCACCCAGGAGGCACTTTGACTAAGTGGGAAAGGCACAGGAGAGAAAGGAACTGGTCTGGAACAGGGAAGAAATGAGAAAAGGAATCATTGGCTCCCTCACTGATAGCTAAATGTTGTGATTTCTAAGTGTGTAGAGCAGGCAGGGGAGAGATGTGATGGGGACAAGCGAGTAGGGAAGAACCTGGCTGCTATGGGTGTATTCTGGTAATCTGCTTTCACTTCTTGACTTTGCCTTGGGCAGCCACAGCTTCCATGGCTTTGCTTTGGGACTTATCATTGCCAAGGATTTGATGGGGTTAAGATTCTTGTCCAACTTATAAACGATAGGAATGCTATTGGGTAGACTCAGCTCTATAATTGCTTCTTCAGACAGACCCTTGGGATATTTGACAGTTCTGCAAAGACTATGGCCATGGACTGAGATCAAAACATGTTTTCCTTCCTTGACCTGGGGGACGTGGTCCTCATTCAGGGCTTGGGAAAGAGTTGTTTAATTTTTAAGGCATGAAAGAGGAGATCCCACTGGGGCTTTTAGACTCAGTCAGGAGGGTAGGGTGATCCTGCATGGTGATGGTCTTTGCTGATGTAGCTGTAGAAAGGGTGGTTGGCCTCCACTGGAGGTGGCAGGGATTGTGCTGCCTTGTGCTTAGTAGCTGCCTCTGTTTTGTTGAGACTGTTAGACCTCTATCGGTACTCACAGAGGCACCAAATCCTCATTATGGGCAACCAAATCTGGTCAATGCATCGAATACTGTCCAAATGGTATGATTTGCTTTCTTCTGGACAGAGGTGAACCAAATATCAAATTCATGACCATTGTATTTGGCCTCCTGGTGCTCATTAGGGCTCAGGACCTTGTGACAGCCACAGTTCTCCAGGTTCCTGTCTCTCTCTCTCTCTCTCTCTCTCTCTCTCCTGGATCAACACAAACTTGTAGTAGGCCTGGCAGACAAAGAATCAGGGCAGTGGGTATAGAGGAGGTTGGCAGACTGAAGGGTATATATTTTGCCCTTCTAAAATTAAACTAAAGTCCCATGCCTCCTGAATACCACATTCCATTTATGGTCTGTCTTAAGCCAGATAAACCTTCTTTGGTCTGGTCAGTGTCTCTGTACAAAGCCCAAGGCTGAATTGACTCTTTTGGCTATTGGATCACAATTTTAATTCAAACAGCCTAATAGTCCAACATTACTTCCTTTTCTTCTTCTCTCCTCTGGTAATCAGGTTAAGTGACTAGCTCAAGACTGCAAAGCTAAGTAATTATTAAGTATCTAAGGTCAGATTTGAACTTAGGTCCTCCTGACTCCAGGGTCGGTCCTCTATCCTCTGCGCCACCTAGCTGCCCAACCACTTAGCTTTTGGAGAACGATAGCAATCTAACCTGCTAAAGGGGAGAAGCAATTAGGAAACCTGGAACTCTGAAGGATTTCAGAGATCCAAACTCCATGGGGTTTTAGATAGTATCTAAATTAGAGCCCAGAGAAGCTAGCTGTTGCTCCTACCCTTCACCCACTTCCACTCTGAGCTTACTCAGAGACCTGTTCAAGGTGATTGAATTCTGCCTGAGCAATAGGTTCTCACCCTGAGGCGATGGGGAGGTGCGAAGCTTCTCTTTGGAGAACTATCCTCACTATGACAAACCAGATAGGGACAGCCTGTGATGTAAGGCTTGCTTTGTTGCAGGCAAGAACAAGGAAGGCAGGGAACTATAATGACTCAAAATGCCAGGGGATACTAACCCCTGCCCCACAGAAATGAAGCCTCAAATTGGAGCCATTTCTATATAACCTGGGCAGGTGATGTTGTCACATCTAAATGTTGCCAAGGGCTGACTCCTTTTTCTCCAATTAGCTCACATCAATCCATCCACACAGGTAGCAATTATGCTATTTTATAAACAGAGAAATTGAGCTCAGAGAGGGTAAACTGACTGCACAGTTATTAAGCAACAGAAATAGGACTGGTATCTTTCTGTCTTATGAATTGGAGGCCAATTTGTTTCCTATGGTATTACACTCCCTGAAGACTGAGGTGGCCAGTGGAGGGATAGTTAGAAATGGGATTAAAACCAGTTCTCAGAGGACTGCTCTCAGATGTTCTTGTTGATGCAGGATAAGTCTAATGTTTAGGAGATCAAGACTTCAGGGATTGGGGTGGCTAGGTGGTGCAGTGGATAGAGCACTGGCCTTGGAATCAGGAGTACCTGGGTTCAAATCTGACTTCAGACACTTAATAATAATTACCTAGCTATGTGGCTTTGGGCAAGCCACTTAACCCCATTGCCTTGCAAAAACCTAAAAAAAAAAGACTTTAGGGATGGTACCCCCTCATAAGGAGGAAGATTAGAGATTAGTAATGGGATCTTGTTGGCCATCATTGTCAACATCATGATCACTGTCACTGTCCACCTCTCAATCAATTTATCACCATCATTAATATTGCCATCACAACCTATATTATCACCATTGCTACATTACACATAACTCTCAAAAATATTGCCATCACGGATCACATTACCACTACCCCAATCTCACCATTACCACCAATATTGGCACATCATTGTCAATGATATTGCCGTCACTACCTATATTATCACTGACATCAATATCACTAGTGGTTGTTGCCATCACTGAACTCACCATAACCACCAATATTATAACCATCACCATTGTCAACATCACTATTATCATTATCTTGAGGGACAATTCCTTCCTCAGAGCCTAAAAAGGAAGTGGGGAAACCAGGCAATTTTCCTCACTCTACCTTTATTTATTTATTTAGGTTTTTTGCAAGGCAAATGGGGTTAGGTGGCTTGCACAAAGCCACACAGCTAGGTAATTATTAAGTGTCTGAGATCAAATTTGAACCCAGGTCCTCCTGACTCCAGGGCAGGTGCTTCATCCACTGCACCACCTAGCCGCTTCACTCTACCTTTACTGATTCCTCAGAGATATATTCAACTGTCCTCTCATTCCTGGAGACAGCAAGGTTGGAGTACAATGTTGGAAATGCAGTAATCTATGGGTTCAGGGGAGCTTCTTCCAGATGACCAGAAGAGATTCCATGACATCTTCCCAAGTCTGACCAATGGAGGAAACTAACCTCTGCCTCTGCTGTGTCTGGGAGTTCAAGATAAGATTGCTGTGGAGGGGAGGAAACCGAGGCTCCTCAGATTTCATCGAAAAAGGAAGGAGACTGACATGATCATAGATTTCAAACTGGAAGGGATCAGTTTAAGTTTAGAGATCACTTAGATCAACTCTTCATTTTATAAAGATTTGAAACTCAAAATATGAAGTAGTTTGCACAGATCACCCAACTTAGTAGCTAGTGTATTTCTGAGGTGGGATTTAATTCCGCTCATTCTATGTCAAAGTCCTACAGTTAGGAACTAACACTGAAGCGTGATTTTTAAACTTTTGTTTTGGAATGAGCAGAATTGGGGAGATGGGAAAACCAACCTGGGGATTCTCCAACTCTCCCCATCAGAGCCAAATACTGAGGAGTCAATTCAGGGTCTACAGAAGTCACTTCCTCCATTTTTTTCTCTGCCAGACCCCTCTTTCTGTCTCCTCTCCAAAGACTCTGCTTTGGGGAATGTGAGAGAAAAAAGGTGGCAGAGGGAGAACAGCACTTATCATGACTTTATTCTTTTTCCTTTCTGGAGAGAGGGATGTAGGAGGCAGCTAGGAGAGCCATGTCCTCATTCCATGGACCTGTCTTGCGAGTATGAACTGGGCTGAGTGACTAGCTGTCTACTGAGGGCAATAGATTGATCTGGTTGATTTTGGGTCTGATCCTGAGGGAATACAGATTGCCTTACTTCTGAAACTGCTTTTTCTCTAAACTCTGGGTTCTGGCTCTCTTTTTGCCTCTCCCCTCTACTAAGAACCCATAGTATTGTTTCAGGTACACAGAGAATGAAAGTGTCTTAAAAGCCCTTTTGCCAGAGGATATATTCTCAGAGCCACTAGTGGTCTTTCTAGCTACGTGACATGTTTTTCTATCTTCACCCTTCTCATATACCCACTACCTGAATTTGTAGGTGGCACAGTGGATAAAGCACTTGACTTGGAATCAGGAATACTCATTCCTGACTTCAAATCAGATACTATCTGTGTGACCCTGGGCAAGTTACTTACCCTTGTTTGCCTTAGTTTCCTCATCTATAAACTGAACTGGAGAAGGAAGTGGCAAACTGCTCCAGTATCTTTCATGGTCTAATATGAGGTCACAATGAGTCGAATGCAACTGAACAATGGTGACTTCTCACATGGATTTTTGCAATAGGTTCCTATCTCCTCTCTCTTTGCTCCAACTGACTTATCACACCATAATTGTTGAGCTATTTCCCAATGCAGCCTGGGACAGATTAAACTATAGTTGGGAAATATTTAACAAAATAAATAAAAATACAATAGATCATTTATAGGTCAAGATGCAGGGATCTTTATGTACCTTACTGGTTATTCTTTCTTTTTGATACCATTGTTCTGCAACTAACACTGACTTTAACACATTAACCTTATTTTTGTACTGTGGCTCCCCTTAGCTGTCTTTCACATAGAGTGTAGTGTGGGAAAAAGAGCATTGGCTCTAGATTTGTGAGATATCGTTTAATTCTGGACCTAATACTCACTAAGAGCATTTATGGTCCCTTCCAGTTTGAGATCCATAAACCATGTGGTCTAAAGGCAATCACATAACCTCACTTTCTATGATCCCATGATTCTCATTTGTAAAATAAGGAGACAGTCTTAGTATGGTAGAAAGAGCCCTATTTGGAATCAATGAGTTGAATCTGAATCCTATCTCTACTTTTTTTTCTTTTGATGCTTTAAAAATTGACTTTTTATTTTTATTTTTTTAGGTTTTTGCAAGGCAAATGGAGTTAAATGGCTTGCCCACAGCTAGGTAATTATTAAGTGTCTGAGGTTGGATTTGAACTCAGGTGCTCCTGACTCCAGCATCTATCCCCTGTGTCACCTAGTTGCCCCCAAAATTGACTTTTTAAAATTTTGAGTTCTGTTAATCTAGTTTTTACCAAGCTGTTTCTAACAAAGCAGGCCAGAGGCAGAGTGTCAATAAATCAGTAGCAGTTCATTAATTACTTTCTTTGTAAAGAATTCATTTGCAAATCATGGGAATCCTCTATTCCTTAGGGTTTTACCTTGCTGTTGTGAAGTTAGATATTTTCTCCAATCGTAAGTGTACAGATGGATCATAGAACAATCAGATTTGGGGCTACAAACCTACCATGCAGAACAATGCAAAGATTACATCAAATGTGACCGTCCAAGTAGGAGTCCTGTGTGAACAGCTGGGTTGATTGTATGCCAGGGCTTGGGTACAGAACAGAACAAGGGCAGGTTATACTACTTCATTTCACTTAACACAGGCAAGTACAGTTTAGGGCAGGACCTGCCATGACTGATGGATGATTTTTGTTCACTGTGTTTTCCTAGGTCCAGAGACTGCCTGTGAAAAGGATTTCTAGAAACCAAATTATTATGAATAATTTCACTATAAATTGCATATTAATCAATATAAAATCACAACTCTTGACATTCCCTTTTTTTCAGTCAGTAAGGGTGGAGCCCCTCACAGACTGATAATTTTTTATTTTGATATATGATTTGTCAATAACCTAATACAGAAATTTGCTATAAAATGAAAAAGAGGGGCATAGTTATTATAAGCAGGGAAAATTTCCCTTAGCTCTGTCTCTTAGATAGAGACAGTCCAGCAAAAACTTGGTTAACAGAACTCAAAATTTTTAAAAATCAATTTTTAAAGCATCAAAAAAAGAAAGAACAGAAAAAAGTAGAGATAAAATTCAAATTCACCTCTTTGATCTCAACTAGGGCTCTTTCTACCATACCATGACTGTCTCCTTATTTTACAAATGAGAATTATAGGATCATAGAAAGTGAGGTTATGAGTTTTAACAGCCAATTATGTTGTCACAGATTATAAAAGACAAGGTTTAAGATTGACCAGGTGGGCCATTTTCCTTTTCCAGAAAGGAAATAGCATAACAGGAAAACAGAGTCAAGAAGATCACACCTAAGCCATGTCCCATAGGCCTTTCCCCATATTCCTTTTCCAGACATCCACCTTAAGAGTTCTCAGATTGTCACACATGCCATTTTCTATGATTGACTTTATGTCAATTCAGATACACACCCTGGTAATCAAAACTCAAAACAAATTATGGTCCCAAGAAATTGTCCTTAAAGAGCAAAAACTTGCCATTCATTACAACATAAAACTTAAGTATATTTAGAAAAAAAAGTTGCTAATTCTGTGAACCATTAAAACTAGGAGAAAATAAGGAGAAAGAAAATCTAAGTAGTAAGCCCACATTCTGATTTCTTGAGTCCCAGCTCTACATCAGATGTTAACTTCTTGACCTAGGGGTCCTGGGAATACCAGTCTACTTCAGAAGTTGGCTGCTCCGGACCCATTTTATTCTCAAGGTCAAGTCACCTGTGGGCTCCACAACCTGCCCTTTAAAGGTGTTATATGGATCCAGGACTCCAGTCCCCAGAGATAGGCAGCAGTGGGGATGGTGAGCAGGACTTCAAAGGAATCTCTCCACTGTGACTCCAATGAATGTTCTTGGAGCTCCTTTTCCAGTCAGACCAGACACTGAGTTGGATCAGGGACTGAGTCTTGGCTGGGATTTCTAAAGAATGAGATTGTGAGACAAATTGGCAAATTTCTGATATTCTCTGTGCCAATCCAATTTGAAAAACCAGGAGAGAGCCTTTAACTGTTATGCTTTCCATTCCTAGGTATAGTGGCATTGTTTGTCCTGTTACTATCTAATAGGAACTGAGCTTATGAGAATCAGATAAGGCCTAGTAAAGCTAATGGAAGGTCAGGGAATACCTGGTTCTTCAGATAATTTAGCAAGAGAGGTCTTAAGTATGCCATCAACTCCAGGATGAATAACTTAACTAATGAAACTCCTGTGAAATGGGTACTTCTATCATTATTTCTTTAGGAACCCCCATATTGGAATGATTTTTTTTTCTAATAGGATTTTTGCCACCCCAGAGGTTGTGGCATTTTAGGAGGAAAGCTTCCATTCACTAGCAAAACATACAGACCATAACATATAGCATATTTGTAACCAAGGGTAGGTGTCCATTAGATGAAGTCAATCTGCCAGATTTCAAAAGGCACATTTATCAGAGGACACTGTTCTTGAGTTGGCTTCAGCACCTTGGATGCATTGTGCTTGGGGCAAGTGGGGCAGGTCATAGGCAGTGACAGGCTGTGAAAACGCCTCCACCAATATTTTCAAGCCAACTTGTCATGTGGCCAATGATTGAATGAATAAAAGTGTCCTATCATACATATGTTCTTAGGGAGTACTGTAAGCCCATTTGGACCTACTCATAATTGCGTTATCAAGTTTGCACACCTCATTTTGAAGTCTTTCCTGGTTTGTGATTTTGGCTGCTTGGTCAGCCAAAATATTTCCACAGGCATGAGTGGTGTTTTCTAGACTGTGTCCTGGAATTTCAATATAATTTGGGGAAGTAGTAACTAGACTAATAGAAGGGAAATCTGATGCTGAGTTCTAATGGACTGGTCTGAAGAGGTAAGGAGGCCTTGATGTTTCCACAGCATCCCAAAATCATGAGCCACCTTGAATGCATATTTATTCTCTTGCTTCAAGTTCAGCTTGTGCTGAATGGGCAACAGGATGCCATGACTAGCACCCAAGTATCCTTTCTTATATCTGAGGCAAGATCCACCAGTATTCCAGTCAAAGTTAGCTCTTCCTAAAGAATTCTTTAAATCCTCTCAGGGATACATTAAGAAGGTAAGTAATGTTATCCAGTTCTTTACTACCATAGAAAGAATGGTTATAAATATTTTTCCTTTTTCTTTGATCTCTTTGGGTTGCAGACCTAATAGTGGCACCACTGGATTTTAGGATATGCTTAGTTTTATAGTCCTTTGGTCCTAGTTCCAAATTGTTTTCCAGAATGGTTGTATCAGCTCACAATTCCACCAACAGTGCATTAGAGTTCCAGATTTCCTCACATCCCCTCCTCTTACTTGACTTCTTATTAGTAGTGGGACCTTATGACATAAGATGTCTTGATTTCAAGTTTCCTCTTCTGTAAAATGAGGGGGCTGGATTGGATGATGCCTAAATTGGATAATGCCTTACCTTTCTTCCAACTCTAATATTCTATGGTTCTTATAAACTTCAAGTAATCTAGAAGATCCTTGAGAGTAAGGATTACATTGTTCTAGTTTGATAACCCTGGAGCCTAGCACAATTCTTGACCCATGTCAACATGTAAGCAGCAAAATGTTTATTGACCTGAATTAATTTATTTCTTTAATTAGATTTTATTGGCATCTTTTATTTTCTATCATTTGCATTTCACTCTGTATCTACTGTCCCTTCCCAGAGAGCTATGCCTTATTACTAAAAATCAGAAGAAAAGAAAGGAATGAAGAAAAGAAATTCAGCAAAACCAATCAACACACTGAAAATGTCTGACATTATATTCTGTGTTTACTATCAGTGCTTTCTCAATGGAGCCAGAGGATGTTTTTTCATGTTCTTCTTTGGGGTGAAACTTGATTATTATAATTTTACAACTTTCAACTTGAATTATTTTGTTTTTGTTCTTTCCATTTACATTATTCTTGTCATTACACACATTATTTTCCTATCTGCTTACTTCACTTTGAATTAATTCATACATATTTCCCTATGCTTCTCTGTATTCATCATGGTTCTTACAACATAATAGTATTCCATTACGGTCATGCACCATAATTTGTTTAGCACAATTAATCGGCATCTATTATGTTATCAATTCTTTGAAAAGAAAGAGTGCTGCTACCGAAATTTTGGTGGAGCCTTTTTTATGTTAATGACGTCTCTCTAGTATATGTCTAGTAGTAGAACCTCTAGTAGAAAGGTGGAAAGGTTTGGAAATTTTAACTATTGTATCTGCCAATTGATTTCCAGAATTGATCAACAATTCACAACTCCACCTACAAAACACTGATGAGCTTACCTTTCTACAGTCCCTCTAATATTGGATATTCTTTGGTATATTTTGTCATTTTTGCTTATTTGCTTTGATGGAAGTAAAATTTCAAGGTCTTTTGATTTGCATTCCTGATTGCCTCTAATCCAAGGCCATCTCCAGTCGATCTGTTTCATATCGGGTCACTGATCCCAGATAGCTCTGAGGAGAAAGTGAGGTTGATGACTTAGCATAGCACCCCCTCACGCAAATCCAATTCACTTGCTTGCCAAGGCATTATAATGTCATGTCTTCAAGAATGAAGGACAAACTTCATCTCTCTCTCTTTTTTAGTGGTAATTTGGAGCATTCTTTCATACTATTGATAATTGTTTGCAATTCTTTGAGGTTTGTTCATATCCTTTGATCATTTATAAACTGATACTTGGCTCTACAAATGTCTATTAGTTATTTATATGTCTTAGATAGCAGAACCTAATGAGAGATATTTTGTGCTGTGAATTCCCTTTTCTCCCCACCAGAACACATCCCTTCTTTTCCTAGATGCTTGAGTTTTCTTTTGCAACTGCAAGTAATAAAAACAATGAATTTTAACTTTCACCTTTTTAAATTGCTTCTATCTCATGTTTGGTTAAGAAGTCACCCTTTACCCGTAGTTGTGGTTTGTTTCTCCTCAATTTTTTGCAATATGACCTTTTATATTCAGGCCATGCATCCATTTTGTATTTTTTCATGTTACTGTATAATATGGTATAAGAAGCTGGTCTAAGTCTCAATTCTGACAACTGCCTTAGGTAGGTACAGTGGATAGAGTGCAGAGAAGGGAACACTCATCTTCCTGAGTTCAAATCTGGCCTCAGATATGATGTGACCCTGGTCAAGTCACTTAACCCTTTTTGCCTTGGTTTCCTTATCTGCAAAATTCTGGAGAAGGAAATGGCAAACCACTCCACTATAGTTGCCAAGAAAACCCTAAGTAGGGTAAGTCACAAGATTTGGTCGTGACTGAAACAACTGCACAATAAGCTTTCCAGGTTTCTCAGCAGCTTTAACCAAGTAGGTAGAATTAAATTAAAATCTATGACCCTTTCAACTCAAGGTCTTTGACTTGATGATGCTTGATGCACTTTGATTATGTACATTTTACTTCCTGTATCTTATCTCTCACCCCTGAAATTATTAAAGAGTGAAACAAATGAACAAAGGGGGGTATTTTTTCTGTCCCTCAGGGTCAAGCCCAGTAGTTAGCCTTTAAGTAGAGGTGTATATGGAAACTCCACCCTGGTTAAGGTAATATTCTAGGAATGCCTCACTTTTTCCCTTTCAGGGTTGTTTCTCAATAAAGTCACCATATTTCCCCATGTATAAGATGCCCCTTAATTTTGAGGCCCAAAATTTGAAAAAAATGTATTACATAAAGTTATTGAACTCAAGTTTTACTCATCATGAAATTCAAGAAACCTCTTCTCATAGCTTTCAGGCATCTTTTAGACAAGTCTGGTATATGGACATGTGCTTAGTCCATTCCCATTTCATGAACCTGAAGCACCAGTTGTGCACTCCTTTGAAATCTGTCACTTCTTTTTCAACAGTAATTCTTCTGGCCTCATGCTGAACCATCTTTGTGGACACAGGAATTCTACTTGCCCTTTCCTCTTCAATCCATCTCTTTAATTCTTTCTCTAATTCAGGCTATTTGGCTGACTTGCCTCTCAGGGTCTTCTTCTGCCATGGCGTTTTCAGTAGGGTTTCTTCCTGTAGCCAGTCTTGGATTGCTTTCTCAGTTGGAGGAGGAACCAAACCAACATTCAGGAGCATGATTTCCATTCACTTTTGCAAACTGGATCATGTTGAACCAGCACTGAACAAAAATCTTTTCTGAGCCATTTCTGGGCAGAATGTGGCAAAATGTCACCTAATATACCAGTAACAAATTGGAAACAATGAATGCAAAGACAATAAGCAGTGAAAAAGTGGGAAATGCAAGTAAAAAAATCTCCAACCACTGGTATGACACTCCCAGTTTTTAGACCCCAAATTTATCAAAAATGAGTGCATTTCATACATGGGGAAATATGATAAGTCTCAGATGATTCTATTTCCTTATTCTCTTATCCTTATCCACCTCCCTAAATGTTCTCCTTCTCTCTAATTCCATAAGCCTGCATTTCAGTATTTTTTCCCTTTCTCTATAAGGTGAAGTGATGACTTGAACATATGAAGGGTGTGATGAGTAGGAAAGAATGATGGTGCATAAAGAGGAATAGAAAGAGTGATGGATTTGAAGTACATGTACTGCACATCTAATATTATACAAATTTCTTTATTACTTTCTGCCTCAGATTCCTTATTTGCAAAATGAGGAAGTTAGGCTAGATGATCCTTAAGATCTTTTCCAACTCTAAGTCAATCATATTATTCTCTTCCCTCCTCTTTTTGTTCCTGGTTTCTGGTCTTCACTACTCCTTCCATAGGGTGGGGGGAATGGGGGAGGTGAGGTTCTCAGGAAAGAGAATTGAGGGTTTCCTTGGTTCATATAGCCATCTCCTATGGGTTCAGTTCTAGCTAGCTCCTTCCTGGATCTAGTAACCATCTATTAGCTGTGTGCTTAGTTATGTACAAAGGAAGTTATGTGGGTTATATTATGAAAGTGGGTATAATCTTAAGATGACACAAGGAGAAAAAGAAGAGGTAGAAAGCTAATGGATAAGAGTGTATCTTGCACCTGGCAAGAATATTCCAAAGACATATCAATGATTTTTGCATTATCTGATTATCTGCTGCTTTAGATTGTGGAAGAAATCAATAGAAAATTGCATTTCAACTAAAATCTATAAAAGATGGTTTATTAGAAAAGAATCTCTGCTTGGCTAGAGGTTCAGATAGGCAAAGAATCTGAATTTGAACTCAGGTCTTTCTGACTGCAGGTGGAGCATATTACTCATTAAATTACCTAGCTGCCTCTAAAACCAAGATACATAGTTTAGGGGATTTTGGTTTACAGAGCAGAGCAATATTTACATTAATGGTGGCCCACTTTTTGGTTTACTTAAGCAGAACAATATTCATGTTAATGGTGACTCATCTTGAGGAAAAAATAGCTTTTGGAAATGCCCTCTAAAGATGTCTCTTTCTATCTGGAGAGAAGTAAATGAAGGAATACTTTTCATTGGATTAGACAAAGATATTACCACTTATTGTAGTCATCACCATAAGCAAGACGGACTAATGATTTTCAAATGGGGGAGAAGTGAGATTCTCTCTGAAAATGAAGTCTTTGCTTCAAGTGAGATGAAGGACTTCGGGGCACTGTTCATATAACTCTTAATTTTTAGGAAACCTCTTCCATAAAACTTCCATAATATCTTCTAATGGTGAATCGACACTATTAGAAGAATGTAAATGTAACAGGCCTTTGAGACATGTTTGTACCTTGGTATTTGTAGTTCAGAGGGAGATGCATGCTCTCTATCTGGTGAATAAGGTGGGTTTATCTCTACATTCGGGCCAGAAAATATACTTGAGGTATCTTCTGGCATTCTTAAAGAGATATACACAGTCTTTGAGAAACAGACCGAGGGGAATCCTCCAAAGCAGGGCAGTCACAGCAATGGGATCAAGCTTCCCAGTCCCATCCATGACTTGGCAAGCTGAGCAGGAAAGGACTGAGGTGTCTCTGGTGGAGAAGGGAGAGATCAAGGACAATCATAAACCAGGACTGGCACCTTTGGAGCATAAGCTCCATCTAAATGAAGCCACTTCTTTAAAGACTGAGGGGAGTTCTAAGAAAAGGTCTGTTCATTTTTCTATTTTCCTCTCCCAGGACCAGTTCATAGACAGACATTCTGAAGTGTTGTGTTTTCTTCTTTATCCAAATATTTCCAGCTAGAAATATATTTAATTTAATATATTTAAATATTTAATTTAATATATAATTAATAATTTAATATATTTAAATATAATTTAAATTAGAACTGAGAGCTACCTTCAAAGTTAGGACCCTTCTTGACAGGAGGCTCTGAGCTTTGAAGATGGTATGCCTAGTTTTATATTTATTACAGACTCCTTAAAGCAGTAGAGAAAGGGACCACAGGGATGGGCAGGGAAGGATGTGGTGGTGGAGGTGGTAGGGCATTATATTGCCTCTAGGCTAAAAGAGGACCTGGTAGTTCTAACTGGGGGTGTGTTACTTCAGGGTGTGTCTCTCTGAAGATAAATATTAGCCAACCCGCTGATCTCCACTTCAACACCCACCAACACAAAGATTACATAAATTTCTTGAGGGCAAGAACTGTTTGACTTTTGACTTTGTATACTCAGTACCTGATACTAAGGAGGCACTTGATTAACAGATAACTTTCCAAATTTTGACTCCTGTTTGCCTCATGCAGGGTTGAGCAAAATGCTTCTGTTAACTAGACAGGGTGTCTGGGGTCATAGGCTGTTGAACCTTGTAGAACCGTGAGAAGGCTGGTACCTCCTCTCTGCCCATCAGACAACCTGGGTTGCTCTGGTAGAATGCACACCTGGATTCCGCAGGATATCTGGGCTCCATGGAAGGGAGTCACCCTAAGTCCTGGGCCACCTGGTCTGAGTCATTCTCGTCTTGGCTCTGAAGCAACCCCAGCTCCTGGACACCCAAACTCTATCTTCTTCCATAACAAGGCAGGCAATGGCCCAGGAAGAGAATTGGGCTGGGAATGCAGAGATCTGGGTTTTGCTGTCTAAGGTCTACTATTCACTTGCCCTTTGATCTTTCCTAAGTGACTTAATCTACACGGGCCTCACCTGTAACATGAGGAGAGGTGGACAAGGTCACCTCTGAGGTCCCTTCTGACTCCTGTTCTATGATTATTGAGATCTGAGCTTAGTGTAGATTCTCCTTCTAACCAAGTGGGAGTCAGAGCACAGTTCTCTATAAACTTTGGTCTCATGCCCTGGCCCCATATCTCTCTGGAAACTACTTGTGGTCTCTGGGACTGCATTTTATCACCTAAAAAACTGGGGGACAAAAGAAAATCCTTGCTAAGAAGAGGTAGTAAGTATGCCCCAAAGGGAGACACTGGAGGCAGCATGAGTGAAGTGGGTGAGATCACTACCACAAAGACCACCATCTAGTCTCCAGCCTTGGTGGGTGCAGCTGCCCAAGAGCTTCCTGAGTTGCCCTGCCTCATAGAGGCTACTAGTCCTGCCTATGTTTTCCAGTTCTGTCCAATATCCCCAAGAGGAATGAACTATAGCCCCCCAAAGTCACAGCTACGATGAACCCAGAATGAAATCTTCTGGGCACCAAAGTTCTTAGCATGATAAACTAATGCTTTATCAGGCGAATGACAAAAAAGAGGATGTATTCATGTGCCAGCCTTGTCTTTCCATATATACTCTAGCAGTCTGGACCATTGAATCTTTTCATCTCCCCTACACTCTCATATGAGTTATCTCCCTCTATTAGTATGGGGGGAAAATTGAGACTGTCTCAACTTTCTATTTGTATTCCCAGACTTCAGCATTCTACTTTGCACATAGTAAGTGCTAAATAAATGCCTTTTCATCCATTCATCCATCCATCCATCCATCCATTCATTCACCAAAGTGGCTGTCTTAGTAATAGCTCCATCAAATCTTTGAGTTAATGGACAGAGACATTCTTACAAACATTCAGAATCTGTGTGTTCAACCAAAATAGTCCTTAGTGGACATTTTATATCTCTTAAACACTTTTTGGTAAGAATGCCCCATGTGGGAATTGGCTTGGTAAATGAATGAAGAAATTATGGTATTTGAATGTGATGGAACACTATTGTTTTATAAAATCATGGGAGGACAGACTTCAGAAAACCTTGGAAAGACTTATATGAACTGATGCTGAGTGACGTGAGCAGAGCCAGGAGAACACTGTACACATTAACAGCAACATGTGTGATGATCAGCTATGATGAGCTTAATTCAGTGATTCAAGGACAATTCTAAAAGCAAGATGCATGATGGGAAATACTATCTACATCCAGAGGGAAAAACTATGGAGTCTGAATGCAGACCAAAGCATATTATTTTCACTTTTTAAAACTTGTTTTATATCCCCCCCTTTAGTTCTGATTAATCTTTTACAGCATGACTAATATGGAAATACGTTAAACTTGATGGTGTGATATATATATATATATACATATATATATATAAAAAATCTATATCAGATTACTCACTATCATTAGAAAGAGGTAGGAAACAGAGGGAGGTAGGAAAAATGTGGAACTCAAAAACTTACAAAAAGATGAATGTAGAAAATTATTTTTTCATGTAATTGAAAAAATAAAATAACATTCAAAAATAAAAGAAAAAATAAATCTGAATGATGACTTATTTTTTTGCAAGGCAATGGGGTTAAGTGACTTGCCCAAGGCCACACAGGTAGGCAATTATTAAGTGTCTGAGGTCAAATTTGAACTCAGGTCCTCCTGACTTCAAAGCTGGTGCTCTGTCCATTGTGCCACCTAGCTGCCCCAATGACTCTTACTTTATTTTATTTTTAAGCAGGTAGCACATTTTATTGGGTTTGAATAGATGAATAAGAATTCAATAGGAGAAGAGGATATTTCACACACATATACATATAAATATGAATATATAAATAAAAAGTGTTTATATATGAAACAATACAAAAAAGAGCACACAGGAAATCACAGAGAGTGTTTGTTATAAAAGGACTATTGTACTGAGAGAAGTAATATAACATGTAAGGAATGACAATTATGGAGAATGTCAAGAACTTGACAAAAAAAAATTATAAGCTTTATGAGCAACAAGGTTCCATGATGATTTCTGAGCAAACAACTGACATGTATAAAGATGATTATTCTAGGAATGGAAAAATGTTGTACTATAAGTCATAAGGAGATGAAGTGGCATTGCAATATTTCAGCTAGGTAGTAAAATGTCCGTACTAGAATCATGACAATGGAAATAAAGAGGAGAGGAAACAAACCAGAGATGTTAAGTAAATCAATTTACCCATAAACAGCAATATACTAGTTATGAGTGCTTTTGAAATTCAGCCCTTGGGATTTGAAATCTAGCCATCTAAACTTCCAGAATGGCCCAGGACTAGAGACATAGAGAATCATACATCTTCCATTATAAACTAAGGGATTAGAATTCAAAAAAAAAATTCAAGCTAGGGGCAACTATTCTTGATGACAAGGAATGTGCCCATTCTTATAAATAGGATTCCAGTAAATTTAAGCAAATTCTGTAGTCAAATAAAATCAATAAATTCCAATAAATTAACTGTCTCAGCCTCTATAATCATACCCCAGGTCAATCATCATCTAACCAATTTGAGCAGCTGAGAATTTGGATACTCTCCACTGCCATCTGAGCAACAGAGAAATGGAAGGGGAGAAAAAATATCAAATCAAAATAGAAATTAGGTCTGGGGTTCAGTTGCCCTTGCTAATTTTTTTTAAGAAAGATTTTATTTATTCAATGACTTATTTTAAAAAAAATTCCCCCTTGAGAAAGACTTATAAAAACTGATACAAAGTGCAATGAGCAAAAGCAGGAGAACCCAGTACAAAATAATAGCAATATTGTATGATGATCAACTGTGAAAGACTTGGCTACTCTGATCAACAGAGTGATTCAAGACAGTTCCAGAGGATTTGTGATGAAAAATGCCATTCTCTTCCAGAGATCAAATGGATGGACTTGTTCTTCACTTAAATATGTCTTATTATTCTTATTGCATTTCTTCTCCTTGTTACTCACTCCCTTAAATATTATTCCCATTTCTGAGATATTAGGAAAGTAATAACTCATAAAGTCAGCTTTTCATAGAATTCCTCATAACAATAAGAGATTTTAAGAACCGTAGGTTAGCACAGTGTACCTATGGATGGTTTGAATGCTTTAGTGTTTGACAGCAGCTACATTAGAGCAAGTCTAGGGCTCTCTTAGTCCTATAATTGTAAGAAAATTCAGCTCTTGGGGCAACTAGGTGGGGCAGTAGATGGAGCACTGGCCCTGAGGTCAGGAGGAACTGAGTTCAAATCCAACCTTGGATACTTAATATTTACCTAGCTGTGTGACCTTGGGCAAGTCACTTAACCCCACTATCTTACAACCCCCCCCCAAAACACAAGAAAATATAACTTCCAATTGTGAGGAAAATTGGGTGTTTGGCTTCCACAGGATGTAGGAGGAGACTGTTAATTAAAAAAATATGTATATATATATATATATATATATAAATAATATACATATATATAACAAAGATGGGTCTGTCAAAGTCTATAGAAAAGACAGCAGCTAGTGCAGGTATGTCAGAGTAAGACAGAAGAGGAGATTAAGGAATTGACGCCACCAATCACTGAAGGGGAGAGATCTTCCCACCTGACCATAAAATATCAGACCTGAGAATAGACCAGGCCTACTCCTACTAGTTTTGGTTGCCCTAGGCTCTTTGGCCTCTTGCTTAATGAGATCCATGCATTTTACTATACACTCCCCAGTGATGATTGAGACCCATCAGCATAACATGCCTTGTGTGACCAGGGTGGGGAAAACATTAGAGAGTGGTATGAAGTGGGTTTATTGATTAGATTGTATCCCTGATGATTCAGACCAATGGCTGACTCGGAGGGGAGGAGAAAGCCTTTCATATTCTATCTGAGACTGGGCTTCGTCACAATTTGGGGTTTTTCCCCCTGGGGAGACAGCCCTTTTCTGCAGGAAAAATGAATTAATAAAAGCTATTCAAACACTTCAGGCTAAGTTTTATAGTTAGGAGCCATTTATAACACTCCTTTACACATAAAGCTTATTAGATGCTTTGATAATATACTAGTGAGGCAAGTATTAATTTTGAATTCTTTTATTGAGGAAATGCTGTGAATAGTTTTTAATATTTATGATAGAACAGGGTCTTGTGTTCTGAATAGTTTTGATGAGTTTATGTTTACTTTTCAGCTCACATCACCCCAGTGCTCATGAAGGAAGACTGTGATGAGGGTTCTGAGGACTCTTGCCAGAATTTCATGAGAGCATCTGAGTGTGGAGAAGGTGAACACTGTCAGAGGACTTTTGGG
The DNA here is from genome assembly GCF_037893015.1 of Macrotis lagotis. Classification (NCBI taxonomy): domain Eukaryota; kingdom Metazoa; phylum Chordata; class Mammalia; order Peramelemorphia; family Peramelidae; genus Macrotis; species Macrotis lagotis. The sequence continues at coordinate 52,423,089 of NC_133661.1, read as the reverse complement.
AGCAGGACAACAATGGTGAGTGTATTTACTCAATCCTCATTATTTCCAAACTTTTCATAATCTTTCTGGAGTAATCTATAATTACATCATTCCCTTAAATGTTTTCTAGTGTCAAGTGGACATATAGGCTCGAATGGTTATCTAGTGGTTAGGACACTAGTTTTGCCCTTATTGGGAAATTTATTGACTTCTAAAACTTTGGTGTAAAGTTTTATTTCTTTTGAGGTATGATTTTATTTCTTTTTTTTTCCCTGTCCCTCTTACAGACTTCCACTATTTCATTTTTGTTTTGAATCCTATCCTTTTATTTATTTTGGCTTGGTTATAATTGACAATAAGCCTTCCTTGGACTTCTTGTTTCCTTTGTCCCTGACTTGGCTAGGTTTGCATATGAAAGACTATTATTTAATGGTGTTAAGTGAACCGCTCTTATGGATTTTCCTCCAAATATAATCTTCTTACTGTCCTAGATCTTAATGTAAATATTTACTCCACTGTCACTTGCTAAGGTTCAATTTGGCATAGAATAGTGATTTGTAGCATTATTGTGGTTGAAGATTGCATTTTGGTTTAATATCATATAGTGATGGGAAGATTATAGTCATTGTGGTTTCATACTATGAAACTATGGTGATTCATGTGAAAATATTTGCATCCAATGGATAAATAGAATCTTATGGAATACTAATGGAATTAGATTGCATTTTATTAGAAATTGATGTCCATGAGTACTATTGGATCTTTTTGAGGCAAATGCTATAAGAGCAGAAACTAGTTTTTTTTTTAATTTTCTAGTTAGGGAGACAATATGTAAAAATTGTGTTTATGTAAGTTGTCATCTCTCTCTCTCTCTCTCTCTCTCTCTCTCTCTCTCTGGTTGTTGCTTTTGTTGAATTGTGTCTGGCTCATTGTGATCCCATTTGGGGTTTTCTTGGCAAAGCTATCAGAGTGGCTGAAGTAAACAGGGTTAAGTGACTTGCGCAGGGTCATCCACCTAGGATATGTCTAAAAACTGATTTGAAGTCAGGGATTTCTGATTCCAGATCCAGGACTCTTTCCAGTAGGGCACTTAGCTGCATTATAGCAAGCTCTATATAAATGTCAGCTATTTTTTTCTGTCATTGTTATTACTAAGGTATTATCTAGGACCCTGAGTGACTTTCTGGCATAAATGTGAAAACCTCCAATCCCATCAAATATGCCAAGCATATTTCCAATTCTCAAATAAAATAGGTTGGAGAAGAATGAACATCATTGTATATTCAACCTATTCAGAGAGGACACCCAGCTCCCTAGATCCTGGTACATCCTTAAATTCTCACCACCCAGACTGATCCCTGGGTCAACGGGTTCTCAGAGTTCTGTTGCCCTGGACAGGTCTTGTTACTGGACAGGTCTTATCTCCAAATGGAAGAGTCAGTGAAATCACAAGCAAAGTGAGGTATTTATCATTGAAATCTCCAGATATGGTGAACATAAATGCTCTGTGGGGAATGGATATGCAATGCAGTGATGCTCTGTCTCCCACACCTCCTGGATAACTCAAATTCCTAATGTGAGAGCAAAATTGGAATTCTGTTGTTAGGCTGACTGTAAATTTAACAGTGTTCATAGAGACAAGATCTATCTTGCTCAGCACAGCCTCATGGAAACATGTCCATATTTGAAGGTCACTTAGATCCTGAAATTGAGAATCCGGGGTACTTCTTTCACTTCACAGAAGCCCCCACAGTCACAGTGGGGGTGATAGCCAGGCCTTGCCTCCTTTGATCATCCTTTTTTGAAGAGGACCAATGACATTATTAGCGACGACTTGCTTGTTAATTGAACTTAAGTGGAGTTGAACAAACTTATCAGCCTTACTCTCTTTTCCTGAGTAATCTAAATTCAGTGGCAGAACAAAAGTCAAAACAACTGGTTATATCCAGGTGTCTGATCAAGTTTGTTTCAACTATCTTCAAGGCTGTTGGAACAATTTGTTCTCATTTGCCCATTCTAGCCAGGAAAGTCTTCACATGTTTGGAGAAGATATCCCCCAACTCATTGATTGGTAGGAAGCTTGTCAGTTATCCTTAGCCTGGTTTAGCCGTCTGTCTAGATGATTTCGCCTGGGTATGGCAGATGAATGTGCCACAGACTCTTGGAGCCACAGGTGAGAATTGGTGGACACCAAAAATGAATGCGCAGACCTGAAAAGGGGTCACACCAGAGATACTTGTCTTCCATGAAAATTCCATACATATCTACCTTGTATGAGTTATTGATGTGCATATCTAAATTTGCCTACTAAATTATAAACTCATTGTGAGGTGGGTATAAAAAAGACAGCAGACATAGTCGCTGTTGACTGACCTAATGAGCAGGCAAGGAAGGTTGTTAGTCACTCTTAGTCTGCCCTTTTCCCTGTTTTTCTTGAGTTTCCTCTGCTGAGTGGAAACTTAGAGTAGATGTGTCCTCGGGTCTCAAAGCCCATTGTTGTGATATTATTACATTTTATTATTATACTCAATGGTTATATAGGTTACACTATAGTCACAAATAAATATTAAATTTTAAATGTGACCCTTGCAAAGTTTTATTGGGCGACGTAGCCTAGAAGAGCTAAGAGGCTGGACATCTATGATTAGAGCAAGACTTTACACTTACTATTTCTGCTTTTTTTACTTTCTGAAGGTTGCAAGGAAAATTTTTCATTAAAATCAGGCCTTTGTAATGATTGACTTTGCTCTGGGGTGGAGCCAGTCCAGCTCTCTAACTTATTTTTTTTATTTATAATTTTTTATTTTTATTTTTGCAAGGCAATGGGACTAAGTGACATGCTCAAGTTCACAAGTAAATATTAAGTGACTGAGGTTGGATTTGAACTCAGTTCCTCCTGACTCCAAGGCCAGTGCTCTATCCACTGCACCACCTAACTGCTCCTCCCTAACTTATTTATCCAGAAATGTCCTGCTCTCTCTTCTCTAGGATGTTGTCTCTCTCTTCTCTAGGATGTTGTAGAGATGAATAAAGTAGTAACTTTTTTTTAACTTTGAGGCTTTAGGCAGAAATCTCACTGACAAATATGACAGTTTATATCTCTCTAACCTAGCTGTTTCTTATGTTCCCAATGAATACTAGATTATGTGTTTTTTTTTTAATGGGGCAATGGTTTGTTTGTGATTTGTTCAAGGTCACGTAACTATTAAGTATATCGTGTCTGAGATCAGATCTGAACTCAGGTCCTTCCTATTCCAGGGCATCTCCACCTAGCTGCCCCTTATTATTACATTGAAACAATAGCAAATCTAGTTTATCAATTTATTGATTGATTATTTACTGACTTATTAAGACAAGGTAAACTTTTTTTGTTTTTTAAAAATTTTATTTATTTAAGGCAATGGGATTAGGTGACTTGCCCAAAGTCACATAGACAATTATTAAGTGTCTGAGGCCAGTTTTTAACTCATGTCCTCTTGACTCCAGGACTGGTGCTCTATCCAATGTGCCATCTAGCTGCCCCAAAAGTAAACTTTAAACAAAAAAAAAAGATGAACATATTCTTAATAAATAAGTATGTCATACATTCCCAAGCAGCTGGGTGGCAAAGTGGACAGATAAGAGTACTGGGCGTGGAGTAGGGAAGACAGCTTCCTGAAGCCAAATGTAGACTCAGACCTTTATTAGCTGGGTGACCTGGTCAAATCACTACCCTATTTATCTCAGTTTCCTCCTCTATAACATGAGCTTGAGAAGGGAAAGGCAGTATCTTTGTCAAGAAAATCCTAAATGGGATCCCAAAGTGTCATGCATGACCGAACAACATACATTCAAACTCTTGAGAAAAAGGGAGGAGAGACTCATTTGCCTCACTGGATAAACCAAATAAGTTTCAGCGCCAACATATTCTGTACATGATTTGTCCATATCACCTGAGTTCCAAAAATCCCCACTAATGACCTCCTCTATGTTCTGGGGAGGGGGAGCAGGGCTTCCATGACTTCTTCCTCCAATCCTCCCCTCCCCCCAACCCATATCCTATTTATTTCTGTTTCTTTCTCTCCATCTTCCCTCAAGTCCACAGAAGGAAGTGGTGAACTTAAGAATCAAAAGCAGTCCTCTTGTGAAACCTTAGGGCAGCATACAACTCCAGGGACCAGGGAGATGGAAACTTAGGGTGAGGGTAGTGAGAAAATTCTATTTGAAATGGCAGTCATATCAAATAGTATATTATATTTGTGGCCGAGGCAGCACACCATAAGACAATGGTGGTAGCTTTGGGAGATTGTGTGGTATGGAAATGGACTTTTCTGCTTGTAGGTAGTTAGTTGTCAAAATGGGGAGATGTCATGCTAATAAATGTGTAAGGCAGGGCTTGGTATGTTTGTGTATGTTTGGGGTTGGGACTCCCAAAAGTTTAAAAATGCCAGTGTTAAAAACTTTATTCAATGTTTTGTTTAACATTCTACTTTCCCTTTCAGAAATCTATTGCCTGTGAAGCTTGCATAAATTTGATGACTTTTATTGACAACTTTGTGGAAATTGGTCCAAAGGTAAGTGGGCTGTTGATTTTGTAGCAAGTGGTGATGAGGCAGAAGCCATCAAGATGGCAGAGCAAAGGCAGGGACTAACTGACCTCTCCCAAATTCCCCTCCAAACAACTTTAAAATAATGCTTCCAAGGGCGGCAAAGTCAACAAAGAGATGGCATGAAAAACATTCCGGTCTAAGACAACTTCAAAAGTTGGAGGAAGGGCTGTCTCACTGGGGAAGAGGAGAGTGCAGTCCAACACTAAGCCAGCAGTGAGGCCTTGGGCTCCTGTGCAAGGCAGCCAGGCCTTGAGGGCTAATGAATCTACTGCAGTGACTTCCAGAACTCTCAGCCCATAGATTATTAGGGGGTTGGAGAACTGTCTGAAAATTACAGGAGGCTCTTTATTGGCAGCTGGTGTTAATCTACTGCCCATAAATAGGTTTGGGTTGAGGGGTCTGAGGGGACTTCCAGGGCTGAGAGAGACTTGGGATTGGTCACAAACAAGCTGACAACCTGGTTGCAGTTCTAGGGTAGAGGGAAGCACTCGCTCCTTCAGGATTCAATTCAAGTGGGCCCTCCTTCTCTAAAAGGCTTTTCTCAGTCCCTACAGCTGTCAATGCCTAGTGCTCTAAGGTTATCTTCCATCAAGTCTCTAGTTATACACAGGTTGTCTTTCCATAAGAATGTAAGCCTCTTGAGGACAAGAACTGGTTTTTCTCTTTCTTTGTATATTTTGTATTTAGTATGATCCCTATCACACAGTAAATGCCTAATTAATGTATGTTGATGGATAAGATCAGTGCAAATAACTGGTATCTTACTTCAGACATCCTTAGGACAAAGACAATCTTTTGAGGTGGCCTTTCAGTTGATTTAGGCCCAAAGGATGGGTTAAAAGGTTAAGCTGTGATATTATAAGTCTCTCAGTAACATGAACAAGGGAAAACCCAGGGTATGACTTAAGATTCTGAAGGAAGCTTTCCTTAAGTATGGATAGAGAATGTAATGTTTCCTCCACCAATATGATGCTGGAGCAGACCTTTGTCAAACCTCTTTGGTGCCCCACTGCTTCTACCTTGAGTCAGTCCCCATTAGTGGGAGGCCTGTGACTGTGGGGGAGGCAATGCTATGTTCAAGGGAACTGGCTGCCCTTCTCTTGAACTGACTCCCCATTGTTCTTTTCCATTGGAATTCAAGGAGAAGTGTGGATATATTGGAGTCTGTGACACAGAAATAGAAATGCCTCTGCAGACCATGATGCCAGCTCATGTGGCTGCCAGTACCATGATCCCTGCACAAGAGCCGGTGAAGGTAACCCAGACCCCCCGATCCATCCACCACTGCCTGTTGAGTCTTTCTGGAGCAGAAGAGTAAGCTCAGAGAAGGGAGCAGGTCTTCCCTGCCTCACTTGAGTCACACAGATGAACTTGAGACACTCAATTGCCCAACTCAACTAGCCAAACCAAATTGCTCTGAGACTTTGAGGCCTTCCTGGGTTTTCTTTTGTGATAAGTTTACTTTCCAGATTATTTTTCTCTAACTCCTCAGGGACTGGTCTCAAGGACAGAAGATACACATAGAGGAGGTAGTTCACTCAGAAAACAGGAGTGGCCCCCTTGACTGGGTGCTGGTTTTCCCACAGCTTGGGTCTCACGGTCTAAGTGCCTCTTTTATAGCTTCTGGATTATTTTATTTAAGGTCTTAATATCCAGGGTGGGTTGACTCACCCTGGACCCCAATGATCTGGCCAATGGTCCCTGAAACACACCTCTGAGAAATCATAGGATCGTAGCTATAGAGCTGGAAAGAACCTTACAGATGAAGAAACTGAGGCCCAGAGAGATGAGGGGAGTTATCTAAGGTCACACAGCTAGTGAGCAGAACCCTGGGCTGCTGACTTCATCATTTTCTTTGTGCTGCCTCTAGACAGAAGAACTATTAGATCCTAATTGGGTCATTAAATCTATTTTTTCTCTTCTCCATTCTCTCTTATGTGTTGACTTTGCCTAAAATTAAGTAATTTATCAAGGCTGGCTCTATCTCCAAAACACTCCCTCCTTTCTGTTCCCCATCTCCTCAGCCCCAGGCATGCTACCCAACCCCTTGCCCTAAGAAGAAGAAGAAGAAAAGATATTGTTTAAATTGAAGCAGCATCATGGGTTCCATATTGCTTGTTGGAGAGAAGTAGTGAGTAGAGTGTTTGTCCCCATCTTAGAGATGAGAACCTCGATGTCCATGAAGCTTGGGTCACATAGTTAGTAAGGTGTGTATTGGCAGCAGCATGCAGACCTCCAGGCCCCACCCTAGGACTTTTCTTCTTCTGAAGCCTACCGCTTCCCTGTGATAATCAGGAGATGCTAAATTCACCCATGAGGGATGCTGAGTTCTTAGCTACCTGTACCTCTGTTTTCCCTTGCCTATGGCAGGTACTCTAGGCATAACTCTGATTCTGGAGCAATGTGAGCTAGGAGGAACCTCATGGCAGTAAGTTCAAGGAGAGTTGGAGTTATCTGGGGAATAGTTTATGCCATCCCAGTGACTTTGAGGTCCCTGTGTGCTCTCTTCCCCCCAGAAGTTAATGTTTATATGGCATTTTAAGATTTACAGAGCACTTTACAATATTATTTTACACTCATCACCCTTGGAGGTAGGTGCTATTATTAGTCTCATTTTACAAGTGAGGGAACTGAGGCACAGAGAGGTGAAGTGACTTATTCAGAATCCCAAAGCTGGATCTGAGGCCAAATTCATGTCTTCTTGACTCTAGGTACATCTCTTTATCTGGTGTATTGCCTAGATGCTTCTTTTCAAAGATTACAAACTACCTGCTAAGGTTATTCTGTTCTGTGCATCATAGCTTTCAAAAACATCATCTCTACCCATGTGCTCTCTTAATAGAAGGACTTGATCCAGATGAAGGGTGAGCTCCCTTGTCATTTGTGCCATTATATTATCCAAGAGATCATCAAATTGCTGGAAGGCAACAAGACCAGGGTAGGTATGCTCAGTGAACATCCCTGTCCCATGATCTTCCAACACTGAGTCCCTCCAAGGGCTGGGCACTATAGGTCTGGGTCCTTTCTCTGTTCCCTTCAAGTCGGGTGCTTTATCATGAAAATGAGATGAGCGTGCTGGGTTTAGCTTCATGAATAAGCCAATTTCTAACTCCTTGAAGGTAGTCCTGTGCTTGAAGATAGACTTGGGACAGGTCCTCTTAGGTCATAAAATTACAGACACAGGAGGAAAATAAATTTTCTACAACAGGGAAGGACTTCAGTTTAAAACTCCTTCAGCTGGCTTAACTGGAGGACTCTATAGGTGTGGGACTGGTAGCCTCTTTCCCCTTCTCCCCCCTCCCATCCCTCCAAAAAACCCCAACCTCTTATAAACCACAGCACCCAAACTTGAATCAATCTTACATACCATCTCTTGGAGTATAGGAGGCTGTGATGAACAGATTAGAGAATGTATGCACGGTGATCCCCAAATATCTAGCTGGCAGTTGCCGAGACTTGCTTGAGAGCTATGGCCAGAATATTTTTCATCTACTCCTGGAGATGACTAAACCTGACTCCTTGTGTAGCATTCTTGATGTTTGCCACAGCAAGAGTCCAGCCCATGCAGGTAAGGAAGGAAAAATCCCTGGATGGACCTTTTGCTCAGGGCTTAGGATCTTGTACATCACATTGTCTTTCATGTCTCCTCTGATCTGTAGCTAAAAAGGCCCAGAGTAATACCCTCTGTGAACTGTGTAAAATGTTTGATGGGTATTTGGACCAGATCCTAGCTAAGAACAGCACCCAGAACATGATCCTCCATGCTTTCCAGAAGGCTTGTAGCAAGTTTCCAGGAGTTTACAAGGAAAAGGTAATGCCAAGACATTAAGATTTGTAGAGTGAGAAAGATCAACTAACTGTGGGATCCCAAAGCACTGACACCACTTATCTCCCTCCCTTGTCCTCATTGGGTAGAGGGTTTTGTTCTTCAAGCTGAAACAAATGGTCTTTGAGGATTCATTCCTAAAGACTGGGTAACTGATGGGCCCAAGGAGAAGGTAACCAGGTCCCCTAAATGGAACAGGGAGATCCTGGGGTCCTCCTGAGAGGGAGATGATGGGCTGGGGAAGATCTGAAGAGGATGGGATGGTGACAGGGACAAGTTTTGGGCATATTGGGAAGGTGGGCTCCCTGTGATTAGAGTATGATGATTTCTTGAGACCCCTTGTGTGGCCCAAGCTCCCTTGGGCTGTCTGAGTGTTCTCTTTTGTTCTGCTCCACAGTGTGATGAGTTTGTGAAGGAGTATGAACCCCTCCTAATAGGGGCCCTGCATGATGAAATGGATCCTAATTCTCTGTGCCCGGTAAGCATGGCAGTGTGAGTAGGGTCCTATTCTTGGAGCCCATGAGCACATCTGGAGAGCTGTCAGTATTCTTGGCTCTGATACCCTTCCAAGAACATGGGATATCTGAAAGAACACCCTTTTCTCCTCCCAACCCAGCTGGACATCTCTGGGGTCTAGGCAGCATCCCTCTGGCAAATACAGTCTTAGGCCTATCTCACTTTGCCCAGGATTCCTCCCAAGTGGAAGGCAGGTGCAGAAGGAGAGGAGCACCTGAACTCAGCTCATTCTTTTTTTTTCACATCCTTTTCTCCCCATATAGAAAATTGGAATTTGCCCTGAAGCTTCTCCTAAGTCTTTGCTTTTGGAAACTAAGCAATGTGTCCAGGGCCCAAGCTACTGGTGTAAGAACATGGAGACAGCAACTCAATGCAATGTAAGTTCCTTCCACTATCTTCTGTTTTATCCCAAGCTCTAGGAACCTAGCTAAGCTCTGGCTAATATGTCTCATTTGTTATTTGATTCTTTAGGTTGAAGGTACTTTTCGTTTAGATTCTAGCCACAACAGAACTTAGGCCTTATCTTTATTCTACTTTCCTCATGGAGTGTTATGAGAAAAGCAGTTCATGAAACTATGGGTTGTGTGGTATCTAGCCTGCCCCCATGGAAGCTATGTCATATAGAGAGGGAATCAAATTCACATCTGCTGGCTCCCAGGCAAGCCCTCTTCAGCTGAGACATACTTCTTACTTTGGGGTCAGAGTGGTCAAATAGGCAGCAGATGTTTGATGTGGCATGTATGCCTTTGAAACATGGAGAAGTATTTTTCCCTTCAGCTCTGTTTTGATTGTATTTTAATTTCCAACATGGCCAACCCCTGCCTTGATGTTCAAATCTCATATAGTGGGTAGGCTGGTGGCTCTGCAGATTTTAACAAGTGAGTCATATTTTCTGAGGTAGGTGTCTTTATCTAGGAAGCTATGGTTGACCCTTGAGTCTGAGGGTGACCAAATCTTCTTCAGTAGGGTTCATGTAGAATTAGGGTTTCTTCTTTCCAAACCAGTGAGGCTTAATGAGGTGATGCAGAGAATTGGTTATGGTTATGTGGAGAGACTAGAAGAAGGTTTATCTTTTGTTTGATTTAACTCAGGATAGAAGGGCAATGTGAGTGTTCTCCTCGGCTCTGGGGAAATGACCTTGAGAGTCTGAGATTGGGCCAACAGCGATGCTAACCTGAGATTTTCAATTCATACCAGATGCTTCCATTGGTCAAAACCCTGACTTGAGGGAGATATGGTAAGGTATTTAGGAAAGATGGACAAGACCAAGAAATCCTCTATACCATATTTTATTCCACAGTTGCTGCCTGTTTACTGACTCTGCTAGTAAGGCTAAGGGAGCACAGTAGAGTCAAGACCCCCTTCCCTTCTCCAGGACTAGGTCTGGCTGACAAGGAGGTCAGAACCCTACTTTTGCCTAGTGCTCCCTAATGATTGTCAGTTCTTTTCCAGGACTTGGTCATTGCAGATTGGAGAAAGGGAAGGCTTCTAGGGATCCATCTTTTGGGTCTTTTGGTCCAGAGGGTAGCAGAACAATGGGTGGATTTTCCTCTCTGTTCAGTCTTGTGCTTTTCTTTTTTCTTAGAACAGAGTAGAGATAGCCCTGGATTTCAAGTCGGATGACTTGAGTTAACATTGTGGCTGTTCTTGCTCTCTGGGTGTTTTGGGGCAAGTCATTTTGCACCTTCAAGGATGGAATCTGGCAGATGGGCATAATGTCTATACTTTTACTTAGTGCCTCCCCCACCCCCCAAGGGTATCATAAGTATCAGAAAGAAGGAGAGTATTTAAAACTCTTTGTAAATAAGAAAACATTAGGCTAAGGGTTCTTAACCTCGGTCTATAAAGAAAAAAAATTATATTTGGATGGCTATATTTCAATATAATTGGTTTCCTTTGTAATGATTTGTATTTTATACATTAAAAATATTATTCTGAGTAGGGGTTCACAGAAGGTTTCACCAGATGCTAAAGGGGTCCATGACTCCTGAATTAGACATGTTTAATTTTTTCATTGCTTAGCCAACCATTTGACATCTTGAAACTCCCACTTTAAGTAAATGAAATTTGATTTCTGTCACACATGGTGTGGCTATATTTTCCCTGGGTTCAAGTCCATTCAAAGTAACTGGGAGAAATGTTTCCAGGGCACTTGTGGGCCCTGCCTGCCTCTGTCAAAGAGGATCTAGAGTCTGTAAGCTTGTTTCCATTGACAGACAAGTCAGCTGGCATTTATTATATTAGACCTCTTTTTACCCCCTCAGTTGCAAACCTTGGGGGCACCACTCTTGGGGGCACTCTGAAATATTCTGTATTGTCAGCCTATATTAACCCTTACTATTGGTATTACCCTCACAGGCTCTAAAGATGAGTGCCTGGACTGGGTGGAGTCTTGGGTGTGGAGTCTTAGGACTCAGTTTGGAAAGGGAAGTAGTTTGGGGTTATTGGAAGGATCTAATTTCTCTCTCTCTCTCTCTCTCTCTCTCCCCTAGGCTGTTGAGCTCTGCGAGAATCATGAATGGAATTAGAGAAGAGCCCTTCTTGCTTGAAGAAATTACAACTTCTCTCCTATTTGTGTGTCTGGAGGAAAGGAACATATGGATCTGTTTTTTGCCCCCTTCTATCTTTAAATATCTTTGTCCTTTTTTTCCCTCTATCCCATTGCTTTTTTGTTCCATTTGACATCATTGTCTGAAGGGCACCATAGTGGGCCATGTCATCATGCTTTTTCCTCCTCTCCTAGGTGAATGATGGGCCATGACTGCATCATGGACTATAATCTGGGTGGGATGGTGGGGATATAGGTTAGGTAGAAAGTGCAGATAGGGATGACAGAGAAAGCATGGGCCCAACTCCACTGATAGTCAGATCAGGGGTTTCAAAATTATAATCACTTAGTTGTGTCAAGAACTGTCCTAGGTTGTGGCTGTTAGGCTCTATCACAGTCCCCTTTAATCTATAGGTTGCCTTCTATTAGGGACAGAAGTCCCTAAGAATTCAGAGTCCTTGTTTTTTTTTAACTGAGTTTCTGACAATGTGGAGGAGTCCCAGTCTGCTCACTGTTGGCTTAGAAAGAGGAGTAGAAAGTGAGAGGAAGCAAAGCTTTGGATTCACCATCGTTGATTGAGGGAACTCAGACTTAACTTGGTTTCATTGACACCCCTTCCCCACCCTTGGGTGACAGTCTTTTCCTATTTTCTGTTTCTTGGCCATCCATTTTTTGAGCCTTTGCTTTGAAGTAGAATTGGTGAAGTGGGACAAAACTGTAACCGAGGTGGTTTCAGGATGGGCTGCATTGGGGTGGGGGGATGGCAGGGTTATTCCTACAGGTGGGGAGGGAGATGTAGTGAATTTTCTTTCTCAAAGGCCTTGACTAAGGTATCAACAATAGCAGTGTTTATTTAATTCAAGGACAATGAGTCTTTTTCTTCTATCTCTGGGTGAATGTTAGCATGTCTATGGTATGGCTTACATGGAATTCTGGGATCAAATAGTCCCAGGTCACTATTAGCTCCTTCTCAGAGGCCAGACCTTATTATCATAATTACTTTTTAAATCAATGTGGAGGATAAAATTTGGCATTTCTTGTTTCCTAGTAGAAAAATAGTCCTAGATGAGCACTGAAAGAGCCTGGGATTCAGTTTCTCCTCTTCCATTGTGCTCTACTATGAAATACTGTTGATTTTTTTTTTATTATTTTTGACCATAAATCTATGATTCACATTAAAAGTTATGAGAAATTAGAGATGCTTGTTTGTGGTAATTCATCTACCATGGGTATGTTGGCATCTTCCCTTTGGTTGGAATAGGGAAGGAGAGAGAACTTGACCCACAGAAGGATGACTCCAAGCGTTATCTAGCTCTCCTCTCTTCACCCTTCCACCACCTGCTGGTTCATGAAGTTCAAGGAAGAGGTCAAGGTGAAGTTTCCCCCTACTCCAGCCCCCCTACCCACCACCTAAGACTACACGGGTGAGATTTACCAAATCCAGAGTGTATTTCCGGTTCCATTTTTTAAACAGACCATTCCAAAAACTTTCAACAATGACTACTTAGAAATGAAACTGAGGTGAGGTGGGGGTTGTTAGAGGGAGAAATTAATTTTTAAAAATTACACAACAAACACTCGACATTCAAAACCTGGGGAACCTCAGTTGTTTTGCTTTGTCAGCTGCACATGTTTGGTAAGCCAGCAAAATGGAGAAAATGACCCTCCTCCCAGTGCCTCCCTTCCTCTTCCAGGGCTGGGGCAGTAAGACAGACTCCGCCACCATCATGGGCATGGATTCATGGATGGCTTAAAAAGCAGTGGGTGGGATTTTAACTAAGATTAAGGTGCTAGGATGGGGAGGTAGGTAGGTCAAACTAGCTTTCAGAGCAATCGCTGTTTCCCTCCTTTAGATGTCCCTTGCCCAACCAAAGGCTTCTACCCTAAATAGGGGAAATGGAGCAACCTAAGCTGGGGTGGTGGTTGGGTTTAAGGAGTAGAAGGCAGCAAAAGCCTGGAGCTTCTTGTCCTTGTCCTTGTTCTCAAATAAGTTGTTTGTCAAACTCTTGGACCCCCAGGAACCAGGGTCAAACTCCCCTGATGTCATCCGTAGATGCTAATAGATCTGTTTGATTTTCTTAAAAAAATAACAAATTTTATGAATGTAAAGATCAGATGCTGAATGAGCGTCTGGTAAAAGTAAAGAGTCTGGAGAGGTTGATACTGGGGGCTTGGGAGGTTGTTTGAGGTGGCCTGAGCCACGACCCATCCTCCCCCTTGGCCCTCACCCCAAGACTAGGATAAGGAGGATGCCTTGGTCCCTCTGCTCTGGGGTGCCCTCTTCTGGGCAGTCTTGGGAGCTGCCTGCCCACTGCCAGGCTGGGCCTGGAGGCCCTCACACCAGCGATGCCACTTCTAGTCATAACTCTGTGATCTCCAGTGGGCTCTCCATGATCACCTCCCGCATCTTGTGCATGGGGGTGGATTTGGCGGACTCGGTGCGGGCGTTACGATCATTGTAGGCCCCAGCCTCAGCAGTCAGTGTCTCCAGGGACCGGCCCAGGACTTTCTGATCGTCCTCAGGGAGGCTGTTGAGGTCAGCGGCCAGGAGGGTGCCCGTGCTCCCATGTACCACGTGAATTCCATCGGGCCCCTTCAGCTCGATGGGCTGCTTGTGACGGAAGCGGAGGCTGCCCTGGCCCAGGCTCCGGTCTCCAGTCTCATCTTCTAGCTCTGTCTGGATCAGCTGTAAGAGGCGGTCACTGGTTATGGCTCAGCTCCTCCAGAGGTCACTTTTGGGAGTGGCCCACTCGAGCAAACTTTGCACGGTCTGGTCAGTATTTTCCCTCACCCACCCTGTCTGCTCTTCCCACCTGCCTCCATCTCCCACCTCCCATTCTTTCCCCACTTTCCTTAACACAAAGAACACAAGTTAGCAACCAAATCCAGCTCCCCAACACCACATTCTTGAAACAATCCAAGACAAAAGGCAGAAAGGACAGGCCCTGTTCTAGGAGAAGAGTGAAGGAGACACGGCATCCCCAGGGCTGGGGCACCACACGCAGCTTCCCTGCCCCCTCTGCCCGCTGGGCTACCTCGGAGATGGAGGATTGGCAGGAGGCCGCTTTTTGCATCATTCGTTGGGCAAACAGTTTTTTGAGCCGTAAGTAATCTTCCAAGACCACCTTCAGCAGTGGACCCTGAGGGAGGTAACAGTATTGAACCCCTTCCCCCTCCCAGAGGCCCTCAGCTCTGCCTCAGTGGGGGATGAGGGTTGCTACTGGACAGACACTAAGAGTCAGTCAAGACGAAAGGGGGAGTGAGTTATCCAGCAGAGGAGACTGAGGTTAGCTCTAAGGCAGAATAGGAGATGTAGGTCTACGACTAGGCTGGGAGTTGAGGGGCTGCCGCGCTATGCAGCCTAGGTTTTTACTCCAAGAGCCTGCGATTCCTAAGCATGGGTCTGCCTGGAGGCAGGAGGATGGGCCAGATGCCCACTCTCTTATTGTCCAGAATCAGGAATTGCAGGGGGTGCTGGTCTCTATCTGGGTGTGTCCCCCTTCAGTTGTCAAAGTGGAGGGGCTAGTTGACTATAGGGACCAACTTACCAACTCATATCTTCAAGAAAATTCATTGAGGTCCAGGGAAAGGAATGGGAAGTTAGATTAGAGATAAGAAGCAAATGATGTTTGAGGTCCCCCATTAAATTTAGGCCACAGTGGGAAAGATCTAGTCACTGTTTGGAAGAACTTGCTAATATTTAAACTGTAAAACAAGCCATCGTAAGAGGTGTGTTTGTTTGGGGGGGAGAGGCTGAGGATGGGGAAGAGAAAAATGTCTAATGAAAGCTCAAGGGGAGGGCAGGGACAGGATACTTTCTCTAGAGTAATTTTGATTATATTCTTTGGTGGGTGCAGGAACTTACAAGATGCTAAGGTCTTGAAAGTCCTTATTCTATTCATTGGACATTTATTTCTGTGACCTGGGTCACAGATTTATTCTGGAGTAAGAGAGGATGAGGCTGTGTCCTTTCCCTGGAAGGGCCACGCCAATTCGGAGTGAGGCTAGGCCTTCAAGGAGGAGAGGTGGAACAGGCCCTCGGCATCTCACCTTAATGGGCCCCTCCCGGATGATCTGGCCCAACTTGGCAATGTTGTCATACTCCTGGATGGCAGCCCGCAGGTAGCGGTCATCTTCTGGCTTGACAGCTGATGGTTCTCTCCCAAATGTCCCCTGAGGATGGGATGGAGTAAAAAGGAAACAAAGAGGAAGGGAGATCCCAATAGCTCCGCCAATCCATCCCTCTGGCACCCAGCACCTTATATTGGCAGAGGAGATCACTGAGTTCCCAAGGGCTAGGAGGACCTCATGAAGTTGGACCTCAGAACAGAGGCCTCTGAGGTTGGGGGCCTATTGGTAGAGGTGGGAAGGCTGAGGGTTCTAGGGTCTGATAGCAGAGACAGAGGGTCAGGAAAGGCGGAGGACTTACATGTGTGCGGGCAGGGCTGTTCCACAGGTCTGTGATTTCACTGAGGTTCTCTGGTAGGTCATCTTCATGCTCAGCTTGAGCAGCTAGCTCTAGGTTCCGGCAGAATGGGTCCAGCCATACAGGATTGGCCCTGCAGGGAGGGACTACGGAGCTGGCTCTGGGCCACACATGGCTGGACCTTGATGACCTTGACCATCCAGGCCTCAGACTAACTTCAAAGACTTTGGCTACCCATGCCCACCAGTTAGAGTGATCAGGAGCTTTTCTGAGAAATTGAGACTTGAATCTCCCAGGGTGGGAGAATGAAAGGCTCATTTGGTACTCTCAGGAACTCTGGTTTCCTTTTCATTTAGCTCACTCAACTATAAGCATATCATTGTCCCTAGCTCTTTGGGCTGGGTTCCTCATGGAAATTTTCCAGGATGGGTGGCAAAGAAGTCCTTGGGATTTGCTTTTAGTGGTGGGGAAGAGTGCTCTTTGTCATCACAACCAGGAATGTAACCTGAGAGGGCAGTGAGAGGTCTGTTTGACTTGATATGTAGCAGCTGACCCTAGCAATGTCAATGGTGGCTCCTTCCCTCCCCCAGCACACACAGACACACTTACCCATCAAAGGAGTATTTGTTGGTATTGGGCATGTCCATGATGTCTATAAAGCCTCGGTTCCCTGATAGAAGAAGACAATGGGAGATGGGGGGAATTGGAGAGACTATTCAGAGGTCACAGCACATCTTACATAGGGATTCTGCTTGGGATCCCAGGTCCCAGAGAGAAGATAGAATGAGGAGAGGATGACAACTTGACATTGCCCACAGATGCTTCTGTGATAGATAACCTCTTATTTCTCTTCTTCACTCTCGCCTCTCAAGCCCACCGCTACCACTCACCTGTGGATCCGGCCACAATAGCTTTGAGTTTCCTCTTGTGTCTGGGGAGAAGCAAGAAAAAGTATGGATTAAGGAGGGAGTTCTGGGGACAAGATAAAGATGGCAAAAGAGATAGGAGGGGGACATGAATGTGTCTCCTCTTGATCTGCTCTGAAGTCTAAACTGCGGGCTAAAAGACCTGATGGGAAACAAGCCTGGAATCCTAAGTGAGTGTTCAAAAAAAAACCAGGCTTTTCAAGTCATATACTGGCTGAGTGTATTATTGAAGGCTAACTGGACCCTGGACTCTTTGGGATGTCCAACCTGAGTGGGCCACCAAGGCAACATCAAATGATATTTACAGGGTTTTTACTGAAACAGGAAAGTGAGAAGAGTCTTGATGGAGGGGTTCAGTGAGTGACATAACTTACACAGTCCTGTAGTACCAGTTCATGAGAATGAAGAGCATGGCAGCAAGGAAGAGGAGGATGGCCAGAATGATGATCGCCATCTAGAAGGTGAACCAATGGGTGAGCTTCTGAGCTGTGTGGGGGTACCTAGTGAGGCCCTCATATTCCCAGGGTATATAGGAATGACCCTTGGAGCTTTCCCCAGAGAAGTCTGAGGTGGATCTGACAGCTTCTGCTTAGAGTGAAGGACTCATTCCCAGGGTGTTGAACCCTGGATGAAGCATCTCAAGATGGGTGCTACTCAAAGCCACCTACGTCTTTGAAACTTTCTACTACAATCAGTTGTCCAAGTGCCACTGGGGAAGTCTGATTTCTAACCTTCCTCACAATCTCTCCCCCATCCCCAGGGACTCCTTGTCCTTTGTGTTCATACCTGCAAGACTGACATGTCATCAGGAAGCCGGGGAGTGATGGCTGGCTGGACATCCAGCACATTATAGTTTCGGAAGAGGTTCCTCAGCTGCTCCTTGTTTTCGTCAATCATTTGGATCACCCTGGATGTGGAGGAGGGAAAACATCAGAACCTCCGGTCTCCCCTCTTCCCTTTCCACCCAGGAGGCTATTTATCAGAAGGCCAACCCATTCTCCTTGCTCCACTAGAAGCTTTCAAAAAATGATTCCAATTTTGCCTTCTTCAGGAGCCTTCCCTGATTAGGACCACTGGCCCTTATATGTACTTACAGCTGCAGTTAGTGTTTCTTTTGGGTATCTCTTCTTTTAAGAGACTAACTCTCTGAAAACCAAAATGGTGCTTCCCAGGATTATTGGAGACCTTTACCTTCCCCTTTTCCATGGTGCTTAGAATAAGGCTTAGTTCAGGGGATACACTGACTGCCCACTCACCGATCTACATCCAAGATGCGATTGGTTTCTCTGTTCACCACGTGAATGAGCAGCTCTGTCTGGGCAAAATTTACCCGGCCCCTCTGGTCCACATGGAACTGGAGTGGGAGAAGAAAGGGGGCATGAAAACTGTTCCTTTGGGCAGGTCACAAGCAAGAAAGCCAACTTCCCATCTTCTGGAGTCCTCTCTTTATTCTCCAAACCCATTCTTTGCATTCCCTATTCCTTTCTTTTCTTTGCCTTAATAATAATGATAATGATGATGATGATGATGATGTTACCATTTATATTGTGCTTGAATGTTTGCTAAGTGTTTACTAAAATTATCTCATATTTTAGCCTCATAATTTTTATCCTCATTTTTTGCTTCATCTTATTCTTAGAATAATCCTGTAAGGTAAGTGCTATTATCATCATCTTTATTTTACATTTGGGGTCACTGAGGCCAGAAATGACTTGCCCAGGGTCACCCAGCTACTAAGTGTCTGAGGCAGGTTCTGACCTTAGATCAGCGCTTAGGCACCTGTTATCTCCTCTCCTTGGTTTTTCCCTCTCACACCCTCTTTTCTGTCCTATGGACATCAGCATCTTTTTTTTTTTTAGGTTTTTTTGCAAGGCAGTGGGGTTAAGTGGCTTGCCCAAGGCCACACAGCTAGGTCATTATTAAGTGTCTGAGGCCAGATTTGAACTCAGGTCCTCCTGATTCCAGGGCAAGTGCTCTATCCACTGCGCCACCCAGCTGACCCCGGGCACCAGCATCTTTGAGAGGGCAGGATGGGCCTAGGCCCTGAAAGATTTGACATCAACTTTAAAATAACGTGCCCTGAGATTTTGACCTGCTTGATCCCCATTCAGCTCTCACATTGTCTTTGCTCCTCTCTATCCTGAGACACTTAGTGTTTTTGTACTCCTGAGCTGGGCCCATTTCCCTCTAGCACTCCCACCTCCATTGCTTCTCCCACCTCTTCTCTGTGGCCTCAGTACCTGAACATCATCAGTATTGACAATGGCTCCAGTGATATTGGACAGTAGGCGGATGAATTCTTCCTCAAAGACGCGCACTCGATCGGGGATCTCATTGATGATAATCTTGACCCTCTGATCATCCCTCAGGATGTAGATGCCCACAATGGCGGTATCATTGTGACCAGCCAGATCCAGAGCAATGATGTCTACCACAAAATAGCCAGGACTGTAGATCATGAAGAGGTCAAATGTGCGTAGGATCCCATCCACGTTTCCTGAGTGAGGAAGAGATAAAGAAGCTAAGTTGAGTCATTTCCCTAACCCTACTCTTCCCCTTCCTCCCCCATAGCACATTGTCACACTATGGAAGAATCACAGATTCTATTATCTATGCTATGTATGGGGGGGGGCAAGGACATAAATAGATAAAAGGACCATAGGTTTTAGGCTAGAAGGCGGTATTTGATTTTGATTTGAGTTTTGCAAGGCAATGGGGTTAAGTAACCAGCCCAAGGTCACACAGTAAATATATAATGTTGAATTCAGGTCCTCTTGACTCCAGACCTCTCTATCCACTGCGCCCCCTAACTGCCCCAGAAGGGATATATGAGATCAACTAGTCCAACCAACTCATTTTACAAATGAATAAACTGAGGCCCTGAGAAATGACAAGGCTTACCTTAAGCTAACTGATGTGTCTCAACAAACTCGTTTCCATGCTCATTTACAAACATATACTGATGTAGTAACTTGGATATATATTCATACATAAACATACACTTTTGAATGGCTATCTTATACATATGACTTAGTTTTTGAGCTCTGCAAAAGGCTTGGATGCAAAGTAGGGGGCTATCTGCTAGCAAAAGTCATTTCCCTGGATTCCACCTATCAAAGACCACCTTGTAGTTAATCTGTGGGCAGCCTTCTCAGATAGCCGCTGAACTGGCTTTGGACAATGGGTTTTTGGGTAAAGGTAATGCAAAAGTTTCAGTGAAGAGAAGAAAGATGTCAAGTGAGCAGAATGAAAGCAGGAGCCATCTCAAGTGGAGAGATACCTGTGAGTCACAACTGATCAAGTACAGTTGGTGAGAGAAAAGCCTGGAAGACCTGCTGGAGAACAAGACTGGGCTGTACTGAGCCTGGGCATCTCCACGAGGAGCAGTGCCAGGGATCCCAAGCCCAGGGGTGATGGTAGCCAGAACCCATGACCCTTTTTTATTCTGACAAAGCTATTTGTACCTTTTTCAGTTAATGTGTGTAGTTATTCATCCTTTAGATTTTAATTCCAAATCAGACAGTAGAAATATGAAGTTGTGTATTTTATTTAATGCTTACAAATAGAAAGATGGGGGTGGAGAAGAGGGGAAATGAGAGAGAATAGGAGAAGAGAAGAAAGAACAAGGAAAGAGGAGAGTAAGAGAGAGAGAGAGAGTCAGAGAGGAGATAGATAGATAGATAGATAGATAGATAGATAGATAGATAGATAGATAGAAGAGAGAGAGAGATGAAGAGAGAGACAGAGACAGAGAAACCAAGAGGTAGAGAGATAGAGACAGAGACAGAGAGAAGAAAGAGAAAGAATTCCCTGCTTCTGCTTCATAGGGATGAAATATTGGGTCCAAATGTTTGAGTGGACCTGGTCCTGGGGTTTGAGCCATTAAGATAAAGTAGACTATTACTGAACTGTTACATGACTGGCAAAGAGTCCCTAAAGTCAGATATTACTAGTTTATAAGTATGAACTCAGACTGGGAAGTGAACCCAGGGAAGCCACTTTCCTTTCATTTATTGGGAGTGGAAAGAAAGCCATTTCTCCACAAAGGGAGATGCTCAGAAAGGAAAAGTCACACCACAGTTAAAAACGGGGCTGCTCTTTGCAGAGAACCCTAAGGCTGGAAACTAAGGGAAGGTTCATTTTTTGGGAATAACAATATTATTATGCCCTAAGAAATGCTGAAATGAAAAACAAAACAAAACAAAAAAGAAATGTTGAAATGAATAGCTTCAGAGGAAATTAGGAAGATCTCTGAATGGATGTAATGTGAGCAGAAGAACAATGTGTACATTATAAAGAAAAACAAATTTGAAAGCTTTCAGTTCTCTGATCAGTACAATGATAAACCATAAATCTTGGGGGTCAGTGATGAAACAGGTTGAGCTCTAGCTAAAATGAATACACCCGTCAATACGGTTAATATGGAAATGTTTTTAGATTACATTTATTGCCTATTTTTAATTTAAAAATTGTTCAGTTTAGGGGGAGCAGTGGGAGGGTTTCCCCAAAACACCCCCAAAAGTGTGTGTTAAAAAGAAGTTCTCCATGGGAAAGGGCTAGAAGGGGCAGAACAAATTGGCAGCTATTCTCTGGCTCCAGTTGCCGTGCTCCCCATCTCCCCCTGGTGGCTAACCTGTGCATACTCAGGCTACAATCACAACACACACATCCCTGAGGCCACCATACTCCCTACATGCATATATTTGGTTTCGGAGACACACTCCAAAACACATTCCTAATCCAATGATTTATTTTGAGGTATTTCAAACAACATGTGTTCACATATGTGCATAGGGGAAGGAAGATTGGGTTTGGAGTCAAGAAAGGCCTGGGTGTGAATCTTACAGCACCCCCATCCTTACTTGCTGTGATTGAAGGGAGGTCACTTAACTTTGCTGAGTCAGTTTTCCCATCTGTAAAATGTGTATAGTAATACATATGATACCTACCTCACCTTATATATACGGCATAGGTTATCTCATTGGAGTCAGTGAGGAGACAATGAGACAATGATACAATGCGATCTGTAAATCTTAAAATGTTATATGTATTATGTATTCAAGGGGAGACACACAAACATACACATCCACCCTCTGAGTCTGGCCTTGACCCAGTTCCTAGTTTAGTGCCATAGCTAGCTTCCCTGGAAAATGGGTGACTGACCTGCTCTTCTCTGATCCTATCTAAGTTCAGGCCTGATAATGTTTGTCCTTCGTTCTCAAAGTAGACCATGACGTCAGGGAGGTGATGCACATGATTTTCAATGACGGGGACTATGCTAAGTCACCAGCCTCATTTTCTCCTCCAGAGTCATCTGGATCCAGGAGCCAGATAAGGATGACTGGAGATGACCCTGGATGTGAGGCAGAGTTAAGTGACTTGCCCAAGGTCACACAGCTAGTAAGTGTCTGAGGCTGGATTCGAACTCCATCCTCCTGAGTCCATCTAGCTGCCCATCAGGACTAAAACCTATAGGGTTCTGAATGAGGGGTTGGAGGGCTGGTAGGTGAGATCTCTCTCTCTCTCCTGAGATGGATCTGGAGGCATACCTTTCTCTCACCTTTACTCAGGGCAGTTTGCTCTTACCCATGGTAAAGACTTGGCCCACATCCTCTGAATCATTGGAGTGTTCTCGGAAGTAGTGGATAGCCAGGATGCTATAGAACACCAGGCTGTTATTGCCAATGTCATCATCTGTAGCCAGCACTTGGATGAGTTCAGATCCTACCTTAGCATCAGTGGCTACTCCTGTGAGAAACAGTGAGTTGGGATAGAGTTAATGGATTTGGTGATGCCATGTTTTTCCCCATATTCAATACTCCCTTGGTAGGAGCTGCCTCTCATTTCCTCTTGGACCCTCAAATACTGAGCCATCACTATAAATGTGGCTGTTTCCATCGCTTATCCCTTTTAGGACAGAAAACAGCATAATCCTCATTCTTTAGGGGAATATCAAAAATGAGACTCCCTGAACACAGCTCATAGATTCTCTCTTCTTAGGGCAACCCTGGGCAACCAGAGACAGAATGTTTTACCCTCATCACAATCCCTACACTTGTGAGTTGGACTTTGGGCTTTGGGAGATGGGAAAGCTCTCCTGGAGAAAGGTAGCTGAGATGGGATTCTTTTTACGCCCTCCCTCTCCAGGGCCCCCAGACCACCCCAGCGGTGTCACCTGCAGTATACTCAGACTTCGTGAATCGTGGAGGTTGGTCATTGATGTCCTCTATGACAATTCGCACCTCTTGAAGCGTCAGGTCAGTTGTGAGGTCAAGGGCCTGGGGAGCCCCCGGACCTCGGGGGACTGTCCAGCTCCGGTTGCTCGAGGCCTTGACAATGATGGAGAAGAGGGCTTCTCGTTCACGGTCCAGATCCCGTATCACTAAGAGTCTCCCATCTTTTTTCAACAGGAAGTTTTCTTCCTCATTGCCAGCTTGGGGAGAGAAGATGAATTCAGTGGAAGGGAGGGGGAAGAGGGGAAATGGAGGAGCCAACTGAGGCCCTATCCAGGCTCAATCCAGCCCCAGACCTCCTGCCCTCCATACCTGCAATGAAATAGTAGACAATAGCATTGGGGCCCTCATCTGCATCCACAGCTCCTGTTACATTGCCCACAAGGGTGCCAGGCTGGGAGTGTTCAGGCACGGAGAGTAGCTGGTACTGGGGGCTACCTTTCTGCAGGACCAGGAGAGCAGTCACAGGTATTAGGGATGGGCCAATGGCTAGGCCTCCCTGGGCTGGGAGTGGACAGAGCCCCCTGGGAAGGACAGTGGGTCAGATGCTGAGAGGGACACAAGGAGAGATAGATTTCTGCACAAAAGGGATGGACCACGAGAACGTGGTGACTCTCATTACTAGTTCAGACATAAGATGTAGTCATTAGGCATCAAATCTGTCTTCAGAATGGGAGGTAAGAGAGTAGAATACATGGATGCATATTTAGACCAGACAGGTCTGTGCGTGTGCAGGAATGCACATACATGCACATACTATGATATTCAAGTGTACCTTCATGGTTTATACACATATACTCAAAAGGAAGAGAAAAAAAGAACCAGCAGAGTTAGCATGAACTTAAGTCTTGCTGTCTGTTTCCTTTAGATCTGGGGGGAGCTGGTACAAACCCTGTGATATATATTGGAGGTAGAGGAGAGCAGAGGGGATGGAGAGATGATAGGGACTGATGCTTTGCTACAGGAAGAGAACAGGGGGAGGACCCTGGCTGGGGACTCCCAGGACAGCTTTTTTACCACCCAGTTTGAGCCCTACTTGAAGCAAAGGGGGAAGAATGGGGGGGAGAAGGCTTTGGGCTCACAGGGGGTCTCACGAAGATGGGTTCATTGTCATCAATGTCATCCAGTGCCACCTGGAGGGGTTGCATGGTCTCATAGGGCACTGGCTGGCCCAAGTCGCTGGCCACCAGGATCAGCTGGAGGGAGGAACAAAGATTAGAGAGAGGCCCATGGGTTCCCCAGAAAAACCAAGAAATCCTTAGATGGGGTCTGGAGAGAATGTAGGGAATCCTAGAACTGGGGTGGGTTTAAACCAGTGATCAAGCAAAATGCATTTATCGGAAACTCCTGATGGACAAAAATGTTGTGTGGCTGCCCAAAGAATAGAACTTGGGAGAAGAAAGACCCTTTTCCTGCCTCTGACTTTAAGAGTAGACCTCTTTCAGGGAGACTCCTGGAGAATTACTAGTCTTTGGAAAGCAATAGACAGAGCTGAGATAACTACTCCCAACTGGAGAGCCTCTAAAACCCCAGGGAAAATCTCCAGTCTTTTAGGAGGCAAGTTGGAAGTCTGGGATATATTGAAGTGGCAGCTCCTCATATATCTGCTGCTTCTCAAAGTCTATACTTTCTCAACCAAGAGTATCTTCCGGATGGGGGTCCTCTCTGGAAACTGGAAGCAAAAGAAAGATCTCTCCTGCACTAGGTTTGAACCCAGGGTTATTCTGCTGGAGGTACTGGATGAAGCTTCAGGGGATAGAGTAATTAAAGAATTGATGCTGTTCAGTTAGATGTCCCCAGTCTAACATTTTCTAATTTACTGAGCTATAGAATGCTTTTGGACTAGAAATATGTTGATGGAGCCCATGATCCAGGGATGACCAGAGAAGTCATTAATACTCCTCAGATAATGGTATTAGAAGGAGACAAAGCAAAATAGAGAAAATGAAGCTTCCTATAATGCAGGAGATATTCATTTCCATGTGTTGAGGATTTGGATTATTTACTTTCAGGCTCAGAGATATTGATTATTGATGTTCATTCAATTTGCCCCTGTTCTTGCTGAGTGACTGTGGTCAAAAAAGCTGCATCACTGGCTAGTCTTTTGGTGATGCCCTCAGCTGGGCTGACCCTCAGACAGCATGTTTGAGGGAAGTGCCTCATCACAGACAAGTACCTGAGAGCCCTGAGTTTTTCTCCTTGGCACAATGAGACATTTGAGGAGGACTTTGATAGAGATACAGATGCTGTTTCATGTTGAATATTTTTGAGAAAATCATATTTCTAGAACTGAAGCATTCCCATGGAGCTCTCATTTACAAGTCTTGGGCATTAGGGTACCACAGGCTATGGTTTTGGATATGCTATCCTAGGTAGTGGAAAGATCAGAGATGACTTCCCTTAGCCTATTTTCCACTCCACCCTACCTCCAAGGAAAAGTGGCAACTGGACATTTCCCACAATGTCCTCTGGATAGTATGGCTAGGCACTGATCTGTGATTGCATTGATTTAGAAAACTTCCAGGTGAGAAAACTTCCTCTATCGATGTTGATTGCTATCATCTTTGCAGTTTAGAATTGCAGATGGCAGCCGGTGGATAAGGGATTTGCTAAGAGTCAGTAGATGGGGTAGTTAGATGGTGCAGTGGATAGAACACCAGCCCTACAGTCAGGGCTGAGTTCAAATTTGACCTCAGACACTTAATAATTACCTAACTGTGTGACCTTGGGCAAGTCACATAACTCCATTGCCTTGCAAAACCCCAAAAAACCAAGAAAAAAAGAGTCAGTAGTGTCAGAGACAGTACTTAAACCTAGGTCTTCGTGGCAGTTAATGACATCCAGAGAATCCTTACACTGTATACAGCCTGCTGCTCTCTGTCGAGGCGTTTGGCAGTTTGGATAAGTCCACTGATGGGATCAATGGTGAAATATTCCCAGTCTCTGTTCCCGGCTGTCTTCAGGAAGCTGTAGCGAACAGCCCCATTGAGTCCTTCATCCTTATCTGTGGCATAGACTTCGTAAACATTCGACCGCAGAGGGATTTCCTATTAGAGCACAGGGAAATTTGCCAGTTCTTTCTCAGATTATTTGCATTTCCTAGAATCGTCAGAAAAAACCCCAATTCCTAGAAGAGAATCCTGGGTGGGAGGAGTTGTTTGTAGGATCTTTGTGCCACCTTGTGTCTGTACTTGGGAACAAACCCTTCCTCTGCCCCCAAGGGTTGGTAGGGTGAGGGGAACCAACCTCTAACCCATTCCAGAGTATAGTATTGTGTTCCCGCCCCTCACCCCCAACCTTTTGAGACCAACCTAGCTTGGGTAATTTTTGGCAAAGATAGTAATAGAGGGAGCCTGGTGAGATACCCAGAAAACTCACTTTCTTCTCTTAATCCCATGGGCTTCTATTGTAGTCTATAATGGCTAAGGCCTTGGAACCCTCCAGAATCCCATCAGATTTCTGTTTGATTTAGTGGTTGCTACTGTCCTGATATCTCAGAGGTCTGATTCAGGTTGGGATGGTCAGGAAGTGCCAAATACACCATCCCTCCTCACTTCTGGAACAGGGTTTGAGCCTTCCTGAGGGTAATTGTATTGGGATTAGAGATGAGAACATGGGTAGTCCATTTCCAGAGTGATTAACTAGCAATTCTGTTGTTTAGGACAAGTAGCAAGCTGAAGTAGGCAGCGGTACCTTCAATTCAGCTTTGTAAATTCGTCATATGAAAATAATATAAGAAGCAATCAAGACAAATGTTGAGGAGGGAATGTTAGCTGTCATGGTAACTATACTTTGTACCCTTTAGGAAACTTCTTTCCTTTAGGTCTGAAGGAGAGATGAGAGTAGCCTGTGGGGATACATGACATACCTCCAAGATGTGGAGGATGGTACCATTGGGTGGACGGACAAAAACTGGCCGGTTGTCGTTGACGTCAATGACTTCCACATAGAGCATAGTGGTGCCCCAGAGTGGGGGCTGCCCACCATCTGTAGCTACCACTGTTAGGTTGAATCTCTCATAAGATTGCAGTGGCCGTCGGGTTGTTACTAGGCCTGAATCCTTATCGATTTGGAATGCCTCTGTCAGGGCAGAGAGTTGTTTTAGGGCCCTTCTCATCACTCACAGAATTTCAAAGATGAAAGAGATGAGTGTGAAGTTGTATAATAGTCTTGTTTACCTTATCTGCCTTTTCCCCCTAGATTTTGCTTGAAGAGCTCCACTATGAGGAGCCCTGTACCTCCCCAAAGCAACCCATTCTACTTTTAGAGAAGTATTTATTTGAAAGCTTTTCCTTACATCTCTTTGAAATCTACCTCTATGACCTTGACCCATCATTTCTACTTCTGCCTTCTGAGGCCTAATAGAAAAGTCTAATTACTTTTCCACATGACAATCCTTCAAATTCTCAAAGCACCTATCATCGTGTCCCCTCTAAGTTATCTTCCTCTCAGTTTCCACTCTTTCCCTTAGCTCCATTGAGGCCATCCCAATGGAGGAGCTGCTGTTCACCCTGTTTCCTACATACACCACATCACCCATTCTCTGAGTCTTTCAGTCACCACCTGTTGCTATGGTAACATGAATATAATAGAACATCCCTTAATTAACTCCTAAGCCATGCTAGCTAATATTTCCTACTGAGGAAACTAAAGCTGAATGGGGAAATACTCAGCCCATAGTCATCTAAGAATGGGGTGGTGGACAAGCCTGTGGGAGGGGACACAGTTTCAATAGTCTTTTCCCAATCCTTCTCCAAGCCTGCTGTTAGGGCCACTCACCTACACCAGGGCCCTCAATGGAATAAGCCAGTTCTCCATTTTCCCCTTCATCCTGGTCGGTGGCCATCATGGTGATGACTGAAGTGCCTGCAGGTTCATTCTCATAAACACTGGTGCTATACTGGAGCTTGGAGAACTGAGGTCGACAGTCATTGACATCCAGTACTTGTATCACCACCTAGTATTTGAAGGGATGGTGTATGATGACTACAAAAGTCATTCTCCCAAGATGAAAGATCATGACCTGTGAGGCAGCCTCAGATGAGGGAGGGGACACCAATGAGCTCCTTAGGGTAGGGCCTATTCTTTGTTTATGGACAGTACCCTGAACTTGAACTCTATGTCACTCAATTCTTCCTGATTAGAGTTGGTTCTGATCTTAGACATATCTATATAGTTAGAGCTGTATATACCTATAGTCGATGGTCTTGACTTGGTGTCCTATTCGTTTAGTGTTAGCCTCATGACCTTGATACTAGATCCTTTGGCCTGGTAACCTGACCCAGACTACCCCATGTTCTTGACCCTTAGGTAGGCTGTCCTTGACCCTGGGTGACCCATAGGTATGGATCTAGTCTCTGTGAAAAGCTTCTTCTGATGCCTCATCAAGCATGGACATAATACTGGGGTTTCAAAGGCTAAAGCTATAGAAGCAAAGAGAAAAGACTTTGAACACATGGTTGGAGAAACAGTGTATTTGGTGTTGTCTGGTGACCAACCCAGATAAGTTTGTAGAGGCTCATCACCATGCCACCAGCCTGATAGCAAGCTTTTCAATCCTACCAGTTTTCAAAAACTGTCTATCACTGTTGTAATCTGTGTTGATGGAAAAATATACACTTTGGAAAAAAAAAGATTCTTGAAGTATGGAAGTCTACGCCTTTTTTCCCCCTGAAAATTAAAATGTCCCACTTAGAGTCAGGAGGAGGGTGACCTTGAAGGGATCAAAAATTTCTGTGGAAAACTAAATTTCTCGGGGGCAGCTAGGTGGCACAGTGGGGAGAGTACTGGTCCTGGAGTCAGGAGGACTTGAGTTCAAATCTGACCTCAGACTTTAATAATGACCTAGCTGTGTGACCTTGGGCAAGTCACTTAACCCATTGCCTTGCAAAAAGAAACAAAAATTACATTTCTCAACCCCAGTCTGATATTAGAACTCTCCAGCATGCTAAGCTCTAGTTTTTTTTGCCATCCAGACCTCATTTGGGGCTTAGCACAGTACCTAAGCACTTTTGGCACTTACTAATTGTTCATGGAGTGACTGAGAAGCAAGAGTGGGAAACAAGAGCTAGTTGTAGAAGTGTCAGGAAGATGCGGCTTGTGTCACATACCTGGAAGCCTCTATTTCCTGAAAGAATCTGTCTTCAGTGACAGCCGATCCCATCCCTACTGGTTCTATGTCCTTCCAAAATCATCATCTAGTCAACCCATCCCCTACTTCCCACACTTAGAGTCACATGCCTTACCTGGACTGAATTCTCCCTGCGGTTGCTGGGTATGTCCCCAGGGTTGTCCTTGGCCAAGGCTGTTAGGATATAATGAGCCTTTGTCTCTCGATCCAGGGGGGACAGCACATAGATGTCTCCCTAGAAAAGTAGGAGAGATTGACTTCAGTTTCTGTTATCATTTCCCGATCCTGGGCGGACTAAGGTCTGCACTGGGGAATATAGTGATGAAGAGATTAGGAGATAGTTAGCTGCCCTCATCAAGGAAGGTGGGAGAGGCTGGTTGTTTTGCTGGATGATATCTTTGGAAGGAGACTCACCCTTGCTGAACTTTGTTCCTCTAAATGAGATGAGGTGGCTTCTACTATCTCTGATTACCTGTAGTTTTTGTGTGTCTTTTGGGGACATCATCTCATGCTGTTAGTGACCATTCCACAAGAAATTTTCTTTCTCCACCTCTTTCTTCTGCTAGTTTCTGTGGTCTGTTAGCTCAATTGGTTTAGCTTTGTTGCTTACTTTTGTTGGGGGAAACTTTTTAAATGCACATTTGAATTTCTAGCTAATTTAAATTTTAGCTAATATGAATGTTGTTGGCTAACAAAACTGAGAGATTTAAAGTATTTCTTGTTCAGAGTCAGGAATGACTCTGGTCAGTGAATGATGACTTGGGGGCTTGGAGCTAATTTATAACCATTGGACAAAGTGGGAGAGGTTGGTGTTAAACTTGTAACTCTGTAAACTTTCAAGAAACCAAGATCAAAACACTCTGAGTGAATCATGAATTGGTAAGAATCTCTGTCCTAGAGAGTTTCCTGAATCACTGGGCCACACAATGCGTATCAGAGGTGAGACTTAAACTTGGGTCTTCCTGATTATAAGACCAGATTTATCCATTTTGACACACTGTCTTTCTACAAAAATTTATTTAGTGACTGGTATAAGAGGGGAATGGAGTTTTTCACACTTTACCAAATACGGGACGGAAAATGAGGGGATTTTTTAATGTAGGAAGAATTATTCATAATTTAATTTTTCACAAATCTCTTAAAGGATATAAAGGGTTATTATTAAACAGAATGACGACTCATTCTTCTTATCTACTAAGACAGAAGGAGTAGAATTTGGTTTAAACTAAGAGATTCTCATAAATTCTAAGAATGATTTGATAATTAACATCACTTACTAGTATGATGGAAGGAACCTTAGAGATAATTGTACTTCCTACATCCATTTTACAGAGGAGGGAACTGAGGTACAAAGAGGAAAACCAACTACCCAAACAACTAGTTACTGGCTGACCTGGGATTTGAACCCATATCTCCTAGTCCAATGATCCTTCCATCATATGACATCAACTCAAGGGTGTCAGTGAATTGGCTACAATGGGAAAATAAATCTCCATATATCTGGGTGGGCTGATGGATGTTGTTACCTCTAGAAGATCTGGGATTCTTGGCCACTACTTTCCTCCCTTCTTACTCTTCATTCTCTCCCGTGTATTTACCATCCCCCTTCCACCTTGTAAGTGCCTTGAAATGAGGACAGTTTCATTTTCATTTTTCATTTTATTCTTAGAACCCCCAATACTTATCATGGTACCTGGTATATTCTGGGTGCTTAAGTAATGCTTACTGATTGGTTCACTTACCATAGTGGGGTTGATCCCAAATTTGCCTTCTCCATCACCTAGACTGTACTCTATGAGGGCGAAGGGACCTGAGTCAGCATCAGTGGCAGTGACAGTGAGAATGATTGTGCCCACTGGTGCATCTTCAAATACAGATTCCTGGGGCCAGGTAGGAAAACAAAAGGGAGAGAGTCCAGGCATCAGCAAATAAAGACTCCTAATACTTTACTCCCCCTCTAAGCTTGGGCGTTCAAGGCTGGTATTCTCTACTATGGATATAGAGCAGGAGCTCAGGGCTGGCATTCTTAATAATAATAATAATAGTAATAATAACAACTAATATTTTTATAGGTTTGCAAAACATGTTATGATACATATATCACCTTGTTCATAACTATGTGAGTTAGGTACTGTTATTAACTTTATTTTTTAATTTTTTTTAGGTTTTTGCAAGGCAATGGGGTTAAGCAGCTTGCCCAAGGCCACACAACTAGGTAATTATTAAGTGTCTGAGACTGGATTTGAACTCAGGTACTCCTGACTCCAGGGCTCCACTGCACCACCTAGCCACCCCTATTATCCTTATTTTACAAAAGAGGAAACTGAGGCTGAATAAGATTAAGTGACTTGCCTGGGGTCATATAGCTAGTAGGTATCTGAGGTGGAAATCAGATCTTTCTGATTTCTAGTCCAGCCCTCTAAACATATGTTACCTAAATGCCTCAGTATCAAAGTCTGGTGGGTTGTGGAATCTGTGGGACTGCATTAAATCACTGGCTGACCTCCTAGTGACTTTCATAAATCCCTCAAAATTCCTTCCCTTGGAAGATTCACTCAGGGGCTTGTTATATTACAGAAATGTGCCCTTGCTGCTGAATGATGGCAGCCTATCCCTGCCTACCCTGCCCATCCTGCACCTCCCCCAGCAGCCTCAGTGATATCAAATAATCCACCTGATAGGAGGGCTGGCCAAAGATTGGATTGTTGTCATTGATATCCACAATCTCCAGGTATACAGGGATCTCTGCAGCCCTAGGAGGGGAACCATTGTCTGCAGCTCGGACAGTGAAGTTGACCCAGTGTACTTCCTCATAGTCCACAGTTCGGTTGGCGATGATCTTCCCTGAAATACATAGGAATTCACCATTGTCTCCATGTCTTTCTCAATAAAAGTGAAGCTCAAATACACTTGGGAAGCAAGAATGGGGCAGTAGAAGTGGTCATCAGTTCCAATCTTATTTGCTGCCTGTGTGATCTTGGCTTCCCTCTCTTCCTTCCTTCTCGGGTGAGTCTCAGTTGCCTCCTCTATAAAGTGAAGATACTGACTTAGTTGTTTCTAAAGCTCTTGGTCCTATCTCCTGCATCTTCCAGAAGATGTTTCTCCGTAGTTGTTAGTACCTTCCCTCCTCTCCACCAAGACAACTATCTGCTTCCCCTCTCTTTAAAAACTCTTGCTAGGTCACTTAATCCTTCCATCCCTATGATATTGTACCATAATTTCCCTTTTCTTGGTGAAAGTTATTGAAAAAGTTGTCTCCATTTGGTGTTACCCCTTTCTCTCCTTCTGCTCTCTTCCAAACCCTCTTCTCTCTAGACTCAGATCCCATCCAACATTCAAGTGAGAGCACCTCCTCCATAGTGATCAGAGATCTCTCCATCACCAAATCCAATTGTCTTTTCTCAGTTATCTTCCCTTCTCTGCAACATTTAACAGCATTCTCTGCTTCTTCCTTCTAGATACTCTCCTCTTAGGATTTTCTTGTCCACTAACTGTGGGCATATCTCTGGATTCTGTTCTCTTTCCTCTCTATGCTTTTTCTCTCTTGGCTCCAGCCATTTCCCCTGCTTGTCTGTCCCCACATGGCTAGAACAATTGCCTTCCTCAGGTTTAGTATCCTTTAAGTTCCAGCTAAAATTCCACCTTCTATGGAAAGTCTTAATTCTAGTGTTTTCCTTCTCTTATTTTTTATTTATCCTGTATATAGCTTGTAAATATTTTTTTGCTTATTGCTTCCTTTGTTAGATTATGACCTCTATGAGAGCAGAGGACTATCTTTTACCCCTTGTTATATCTCTAGGGCTTTGCACAGTGCCTCGCATAGAGTAAACACTTAATAAATGTTTATTGACAAACTTGTTAAGCTTATCAGTTCCCATCAGTTCCGTGATCATTTCTATGTGTTTCTAGGCAGATTTATTTATTCAGTCCTAACACGTCTCCTGACCTCCAGGCTCAGATTGTCACTTATTTTTTGAGCTGACTGTCCCATAACCATCTCAATCTCATCAAATCTAAAAGTGAATATTTATATTTCTCTTCCGGATCCACCTCCTTCCAAACTTCCTTAGTTCTGCCAAAAGTCCCTCCATCCTTCCTTGTTACCCTGTTTTGAAAACTCAGTATCATCCTGGATTCTTCACTTTCACTCATCCCACTTTCTCCCTCACTTTTCAAGCCCTTGTTTTTCTCTCTAGGCTATTTCTCATATACTCCCCTTCTCTTCATTCACCCTGGATCAATTAACAACAAAAACATTGATGACAGTATGGCAAAGTAGTGCTAATCACCAGGTCCTTCTGGATAAGAAGGTAAACTAGTTGCTCAACACTGAAACTTACTCTTTAAGCTTTTGTCTTCTGAAGCTTCAAACTAGGATTTATTAAAAAAAATATAAAATAAACTGCGCAGTATATATCACACTTCTGCACCAAACTCATCTTCCATCATGACTTTTTAATTCATTTCTTATTCAGAAATGAACTTTTTTTTTAGGTTTTTGCAAGGCAATGGGGCTAAATGGCTTGTCCAAGGCCACACAGCTAGGTAATTATCAAGTGTCTGAGTTCAGATTTGAATTCAGGTCCTCCTGACTCCAGGGCTGGGGCTCTATCCACTGGCACCACCTAGCCGCCCTGAAATGAGAATTTCTAATGTAACTAATGGTTTAGATATGTAATTGTTTTGGGAAAAGGACCTTTTGTGTAACATTTTCTGCATTGTTTCTCTTAAAAGATTTTTCCATTGTTCTGTAGAGTATATTGTACCAGTTATTAAATTATATATATGTACATATATATATATATTACAGTTTGAAAATCATCAGATAAGAAATCTGTTTGCAATAAACTGAAGAACTAAGGATTAGAAATCCTTACTAGAGATATTAAAAACAAATGAAACAAAGGATCAAGTCCCCCTAACCCTCTCAATGGGATGTAAGAATAACTTTTGAATATATCTCCCTGCCTTATCTCTCTCCCTTCCAATCCATCCACTATGCAGCCGCCAGTTTTCTTAATATGCAGAATTACTCTGATCAATAACCCTGAGTGGCTCACTATTATTTCTAGGATTAAATATGAACCACTTTTGTTGACTTTCAGAACCTCCTTTAGGTTTTTTTTTTATTTTTAAGTTTTTTTTTTGTAAGGCAATGGACTTAAGTGGCTTGTCCAAGGCCACACAGCTAGGTAATTATTAAGCGTCTGAGGCTGGATTTGAACTCAGGCACTCCTGACTCCAGGGCTGGTGCTCTATCTACTGTGCCACCTAGCCACCCCCAGAACCTCTTTTAAACCTGACCTTTTGCCATCTTTTCGGTTTTCTTATATCTGTGTAATCTATGGTCTAGTCAGTCCTCATCCTGTTCCTCACATAGGAAGCTCTATCTCCCACTTCTGTGTCTCTACATTGGCTGCCTGGATTGCTCTTTCTCTCTCCTCAGTCAGTCAGTAAGCTTGTATGAAATGCCTGCTCTGTGCCAGCTTAGTTCTTTCCTTTAGACTCTCTGGTTTCCTTCAAGACTGAGTTCATGAACCATTTTCTGCAGGAGACCTGTCCTGGTACTCCTCCATCTTTGGGTGCCTCTCTTTCTAAAGTTACCTGATGTCGATTTTGTATGTATGTTGCATACACATGTAGAGATAATGCATATTATATGTATATATAGAACACACAAAATTTGTATATATTTTATGTATATATGTAGGTATGTGTATGGTATTATTCCATTAGAATGGAACAGTCAGGGATTGTTTTAGATTTTTCTTAGGATGTCTTAGGCAAACAATGCTTCACACATGATAAGTCCTCAGGAAATGATTGTTGATGGATTCCTTACAATTCTACATTCTGTGATATTACCAGGTAATATGGGGAGTTGGTTCAGAGATTAGGAGAGGTCAGAAGGTGAATCTAGGTAAATCCCCTTTGGGCGACATTGCCATAAGATGACAGCATCTAATGGAAGACCTCCAGGTTAGAGAGTGATTGGTTTATGTTTTAATTACTCTCTGGAAGAGCAGTGAAGAAGACCCCAGGGGTCCAAAAGAGTCAGCATCAACAGGCTATTGATTCTTTTGTAACGATTCTTTGGACTTCCTGCCCCAAATTGACTCTTAGTGGTAACTGGGGATGTGGCTGAGTTATGTCTCCTGTAAGGTTCATGCTCCAATTCAGGGCCAGACATATCCCTTGTTCCCCTCATCAGTGGTTTGGTGTGGGAGCTAAAAATTAAGAGCATTACTACCTTGAAATCTGTCACAAACACAAAATAATAGGGAAGAAAAATGAGGTGTAAGTTTGGAGAACTGGTAATAACCCACTAATCCCAATCTCTCCAGGGGTAGAAAAGAGGTTCATCTATTTCTCCTTTAATAGAACCTTGGGATATCTGGGTGCTCAGCCTACCTGCTGAAGAATCTTCCAGTTGGACATAACCTGGGGGCACCAAGTTGAGCAGGGTGTAGGTGATCTGCCCATTGACCCCCTTGTCTGGATCATAGGCTGATACAGCAATGAGGGTGGTGCCTGGCGTGGCACCCTCCAGGATCCGCTCTGTGTAGTAGGTGATGCCAAAGGGCCGGAATTGGGGCGTGTTGTCATTGACATCCAGAATATTGACTGTCAACTTGGCTGGGAGGGGAAGACAGAGGAGAGAGGCAGTGAGCAGGGTGTGGGAGGGAGGCTGAAGGGGAGGGGGAAGAGGCAATTTCAGGTGAGGAAGGCAGTCTTCTTACTGCTTCAGGCCCCCCTTCTTGCTGTTCAGCTTGGTAGGGAGGAAAGACTGGATCAGAGACGGCTTGTTTATTCTTGGACAAGGAAATCAAAGCTATCTATAGTTATGTGAAAAATTGCTCGAAATCATTATAGATTAGAGAAATTAAAATTAAAGTGTCTCTGAGATACTACCTCACACCTCTCAGATTGGCTGATGTGAAAAGAAAGGATAATGGTCAATGTTGGAGGGGCTGTGGGAAATCTGGGACACTGATACATTGCTGGCAGAATTGTGAACTGATCTAGACTTTCTGGAGAGCAATTTGGAATTATGTCTAAAGGGTAGTAAAGCTGCCTACCCTTTGATCCAGCAATACCACTAGTGGGTCTATATCCTAAAAAGATCATGAAAAAGAGTAAAAATCTCACATGTACAAAACTATTAATAGCAGTTCTGGTTTTGGTAGCAAAGAATTAGAAATTGAGGGGATGTCCATCAGTTGGGGGGGGTGGCTAAACAAATTGTCTATGTATGTGATGGAACACTATTATTGTTCTATAAGAAATCATGAGAGAAGGGATTTCAGAAAAGCCTGGAAAGACTTGCATGAATTGATGTTGAGTGAGATGAGCAGAACCGGAGGAACATTAACAACAGCATAGAGTGGTGATCAACCTTGAAGGACTTGTTCTCTCCATCAGTGCAACAATCAGGGACAATTTTAGGGGACCTGCGATGGAAAATGCCATCTGTATCCAGAGAAAGAACTGTGAAGTTTGAACGAAAACCAAAGCTTGTTATCTTCCATTTTTTAGGTTTTTGCAAGGCAAATGGGGTTAAGTGACTTGCCCAAGGCCACACAGCTAGGTAATTATTAAGTGTCTGAGACTGGATTTGAACCCAGGTCCTCCTGACTCCAGGGCCTGTGCTTTATCCACTGCACCACCTAGCCACCCCATTAGCTTCCATTTTTAAAAGTTGTCTTATGTATTACATGATTTTGCTACCTCTAATGCTTTCTTTCTCCCTTCTGGATAAGATTCTTTTATCATAACACATTCAATTTTGATCTATGTTTATCATAGATGCAATTGTAAAGTCTATATCAGATTGCCTTCTGTTGGGGGAGAGAGGGGAGGGAAGAGAGGGAGGGAGAAAAATTGTAAAAATCAAAACCTTGCAAAAAAAGATTGGTAGGAACTACCATTGTATATAATTGGAAAACAAAATATTTCTATAGTAATAATAATAATAATAATAATAATAGTACTAAAGAGATGACTTGCTATAGGACGCTTAGGGTTAAATAGCCTGAGTAAAAGATCTCCAGGGGCATAGGAGTGAAATTGGAAGATAAGAAATGGGTAGGGATTCCAAAGTTAGCCTTCATGTCCATTTCTCTGGGACTCTGTAGGAATTCCATATCAAGACATAATTATAAGGAAATTAAAATAGGAGACAGACATGCTCTCTAGAAGGGTCCTGGTCTCCACCTTGTCTAGTCTTGAGCCCATAGTCTCCGTTCTCAGCTACCTCCGCTTTCCTCCAGTTTCTCTACCCTGTCCCAAATGCCAACTATATCACCACAAATAAAAAGTAGCCTATTACTTTATGGATTTCAAAATGCTTTTTTCATCACCATCTTGTGAGGTATGTATTGCAGGTAGTTTCCTTTTTATTTTAAATATGAGGAAATTGAGGCATAGTGATTTGCTTAAGGTAACAAGTATTGACTGCCTCTCCCATATCTGCCTTGTATCAAACCTGAGTTTGATACCCTTACAGTTGTTATTTCAGTAAAAAAAAAATATATATATATATATATATATGCACATGCATGTATAAATATATGCATATAATATATATGTAATATATTATAAATGCATATAAAGATATTTTTCATCTCAAAAGAACGTTACTCTAGGGGTGCCGGCAGGGCATGCTGGTAAATGTTTAACAACCTCTGTTTTCTCCCCAAATCTGCACTATTGATATTTTGCACTATTAATTTCTGCACTATTAATGTTTTTTCCATCACTTTTAAAAGTCAAGACAATCCACAAAACTATTAAACAAAGAAACTTTGATTTGTAGTGTTTGCCGATTTCTGAGGTATAAATAATAAATGCTCACACTGAAAATAAAGCAATTTAAATTTGTTTAAAAATTCCTTCCCCTTTCACCTGCAGCCTGGGAGAGCTGGTGTCTAAACTGGCTCTAACATTTCCTTGGGAACAGCTTATATTTTAGGATGGCTTATTTTTGGACCAATACAGTAAGAGTTAAATCAGATTCATCTCCAATCCACACTTTTTTTTTGGCAAGGCAATGGGGTCAAGTGACTTGTCCAAGGCCACACGGCTTGGTAATTTTTAAGTGTCTGGGGCTGGATTTGAACTCAGGTCCTCCTGACTCCAGGGCCAGTGTTCTATCCACTGAACCACCTAGCCGCCCACCCCTCCAATCCACACTTAATCCATTCCAAATCCAGTGTGCTTAATAACATAAAAAGGGATAGACTGGCAGTAAAGAAGTTCTGGGTCCAAATGCTGTCTCAGATACTTACAACCACCAACCATCAAATCCTTTCCAAGCCTCAGTTTCCTCATCTGTAAAATGGGGATCATAATAGATAATATCTTACAGCATTGCTGTGAGAATTATTGGAGAAATTGCATGTAAAGGACTTTAGAAACCTGAAAGCATTGTGTAAATGTTAGTAATGATTTCTGTCTTTTCCACATTAGAATCTAAGTTCCTTTGGGGGAGACTGTGTCTTTTCTGCTATGTCTCCATGATCATAATGGGTTCCACTTTCACTGCCTGACGCGTCTTCTTATCGGGGGAGACAAAGCTTCTTCTTACGGTGGGTGAACTTGACCCTGATCCATAACAACAAACAACAGCAACAACGTTTGCCCTTCATTCCTGAAGAAGGTGACATGACATCGGGAGGGGATGCCGTGACAAGTGCATGGATTGGATTTGAGTGAGGGGCTCTGCTAAGTCACCAGCTTCCCTTTCTCCTCCAGCGCCATCTGGATCCAGTGGGCAGCTGGAGAGAGGGCCCTGGGTGTGAGAAACTGGAGGAAAGCGGAGGTAGCTGAGAACTGAGACTATGGCCTCAAGACTAGACAAGGTGGAGACCAGGGCCCTTCTAGAGAGCACGTCTGTCTCCTTCCTTAATTTCTTTATCATTATGTCTTGATATGGAATTCCTGCAGAGTCCCAGAGAAATGGACATGAAGGCTAACTTTGGAATCCCTACTCAGTGCTTACCTTCCAATTTCACTCTTATGCTCCTGGAGATCTTTTACCCAGGCTATTTGACCCTAAGCATCCTATAGTGATTTGCCCAAGGTCACACAGCTAGTAAGTGTCTGAGGCTGGATTTGAACTCCTGTCCTACTGACTCTAAGACCAGGGCTCTATCCACTGAGCTGCCCACCCTGGTCTTAGAGGTCAGCTATGGTAGCTGTGAAGAAAAGCAATTTTGCATTGAAGCAGGTCATCAAGTCACCAACAAATTACTCAGCTTTATGCTCCATCTCCTTCCTACTCAAGATGATTCTGTTCTCAAGCCTTCAGAGCATTCTGGATTTCCCCTCTCCCTAGATAGCTCATCAAAAATAGCCTGCTGACTTGCTTCTTCTAGAGAAATAGGAAACAATTTGCAGTAAAGTCAGATCTCATTCAATGGGTCTAAGTGTGGGAGTGGCCAGTCTGATATAGATAGACTGAACTATGGCTCTAACCAATTCTCACATTAGTAAGAGGTCATGAATTACCTACACCACTTTCTGTTTAGAGATATGTAGTCAGAGCTTTCAATATTCATCCTGACTCAATGTGGGCAGATCTTTTTGTGAATGAGAAAGGCAATCTCAAGAAGTATTGTCCTCATGGGAGGTGATAACATATGGTCTTTGACTGATCACTACTAGATGCTAAAACTAGAAATGAATGCAGCTAGAGGCCTTCAGTCCATACCACTAGGGAAGATGAAAATGCCTTTTTTTAATATCATGAAGTTCAGGGTTCTGATTTCCTGGTTGTCTAGCTATCGCATCTCTGCTTGGTTTTTTTTTTTGGCTAGAGACAGGGAGGGAATGCAATCTTAGATCTAATTCTCAGCCCAAGGAAGAAAGTTCTATACTGGACAGTCAAGTTAAATTTCCACTTGTATGATCCTGATGTTCCTTTTTTAATGATAGGATTCTGTGATTGGAGAATAAAATATTTTCCAGATATATGGAACTTAGATTAGTTCTCTTATCCCTGCCTCTAAACAGGATGACTTTAAACATCCCAGAGACAATGGACATCTCTTCCGCTATTTCACCAGTAGCCTTCCAGGGAAGAACACTATATCCCTCTCCTTAGCATCCCATTTCAGTAGTTAACTACTATTCTGTCTAATCTGTTCAAAGAGCACAAGGCTCTATCAATGTCTCTTTATTTTCCAGTTTTTTTTAAATTATTCCTTCTAAACTTCTCTCTCTCTCTCTTTTTTTTTTATTTAGATTTTTCAAGGCAATGGGGTTAAGTGGCTTGCCCAAGGCCACACGGATAGGTAATTATTAAGTGTCTGAGGCCGGATTTGAACTCAAGTACTCCTGACTCCAAGGCCAGTGCTCTTATCCACTGCACCACCTAACTGCCCCTTATTTTCCAGTTTTGAGATTCATTGTATAAGAAAGGGAATAGGGAAAATCTCAGAAGGTACTGAATCCATATAGGAGATACTGAAGGAAGAGAAGGCATCTGTATTTCCTTTTTTTTTTAGTTTTTGCAAGACAATGGGTTAAGTGACTTGCCCAAGGCCACACAGCTACATAATTATTAAGTGTCTGAGGTCAAATTTGAACTTTGGTACTCCAGGGCCAGTGCTCTATCCACTGCACCACCTAGCTGCCCCTGGTATTTCCTTTTTCGAAAGGTGAGTCTGATTCATTTCTTTACATAAGTATCTTCCTGGATTTTTCTTTTTTAAATTTCCTCCCTGATTGCTGTGGTGGTGATTCAGTTGTTTTAGTTAGGTCCAACTCTTTATGACCCCATTTGAGGTCTTCTGGGCAAAGATATTGAGGGATTTGCCATTTCCATTTTCAGCTCATTTTACAGATGAGGAATCTAAGGTAAACAGAGTCAAATGACTTGCCCAGGAACACACAGTAAGTGTCTGAGACTGGATTTGAATTCAGGTCTTCATGACTCCAGGCCTGCCCCACCTAGAAGCTCTGATAGCTTAAACTTATTCTTTCTGGTTGTATATATTCAGACTGCATTAAGTCATTGCTCCTCAATATTCTCTTTTAGACTTGAATAATCAAAACTGTAAGAAAAGCAAAAGATTTCAAGACCCAGGCTTGAATTACACACTTATTAGTTGTGACCCTGAGCAACTAATTTAAACTCTCAGAATCTCAGTGTTCTCAATTGTAAAAGGGGGAGAAGAATATACTACTTACTTCACAGGGTTATTGGGAGATTGGGGAAAGAAGCACTCTTTAAGTCTTAAATGCTGTGGAGAAATGTGCTTTTATTCATAACTTTTATATCTCTATGGATTTGGAATTTTTCTTCCCCATGTTCATTTTGGAGTCCACCCACATTTTTCTTTCTCAAGGACTTTTTTCCTATGTTCTTCCATAAATCCACCATAGAAAGAGCTATCCAGGGTGCTGATGATCTTTGGTCTGGGTCTGTGATTGTCCATCATGATCCTTATCTCTTATTGCTTACAAGTCCACTTTCTTTCCCAGCCATGTATTATTATTATTATCATTATCATTATTATCTTTCTGATGTCCATTGTTATATTAACTTCTCTAAAATTTTCCAGACTTTAACATCAAGCATTAGCTAGATATTTTCTTCTTCCACCCCTTCATCCATTGTTGTGCACCTCCTGGAACGTTCATTTCTCCAGACCTTGATATCATATCACCCTCTCCTTTTTTCCCCCTGAGTTTTCTTCTCTCATTAGAATGTAGTAAGCTCCCTGAGGGCAAGGACTTCTTCTCCTCTTCTTTTTTTGATTGCTTGTATTTATATTCCTAGTGATAGCTTAGTACAATCACTAGACTAATAATAAATAACTACTAGTTGACTTGACTTGACTTTTTTTAGGAAAATAAAGAGAATCACTCTAATACAGTGAGTGAATCTCTTGTGTCAAATTCATAGGAAGACAAGGATGAGGTTTTAAGACAGACAGGCATAGATGGACTGTGGTCTACCTTGTTGGAAGGAATACATAGATTGATGATAAGACACCATTGAAATGGGATTCTTAATCTTTTGTTGTGTCCTAGACTTGTTGGGCAGTGGTTATAAAGCCTATGGGTTCTTTCTCAGAATAATGTTTTTAAAAATGAATAAAATAAAACACGCAGGATTACCAAGAAAACTAGTAATATTAAATTATAGTTATCAAATATTTTTTAAAATGTTCACAGACCTCACATTAAGAAGTTCTGTGTGGCTTAGCCCTACCTGATCTAAAATTGTATTATAAAGCATCAGTCATCAAAACTGGTAAGAAATAGAGTGGTGGACCAGTGGAATAGACTAGGTGTAAAAGCAGGAGATGATTACAGTAATCTGTTGTTTGAGAAACCCAAAGAGTCTGGCCATTGGGATAAAAGCTCCCTCTTTGATAAAAACTGCTGGGATAATTGGAAGTTAGTATGGGAGAAACTTAGATTAGACCAACACCTCACACCCTTTACCAAGATAAGATCGAAATGGATACAGGACTTAGACTATACTATAAGCAAATTAGAAGATCAAGGACTAGTCTACCTGTCAGATCTATGGAAAGGGGAACAGTTTATGACTAAGGAAGAGTTGGAGAACATCACCCAAAACCAATTAGATGATTTTGATTACATTAAATTAAAAACCTTTTGCACAGATAAAACCAATGTAACCAAAATCAAAAGAAATGTAGTAAATTGGGAAACAATCTTTACAACTAATGATTCTGACAAAGGATTAATTTCTAAAATATACAGAGAACTGAGTCATATTTTTAAAACAAAAAGCCATTCCCCAATTGACAAATGGTCAAAGGATAGGCAAAGGCAATTTACAGATGAGGAGATCAAAGCAATCCATAGCCATATGAAAAAATGCTCTAAATCATTAATTATTAGAGAAATGCAAATTAAAGCTTCTCTGAGGTACCACCTCACACCGCTCAGATTGGCCAATATGACCAGGAAGGATAATGATCATTGTTGGAAGGGTTATGGGAAATCTGGGACACTATTACACTGTTGGTGGAGCTGTGAACTCATCCAACCCTTCTGGAGAGCTATTTGGAACTATGCCCAAAGGGCAACAAAAATGTGCATATCCTTTGACCCAGCAATACCACTACTGGGTCTATACCCTGAAGAGATGAGGAAAAAGGGTAAAAACATTACTTGCACAAAAGTATTTATAGCAGCCCTGTTTGTGGTGGCAAAGAATTGGAAATCAAGTAAATGTCCTTCAATTGGGGAATGGCTTAGCAAACTGTGGTATATGTATGTCATGGAACACTACTGTTCTATTAAAAACTAGGAAGGACGGGATTTCAGGGAAGCCTGGAGGGATTTGCATGAACTGATGCTGAGTGAGATGAGCAGAACCAGAAAAACACTGTACACCCTAACAGCAACATGGGGGTGATGTTCAACCTTGAAGGACTCGCTCATTCCATCAGTGCAACAACCAGGGACAATTTTGGGCTGTCTGCAAAGGAGAGTGCCAGCCGTATCCAGATAAGGAGCTGTGGAGTTTGAACAAAGTTCAAGGACTATTCCCTTTAATTTAGAAAAAAACGTATCTTATTGTCTGATCTTGTCACCTCTTAGACTTCCCTCCTCTTCTTTAAGGATATGATTTCTCTCTCATCACACCCAATTTGGATCAAGGTACAACATGGAAACAAAGTAAAGACTGACAGATTGCTTTCTGTGGGGGTGGGGTGGGGGAGGGAAGCAAGATGGGGGAAAATTGTAAAACTCAAATAATATCTTTAATAAAAATTAATTTAAAAAAAGAACTTCTGTGATTAATATTTAGGCTCTTAGAATATGTAGATATTAGCCAAGCTTGTTCTAAAGTCCTTGTGGACATCTAAGCTATTGGGTCAAGCAGGTAGGTCTTACTTACCATTGGGCACACTCACAGCATTTTCAGGCAGGTCACTGGCATTATCAATCACAGAAATGGTGACTTCATAGGTAGCAACCAGTTCTCGATTCAAGGGTGATTTTACCATCACAGAACCTGCCAAGTCAGATCAGCCCTATCATTAGTCTTTTTGGAAGTCCCTGACTTAATTACAATCTTCTTATTCTTCCAATTCTTTCTCCTAACCCTTCTCCCTCAACTTCCATTCTCCAGAAATCAAGGAAGGGAGAGATGATATCAGTGCTAAGAAATCATTTCTTGTCCTATAGACTTCTCTGGCCTCGTCTGACTCAGAGAACATGGGCCATGTGGGACCACTCAAGGTTCAGTACAACATACAGACCTTTTGCTATTGGTCAGGAAAGCCTTGGAAAAATCCCCCTAGGTCAGACCCTCCTCCCTACCCAATATTAATAACTAAGCAGAATGAGATTACAATATTAAAAATAGATGTTGAGGGTAACTCTATATGGGAAAAGAAATCCCAGGATGTGGGCAACATGCTAGGTGTTATAGTATGAGAGTAAAACAATGTTCCTTCCCCTTTACCTTGTTTTTGTATGAG
The DNA here is from genome assembly GCF_037893015.1 of Macrotis lagotis. Taxonomy (NCBI): domain Eukaryota; kingdom Metazoa; phylum Chordata; class Mammalia; order Peramelemorphia; family Peramelidae; genus Macrotis; species Macrotis lagotis. The sequence goes on along the minus strand of NC_133661.1, from coordinate 52,378,443 downwards.
CGTGTGTGTGTGTGTGTGTGTGTGTGTGTGTGTGTGTGTGTGTGTGTGTGTGTGTGTGTGTTTGTGTTATGGGATATGTACATGCATATTTATATTTATATATGTCTCAGATCTATTTTAGAATCCACCTCTTTACCTTCCTTTGGCTGCCTCCCAGAGACATTGGCTAGATAACAAAGGGTTCTTCATCCCTCAAATGTGAATGTTTGATATTTGCAGTATGGGTCATTTGAATTCTCCAAGCCCAAGGGAAGAATCTAGAAGGGCAATTCTTCCTCCAGTTGTGAAGTAGTAACCTTTAAAGCCCACCCCCAATCCTGGTGTAAAACTGTTTGCTTTTCCCACAGTGTCTCTTCTAATATTGCTGCGTGGGATTCCTTTGGCCTATCCAGCAGGCCCTCAGTCCTCAAAAGTACCCCAGACCAATGTGGGCAGTCACTTACCCCAGCAGCGGCCTCCTCCTCCTCTTTCTCCTCCTCTAATTCCCCCTTCCCAAGTCTGGGGGGTGGGGAAAGGGGAGGGAATGGCTGGATTCAGTCTGCAAAGGCCAATCTACCACCTTGGCTGATGATGGCCCCAGTGGGCAGCCCCACAGATTGGGGAAGATGAGGAGTGATGCAGTGGATATGAAGAGAGACAATGGTATGAAGCAGACAAGAGATGAGATGAGAAGTGATAGAGAAATAGAAAGCTCAAACCTGTGGGCCTGCCAGCCATGAGAAAGAGAGAAAAGGATTAAAAACAGTTAGTTCAAAGTATAGGAGAAATAACCAAAGATGGGGGGTCATAGGGAGAGAGACCCTATAGCAGTTAGGGCAGAGTAGAAGAGAGACACAAATGGTAAAAGGAAAGGAAGAAGAAAAAAAAGACAAAAAATGAGAAAATAGGAAAGGAGACAAGCAGAGGATATGCTATCCAAACGAAGAGGTGAGGCAGGGGTTGGGAGGAAAGAGATAGATTTTGTTGTGAGAAGAGGTGGAGATATGGAGATGATACTGAAAACTGAAAAAAAGACAGAAAGAGAGGAAGAAGAGAATGGAGAATTAGCAATCAATGGAGTTAGAAATAGGAAAAGAAATTAGAATGAAGGGGCAAAGGAAGAAGAGAAAGAAGGGGGATAGATTAATATTAATAAAGAAAATAACAATATACTAGCTTTTGGGCAGGGGACCTGGATTCTTGGCTTCATGCATATAGGGAACTTCTGGCATGAAAACTCCCTTCATCAATGCAGAGCAACAGCTTGGCTGTATTTTAGAGTATTAGAGAGTTTTCTGAAGGCAGCAAGAAGGCTAAATGACCTGCCCCAGAGCCATGGCAATATGTACCACAGAGCTTACCATTTAAAGAGCATTTTCCATATAACAGCTCTGTCAGATAGCAGTGCAAGTATTTTTAAACCCCATTTTACAGATGAGGAAATTGATATTCAAAGTTAACTGTCCATAGAAATTGGTAGAGAAGGGATCCAAACTTTTCCCATTATTATCAGAAGAGAAAATAAATAGGGGAAGAGGGAGTAAGGAGGAAAAACAGAGTACAAAAGGAAGAGAGGAGGACCAGAGAAGGAGGAGAGAAGATCCAGCTCTGAGAATGAGGAAAAGAAAGAGTAAGGCTCTTATACCTGTGTTGATATTCACAGCAAAGGCCTCTTCCTGATTGGGTACTAGGCGATCGGTGTCATCTTTGGCTACTATGTCAATAATGTAGTATTCCAGCTCTGGACTCAGGTCACGGTCGATGGCGGTGACATTGGCAATGACAGTGCCTGGATCAACCGACTCAAGTACACTCACAGTCTGGATGGGATTGAGGAATTCTGGCCTGGAGTCATTGATGTCATCAATAAGAATGGTGACAATGGCAGTACCTGAAAGGGGTACAGTGCCCCGGTCCGCTGCCACCACCACCAGTCTATAGGACTCTTGTTCCTCCCTGTCAATGGTGATGTTGCCAACCCGGATGACCCCCGTGATGGGATGGATCACAAAACGGTCTTGGGCCCCCGCCTGAATTCGATAGACCAGCTCTCCATTGAGGCCACTGTCTTCATCTGTGGCTGTGACTTGAAGTACAGAAAATCCTGTGGGTATAAATAGGGGCAAATAGGGTCTCATGTTAACTTCTGGTTAGCAATTCGTAGGCTTGGCATTTCATTTTAAGGACTTGGTTTTTGGTCCTTCCAGATCATTTAAAAATCAAACCCCACCTTTTGCTGATTACCCCATTCTAGATTTTTTTTTTCTCTTTAACAGCAGAGACCATATTTTGACTTCTTTGTTTCCTCCAGGTACTTAGCAAACCACCTGGAACTTAGTAGGTGCTTAATAAATGTTTATTGACTGATTGTATTGCCCTTAATAGACTAATGGTCTGGTTTACAAGGGCTAAACCCCTACTTTATAACTTACAATTAGCCTGGGACACCTGTGAATCTTTGTGTCCCCAGGGCTCTCTCTTACCTGCAGGGCAGTTCTCCAGTAGGTGAACAGTTAGAGTGGATGGAGTGAATATAGGTCGGTTGTCATTGTCATCCAGGATAGTGAGAATAAGCTCAGCAGTGCCATTGAGGAGTCCAACATCCTCAGCTAGCAAGAGCAGCTCCAGGATTGGTGGGAAGAAGGCCTCTCGGTCAATCACAACACCTTGCTTCACCACCACCACACCTGAGGTGAGGCGGGTAGTCATGGGAGCAAGGAGGACAGGAAGGGGGAAGAGAGGGAGAGACAGAAAGACAGTGAGGAGATACAGAGAGAGATGGAGACAGAGAGAGACACACACACACAGATAGAGACAGGCAGAGAGACAGAGACACAGAAAGATATACATACAGAGTGAAAGACAGAGAGACACGCACAAAGAGAGACAGAGAGAAAGAGAGGCAGAGAGAGAGAATAAAGTAAAGAAAGGGAATGTAGGGTTAGAGGAAAGAGATATTAGGAGAGTAAGCAAGGATAGAAATAGAGAAAAATGGGGAAAAATAAAGAAGGGAGATTAGGGTTAAATAGGTAGAGAAAAACAAGAGAAAATAGAGATAAAAGAAAGGATGAAAATAAATAGAAAAAAGATAAAAATGAAAGCATTTATATAGAGCTTTAAGTTTTGCAAAAATCTTTATAAGTATTATCTCATTTTATCCTTACAACAACTCTGAGAAGTAGAAGTTACTGTTATTCCTATTTTACAGATGAGGGAACAGAGACCAAATTGCTTAGGGTTTCACAGGTAATAAGTGTCTAAGTCTGAATTTGAACTCAAGTCTTCCCGAATACAGGCAGCACTCTATCCATTGTACACAGCCTCAGGAAAGAAGGAAGAAGAAAGGATAAATCGTTTCTTTCCTAAAACTGATATTTCTCTTCCTGTCATTGATAAGGATGGGAACTTTTCCCAGACTTGCTTCTGAAATCCTCGAGGGTCACCTGTGCTCCATGAATGAAGTTAGGGCTAATCAGAAACTAGGCTGGCACTGAGAGAGGGACTCAAATATCCTATATAGGACAACAGTTAGGATTCTATCTCCTTAAGACTGATAGCTTTGAGAGAGGAAACCTCTTGGTTCTGGCATTAGCTGCCTGAGCTTGCTGGGACAAATGGGGAGGAAAGCAGTTTTCTAGGGATCCCCCTGTCTCTCTGACCATCAGAATATTCTTCTAAGTAGATAGATAGTCAAGGCCAAGAGGATGAATATGGGTCAGTAATTGGGGGGAATTTTTGAAACTCCCTAGAATTTGCCTCTTCCTTCCCCAAAATGGAGATTTCACAGTCAACTGTCAAATAGGAATAGTGAGAAACTGCTTGACACCTCCATCCTTCAAACTTTAGGGCCCTGACAACAGTGTCTGCGTATGGGTTGGTATTAGGGCATCTGTAGCGGTCAGACCAGCAAGGATTTGCCTCTTGAGTCCCTTAGTCTCTTTAGTTTGAGGACAGTATGGGCAGAAATATTAAGAGTAGGAGTCCTGAAGGCCTAGAGGTAAGAGAAGGGTAAAGAAGGTTCCTGGAAAGTCACCACCCCTACATCATCAGATAAGATAAGGGAGAGGGGAACTCCTAAAAAGCTGGTACCACTTTCCAGAATTGCTGGTATCATGTGCATTTACTGAATATCTTTTACGTAAGAGGACAAAGAGTTTCCTAGCAGAAGAAGGAAACTCGGTTGATGAGTTGAACCCCACTCCCTGAAATGAGCACGATGGCAAAATTTCTCTATCTTTGGTAGGCATTTCATTTTTTTCCTAAGCACAAATAAAAGCAAGGAATTTTCCCTACCTAGGGAATATCTAGGAAATTCACTTCATGCTTTGCTGTTGTGAATTTGGGAATCTTGGAGAGCTCTGATGCTAGATTTAACCCTGGGGTTATTGTTCCAGATAGTCTTTACCCACAGAAGTTTGGAGAGATGATAATAGCAATAATGGCTAGCTTTTATGTATTGCTTTACAAATATTATTTTATCTTATCTTCACAACTCTCTTATTCTCCCCGTTTTACAGATGGGGAAACAGGGAGAGGTTAAGTGACTTGCTCAGGATGACCCAAGTTGGATTTGAACTCAGTTCAATATTTGTTAAATACTTAGTGGCCACCTCAGAAATGCTATCATTATCCACTTAGCTATCTCAGAACGACAAGAGGACACTGTCCAGGGTCAGGAGACCCGGGTTCCACTCCTGTTTCAAATACTAAGTAACTGTGTAATCATTTAACTCCTCAGAGATTCACCATCCTCATCTGGAAAAAAGGGAGAATTATATTATCTCTCTCACAGTCATCGTTAGCATTTTCTTTATGGTTTCTTCTCTGAGGAACTGTGAACACTGTGTGTTCATTTCTTGGTAAAGGGGAAGGATTCTGGGGGCCAGCTGAAACTTCTCAGACCACAGAGGACATGAGGAGGTGATGAAATCTGATTGTCAGCTTGAGATGTGGACAGTCTCTGCCGTGTTGTTGAGAATGGGGGAGTGAACATCTCCCCCCAGTCTGGGACTTTGGAAGGAACTGAGGGGCTTGGGAAATGGCAGGGTGGAGGCCTCACCAGTGGCATTATCAATGTCAAAGAGGTCACTCTGGGTCCCTAGGAGTTTGTAGGTCACCACTGCATTAATGCCAAGGTCATCATCCAGGGCCAGGACAGGCCCATTCAGCACTGTGATAGGAGTCCCTGTGAGAGATGGACAAATGCAAATATCAGCTCCTGGAAGTGGATGAGTCCCCACTGCCCCCTCCCTCTTCCCGCTTTCCCAAGTGACCCCCATGGCCGACAATGAATGAGTGAGGTGGATGGGGTGAGGGCCCCCACGGGGGGCAAGGGCTGAGACAAATGATGGAGCGGCGGCTGCGGTAGCCTTGGCAGACTGAACTCAGGTGGGGAGCAGCCTCAAAGCCCTGCTGGGGGAGAAAACAAGACATAACTGTGAGCATGCCCAATGGGGGGGCAGGGCTGAGCCCAGGACCTGAGACTTGCCTTCCCAGCAGCCCTTGTAGCAAAGTCACCCTGGAGAGCCTCCGGGCAGCTTTCTGACTTCCCTAGGTACATGGCGAAGTGTGGGGACCGGTGTTCTTTCATGAGCACAGACCACCATGGATTTGAGCACATGAAGAGCATCGCATGTATGTGTTTGTGTCAGGATCCTGTATGTACATGCATGTACCTTCTTCTATTTGTACATGTGGACTATGCTTATGACCTGAATATAGAAGTGCTTATAAACATGTATGAAGATCTCTTGTATGTGTTCACTCAGGTTTACATGTTTGTAGCTACATATCTGTAAGGGTTTGAGGATATGATCTCTGAGGAGCACCTAAGAAAGGTAGACCTCCTTCTCCAGGTTCACTTCTGTCTTGCTAGGACTGTGGAAATAGATGCACCAGGGGATCATTTCCACTATTCAAGACCTCAGCGATCATGGGGTATATGATTGGGCAATGACTGCCCCTTGGTGGCTCACCTTGTCTAATCATAGTCACATGAGTCTACTTTGACTTTTTAAAAAATTTTAATTAATTTAAGGCAATGGGATTAAATGACTTGCCCAAGGTCACACAGCTAGGTAATTATTAAGTGTCTGAGAGCAGATTGGAACTCAGGTCCTCCTGACCCCAGGGTCAGTACTCTATTCACTGTGCCACCTAGCTGCTCCAGTGCACTTTGACTTTGACAGAGGTCCTCAGGCCCCAGGTTTCATAGCTTAGTTAAGGTTTAGCTCGTCTCTAATACTGAAACAGATTCCTGACCTCATCCTTGTGTTCAGTAGTGGAATATATCTGCCACCTGATAGCCTCAACCTCTGGGAGGAAATTCACTGGTAAGAGGTCTATATGCTGGCATTAACAGAGGCAAGGCATGCCCTTTAAAGTCTCTTGTTGCTAGAGTGGATGGGCAGAATGGAGGCAGGCTGAGAGGAGGGGAGCCGCTGCCTATTTCACAGCCTCTGACAAATTCACCTTCCCAGGGCCCTTATTTGGGGGGCCAGCTTAGAACACTCCAAGCCATTGCCTATTCCTCTTTCCTTAAGTGGCTAGAAGGCTCCCTTTGGCATTTCCTCATCAATTGTCATGGTCCGCCATTGCATCATTTCCCAAGTTGGTGTGTCTTATCTCCCCAATTAGATTGTGTGCAGTTTTAAAAACTAGGGATCATGTCTTGAATTTCTCTGTAATTTTGCACCCCCTGCCTCAATACCCAGTGGGAGATTCCCAAGCTCTTGAGTTCCACTAGTCTTCCTTTTCACTGCCAACATGTGGCTAGCACCTGAGCAATATAAATTGCCTTAAAGACATAATAAGCTTCAAGGAGGCTGTAGGAACAATAGAAAGGGAGCTGGTACCTCTTGCCCTGTGTTCTTGCTACCTATATATGGAATATTTGTGCCCTACCTGTGGTAGAGCATTCTGAGTTCAGATTGGTCTGATCAGCCACAGTTGGACACACTGTAATTTGTCTCCAACATAGTGATGTCATATTGGTCTTTGACAATGAAGGACAAGAACCAATCTTGCTACCTTGATAAGAGTGCCTGTCCCCATTATATAGAAAGCTTCCACAGTTCAACTTTATTTAACAAGACAATTATTAAGGAGCAAAGCCTGTCCAAATGGCCAGTCCTCACCCCCCCCCAAAAGCTTATATTTTACATGATTTAGTACCAGCCAAGCCCAGATTAGGTGCTCAGTAAATAACCTACTAAATTGACTTTCTCTTCTCTTTCCATTTGCCCAACCTCCCATCACTATAAATCCTGGCACCCTGCTTAGGGGTTTTCCAGGGGTTGGGTCTCTTTTGTACACACCTGCAGGAGAATTCTCCATCACTTCTGCCTGATAGGTGCTCTGGGTGAAGAGTGGGTGGTTATCATTTTCATCTTCCAGTGAGACTATCAGCAGGTCAAAATCCTGTGGGAGGGAAGAAGAGAATGGTGGTGGGAGAGGACTATAAAATATGAGTATGGGATATCGGATGAATTTTGCCTTTGTCAGCTATATCCTATTTTTTCAATGATTTCTCATGTGGTCCTAACCCCCTTTGAAATAGCTACGTTGGGTATTATTATTATTAGCATTATTTCAGAATCTGGAGAAACTGGGGCTCAGTGAAATTATTAGTAATTTTGTTATTAGTATGACTTGGGATCCATCTTGTTCAGTTTGCTTTTTCCTTATGTATCATCCTTATGTATCCAGAACAACTCCCATTTCTTTATTTCTTTTTTTTTTAAAGTTTTACTGATACTTTTTGCATTTGCATTAGTCATTTCTGGAAATACCTCCCCACCCACTAACCAAAACTGAACCCTCCCTTTAACTAAGTAAAAAAATACAAAACTGTGACTCTGATGGAAAGGGTATCTGTATTATCATTCTTTCCACCTCTCTGCTGAAAGGTGGGGAATCTGTTTTTATCTGTTTATTTGATTTTTCACTTTCTCAGAATTGACCTTCCTTTTTGTGATATTTTCATTTACACTTTGGGGTTGTGGATCTTGTTTACTCTGTCTGCTCACTCATCTGATGTGTCTCTTGTCCAAAGTCTTCCCTTAATGTTTTGTGGCATGGTAGTGATCTTGGGTTCTCCAAGGCTACGGGAGCAGGATGCATATTCTACCAAGATAGGAAGGCTTTGAGTATAGATTCAAGAGAAGGCCCGAATGGAATGCCTGTTTTCTGAGGACCAGCTTAGCTATAGTTGGGAGAAACCAAGTTAGTCACAGGGTGATGAATTCTTTTCAAACACATCTACTAGGTCCCAGAGAGATAGTGATCTGTATTGACTGAAGGATTTCTCACCTCAATGATTACTCATTCACATGAGTGCTTCATTAGATTGTAAGCTTGTTGAAGATAGAAATGTCTTTGCCTGCTTTGTATCCCTAGCACTTAGCACACATCCTTAGTATACATTTTCTTAGGTATTTAATAACGATGATGATGTTTGTCTTTCATTCTTGAAGAAGACTGTGACCTCAGGGAGGTGATACCCTGACAAGTAACTTAAATGGATTTGAGTGAGGGCCACTGTACTAAGTCACCAGCCTCATTTTCTCCTCTGGAGCCATCTGGGACCAGTGACCAGATATGAATCAGGGTACCTAGAGATAGTCTGGATGTGAGGCAATCAGGGTTAAGTGACTTTTCCAAGGTCACATAGAGTAGCTGAAGCAAAATTTGAATTCAGGTCCTCTTGGTTCTAAGGTTGGCGTTCTATCTACTGTACAACTTAGGCATTTAATAAATATATATTTATTTGACCAGTGAAATCACAGATCCTTGAAGAACTGAAGAAAAAGAAGCATTGAGACACCTGTGGATACCAATCGCGTCCTTGCAAGTACAATCATCTGCACATTTAGCCAAGGGGCTAAAGTGGTAGTTTTAGTTCCCTAGTGTCCAAAGGTAGCAGGTGCTCTGGTATCTACATTAAGTCTATAGAGTTCCAAAGACTCACCAGAACAGTTACAAATGACTTCATAATTAGACAAAGTAAGACTTGGGCGTCATGTACTATTGATAGCTAAATATTTACAAATTGCCAATACCTATTGAATACAGTTGAACGGAGTCAAAAGTAGATGAGTCAGTAGAATGGAAGGTTCTAGATGGGAAGTTCCATATGAGGAAGAGTGGAAGGTGCTAGGGAAGAGAAGACTTGGGGAGGGAATTTGCATGAAAGATCTTAAAACATACCTTGGCTCTAAAGGGTGGAAATAGATTTTGACCTGATGTAAGAACCCCCCCTCCCCAAATCTACCTTCTTTATGAGAGCAATTTCCAAGTGGAATGATCTGTCTTTAGGGGGAGTGGGTTCTTCCTTACCAGAGATCTTTAAGCAGCAGCTGGATGACAGTTCTCATATATATTATAGAGATCTGCATTATTCACACAAGGGTGGGACCAAACAACTGCAGAGTTTCCTTCTTCCTGAGCCCACATTTTCGAAATGGGATTGGGAGTCAAGTTTTCTCATCCCTACCCCATACTCCTCCCTCTTCACTCCCCTCCTCTCCCCAGGGGCATCCCTAAGATATGTGCAAATAAAGAAAGGATGAACAAATGGAAAGAGGAAAAAGAAAATGTAAAGATCAAGGAAAGATAGAGGGAGCAAAACAGCACAAAGGAGAGGGAGAGATTGGGAGCCCCAACTTTTTTTTAAGAACTCAGAGGGCTCAGAAATAACCCACCCTTAGGAGAAAATTATACAGAGCTGGAGGGAAACCAAGATCTCATCTAGTCTAGCCCTCCTTTTGACTCTCTTTGGGCAGTGGTTCTTCTTGTAGCACACACACACACACACACACACACACACATATACATACACAGACACACACACACCCCAGCATAGACTTAGAAAAGGAAGTGACCATTGCTCTTTCCACTCTACTACTCAGGGAAGGAGAGTGAAAGGGGCTTCCTAAAGTGATCCTCTTTTTACATGAGCTGTTTCTTCTTGCTTTGATAATGGCAAAGGGAAGAATAATTCAATCTAATTGGCATTGAGGACTGTGGGGAGCCCCTTTGTGCTGAGGAGGTAGGAGCTGGGATGGTCTCACTCCAAGAGAAGGAGTCTTTCCACCTTCCTAGCTCACTCTTTGCCCCCTGCCCCATCCCACCTTGCCTCTGTGGCCTACACTCACTCACCCTTCTGGCAATGCGTGGGTTTTCTGGGTTGTCCTTTACAGAAACAGTCAATTTATACTCAGGGATCCTTTCTCGGTCCAGGGGGCGGTTCACAGTGATTACCCCTGTCTGCGAAGGGAAGATGTGAAATGAATATGAGTGTAAGGTGACTTGGGTCCAGCTGGAGAGGAGATCCCTTCCCACCTCAAAAATCCTCCCATCTTCTGAGGCTCTCCACCCCCTTGGCCCTGGAGCAGCCACCGTAGGAAACTCAGAGGAATGTTTCATAGATGAGATTCATGACCTCTGGGGGGCAGTGTTTCCCGGCCTTGGCTCATATATGGTAATAAAGTTCTCCAGAGAAACTGGATTTTAATTTTTTTTTTTTTATCATTTAACCAACCACCATGACCAAGTGTGCCGTTGTGTTGTAATCCTCCTGCTCCCCTCCCTGAGGTGAAGGAGAAGTCTCCATAACAGAACACTATTAGAGTCCGGCTAAGACAGATCCATTGTCTTAGTAATGCCCATGGAGCAAATCCCAGTGCCAAGGGGGGATCAGCCTTGAGAGAGAGGCTAAGGGTTAGGCTGGACGGGACGGTGGAGGCAGGGATGGGACTAAGCCGATGACGATAACATTCAAACCAAAGTTCCCAAGGCCACATTTCCGCCTACAGACGTATAATTTTTCTTTATGGGTCTCAGGGTGGTCAAGGAAAAGTAGGCAAAAGGAAGGAGTGTGATTTCCTGTCCTTTTGGTAGGGTTAGGAATAATCTTGGAGGAAGCTCAGTGAGCTCCCAGGTTCCAGACACATCTCTACTGGTGTGAGTGCTTGGTGGTTGACTTGGGACAGAAGTGTGTGTGTGTGTGTGTGTGTGTGTGTGTGTGTGTGTGTGTGTGTATGTGTGTGTATGTGTGTGTATGTGTATGTGTGTGTATGTGTGTGTATGTGTTTGTGTGTGTTTGTGTGTATGTGTATGTGTGTGTATGTGTGTGTGTGTGTATGTGTGTGTGTGTGTGTGTGTGTGTGTGTGTGTGTGTACTGCAAGAACCACTGCCCAAAGAGAGTCGAGAGGAGGAAAAGGATCCCACCGTGGCATTGATAAAGAAGGCATTGTTTCTGTTGCCAGCAGTAATGTTGAAGGTAAGAAGGGCGTTGGGACCGCTGTCAGCATCACTGGCCAGGATGTGGGCCACAAAGCTGGACACAGGACTGTTCTCACTGATGGTGATGTTCATGGGCAGATTCAGCAACACTGGGTCATTGTCATTGATGTCCAACACTCGGATTCCTACCAGCATCTAGAGCAAGGGGTGGAGAAGAGGCAACAGTATGAGTCCAGGGAAAATAGAGGGGAAAAAGAGGAAAAACTAAGAGAAAGAGGAATTTAATTCATTGCAATAAGTATTTCCAATACATGCGAGGCACTGGTCATACAAAGGCAAAAACAGAAGAGTCCCTGACAACAAGGAACTTATAGATTATTGGGAAAAGTAAAGAAGGAAGAGGAAGAGAGTGAATGGAAAGAAGGGAAAGAACAAAAATGGGGAAGATAAAGAAGAGGAGGAAAGGGGGGGAAAGGGGAAGGAAGAGAAGAAAGAGACTTTGAGATGGGAAATCAATTTAGAGGAAGTTTCTGGACAAGATGATCCAGACCTCATCATGGATAATGCCAGTTAGACCAGTTAGGGCATAGGGGAAAGCATCCTGTACAGTGTTGTGTAAATTATGTGATAGCAAAACTATAGCAATAACAATGATAATAAAAGCTCGTGCTTGTTGTACTTTCAGGCTTGTAAAATGCCTTCTAATCTCATTTTATCCTGACAACAATCCTGGGAAGTAAGGTAATTATTATTATCCCCATTTTATTGGTAAGACAACTGAGGCAGGCATCAGTCTTGCTCAGCCACAAATAGCTATTAAGTATCTGAGATCGGGCTTGAAATCAGATTTTCCTGACCCCAGGTCCAATGCTCTGCTCACTGTGCTACCTAGCCTTCATGAGGCAAGTCTATGGTGGGGTTCAGGGTTCTGAATCCTAGAATGTGGACAGCTGCCTCCCAGTCATGAGCTTAGGCAAACTGAAGCCCAAGGAAGCCCAAACAGCAGAGAAACTTGTGATCACTCTTGGCAGCCCAAGGGGATAAAGTCCTGTGTCTCCAAGAATTCTTTTTATGATCCTGTTTTATTTGTTTTTGTTTTTGCGAGGCAATGGGGTTAAGTGACTTGCTTAAGGTCACACAGCTAGGTAATTGGTAAGTTCTGAGGTCACATTTGAACTCAGGTCCTCTCGACTTCAGGGCTGGTGCTGTCTCCACTGCGCCATCTGGCTGCCCCTATGATCGTATTTTAAGTTGTCCGCTAAGGGTCAGAGGTAAGATAGAGGAGAAGGAAAGGATAGATGTGGGTGAGATAACTATCTGCTATTTACCACATTCACTAAACAGGCTCACCGAGGAACTGAGTGGGGGAATCCCTCTGTCCCGAGCACAGATGGTGAGGTTGTAGAAAGCAATGTTTTCTCGGTCAAGCTCAACATCCTTCCGGACCCGAAGCTCTCCCTCCACAGGAGAGATTAGAAACTCACCTGGAGGCCAAGACAGGAACCAGATTTCAGGAGGAAGCAAAGGACTGGGAAATCTCATCTGAGTTGAATGTAACCCTCTCCTCCTCCCACCTTTCCTCTTCCTCAATGGAAATTCATTGTAACTTGGACCTTGGAGAAGAGAAGAGAAAATATACCACCCCTCCCTTCCTTTCAAAGGTGAGGGACTATGGATCTGGATTGCGTTAAGCACCGTCAGCCTCAGTTGACGTGTTGGTTAGTGTTTTGCATATTGCTTCTCACTTCCCCTTCTTACTTTCTTTTTCTTTAAAAACATTCTTTGATATATGAGACCACTTGTTGATCCCAGGAAGGGTGTATTTAGAAATAAAGGTGATGAGAAAACAAAATATCAATATGGCTTTTATAAATGGAAAAAGAAATCTCATTGAACTAGGAGCCAAGTCAGGGCAGGGGGCTTGTGCCTTTCTTCTTTTCCTTCCTTAAATGCATTTCAGATTTAAAAGGGACTATGCCAATGTGTGAGAAGAGAATTACAGAGAGAAGGGATTGCAGGAGACCCAAATTCTGTTCCCTGTCCAATCCCTAGTGTGCTATCTGATGTCGGACAAATTACTATCTTTTTGGGTCTTGTCTTCCCCACCTATAAAATGGGAAGAATGATCCTTTCCTTCAGTCTTCAATGCCTGAACCCCTTCCCCCCCCCCAATCCCTCCAGTCCTCAGGTGTGGATTAGCAGGTCAGGGCACCTAGTTGACATGGTTTTTTCATCTGCAGTCACACTGCGGTTGCCCATGGCTTATGTTCCAAGTTGGATCATGGATCTCCTCTCTGCCCTTTTGGAGACTTCAGGCCACCCATCATTTAGGTGTATGGTGCAATATAGATCTTGGAAATATGGGCATTGCAACATAGAGGGCAACAGGAATACAGAGAGTACCCTTGTGGTACCTCCACCTGGCACACTTCATGTCTAGGAAACTTTACTAGATTGACCTCAGAATCTCTTCCCCTTTTCCTCACTTTCCTCTTCTTTATCCTCCTCCTCCTCTTTTTTATCTTTCCTTCCACTGTCTAATTAACTAGGCATTCTTCCCCTTGTTTCTGGAGCCTTTCCCTGTCTCTCTGTCTCTCTGTCTTTCTATCTCTCTCCTCTTCTTCCTTTTCTTTCTCCTCTACCTTTTCTTTCCTCTCTTCTCCTCTTCTTTCCTTCTTCCATTATTTTCCTCTTCTTTCTCCTTCCTTTTCTCTCCTCTCTACTGCCTACCCTCCTTCTCTCCCCCTCTCATTCTCTGCCTCCTCTCTCCTCACCTTTCTCCCCCTTCCTCTCATCCCTTTCCCTCTTCCCACATCCTTTCTCTCCTTCTCTTCTCTCCTTCCCTGCCCCTTACAGATTTCCTGTTATGCCACATATTCTACTTACTCATTCCCTTAAGAACACACTGCTTTCTTTTTTCTTTTTTTCTATTTGTTTTTTTGCAAGGCCTTTGGGGTTAAATGAGTTGTCCAAGGTCATGCAGCTAAGTAAGTATTAGTGTTTGAGACTGGATTTGAATTCAGGTCCTTCTGATTTCAAGGACAGTGGCTCTACCCACTGCCTTCCTGCCCCCATCTCCCCCTTTCCATGTACCATAGTGATAGTTTCTGCCATTCCCTCTCTAAAATCAGTATTGAGGATATTTCTCAATAGACCCTTGAAATCCAGGGTAACTCCATTCCAGCACAATCTCCAGAGCAGAGCGGCACCTCCAGGGACCTCCACACAGCCCCAAGGAAAATCATTTCATAAGCTCATAAGTATGAAAGACTTAGAGGTCAGTTTTTAACAAGAAGCTGACCATTCTCAATGCAAAAGTCTAATTTACTATTGATGGCATTTTAGGTTTGGTGGCAGAGCAGTGTGAGATGGATCTGGGGGTATCTGGGCCAACTGCTGGCCCTTGTTGACCAGCATGGGTGACCCCAAACTCTTTCTATGCATCAGACAAGTCCCAAGCCCAACAGGAGGACAGTCTACCCACCCCTCTGTCTCCTCCTCATCCTTTAGCCCACAGTTCTTTCCCCCTTATATACTCCCTGGCATAGTGGGCTCTTTCATCTTGGTCAAAGGTCATACAAGAACATCTATTCAGACCTGGAGCTGGGAGGTACAACTTCCTCATTTCATAGAGGTGAAGGGACTTGCCCAAGGTCACACAGTTTTGGAAACAGCATTTGAACTCAGATCTTCTGATTTCCTCAGTACCACAGTCTGAGTTTATACATTTACACATCAAACCAAATCACAGGAATTTGGCATTGTAGGGGACTTTAAAAGCATCAATCTAATAAAAAAACCCTCATTTCATAGATAACAATATCAACAGTTAGTATTTATATGATCTTCAAAGCATTTTATGAATATTTCCTTATCAGAGAGAATTCCCTCATCACAACAACTCCAGGAGGGAGATGCTTTTATTACCCTCATTCTACAGAGGAGGAAACTGAGGTAAAGGTTCAGTGATTTGTCACATAGCTACTAAATCTCTGAGGCAGGATTTGAACTCAAGTCTTCTTGATTTTGGGCCCACCACTCTATCTAGTGCACCACCTAGATGAGGCTGCTGAGACTGAGACAGGTGAAGCAATTATGCAGTCAAAGAAAGAGTGACTGGATCAAAGAGGACAAGATCTACTCCTTCAAGTCTTACTCATCTTAAGAAAATGTTCTTTCTGTTCAGCCCATTCAGATTTGCAACCAGCTCTGACTTTTCCATGTGTCCACCATCAGTGACAGGAGGCCATAATGCCGTTGCTCCTTCATTTCTGGCTTTGAAAGACTACCCTGGCTTTCTGGATTAACTGCCTTTTGGAGTTCTACCTTTTTTTTTTAGAAAAACGGATGCTTAACACAGTAGGCTGTAAGGGGTAAGAGTTTACCTTTTAATTTTCCTCTGTTTGGCAGTTAGGAGAAACTGAGGCCCAGGGAGGGAAAGCAATTGCCAAAAGTCACACCACAATAGCAGACTCAGAATTGAATCCTGCTTCCTTCCCCACCTTTCCCCTCAAATCTGTCCTGCCTCTATTGCCTCCCTTATTCTTCCACTCTTTTCTGGCCTGCTCCGATTTTACACTGACATAATAGATAGGACAAACCTGCAGCCAAGGTTTCCCAACAACCCCTCCCATGTCCATATCCCTTATATTCTTCCCACCTGGCCTCAACCCAGGCAAGTCCTTCAGCCCCTTCCTCCCAATAGTCAAAGGCTGCCAAGTTTCCCTGGAGGCGGACGGATGTTGTTTGGAGCAGGATTTCCTGAGCCCGATGTTCTGTGTCTCTACAGAAATGGGGATTCCCACCTCCTCCACATTCTTAGGAATCTTCTACCCTCCCCTTGCTCCCCAATCCCTCACTGTCAGCGGGGTGGGGTGGGAAGGAGCAGGGGCATCTTGACCCTGGTTGTCAGATTGCAGTCTCTAGGAAGGGCCCTTTTGTTCTTGGATCCAGTCTCCTGGATCCAAGCAGCCCCACCTAGTGGGGATGGGCAGATTGATGTGGGTAGCTCAGGGTAGGGGTCATGACCAGGAGAACTGGTCTCAGCCCGGCCCACAAGAGGGTGGACACTAAGCCAGGGAGAAGCAAGCAGCCAAAATGTCCTCTAGCCACCAAGTCTTTCCCGAAAGCCACCAAGCCTTTCCCAAGAATCCCGGAGGAGTATCTGGCCTCCTCAACCCTTAATGACCTTCTGGAGACATAGCATTTTGGCGGGTTAATGCCCTCCAAGGAACCAGTTCATAATGAGTCATACCCAGATCAAATATCAAATAAAATACAATCCAAATGAACACTTGGATGTGACTGAATAGAAATGACATCAGGTCTCAAGTATTCCAATGATCTTATAATAATATTGGCTTACACTTGCTCAGTGTTGGAACCTTATCCTGGGGCCCCCATGGGCCTGTGGATAGTTTTCAGGGAATTATAAACTTATTATTAAAAGAACAAGTTATTATATCAATGTCATTAATATTTATATTATAATCATCAGTATTAATACATGATAAACACATGCATTTCAATGGAATGTTTTCTTTTTCCTCCTCTGTATTTTATTGTACATATTTAAGAACATGATTTGAAGGAGGGCTATGATGGTGGTTCAGGCCCTGTTGGGTTGATGAATATTTAACAACTGGCTCTCCTAGAAAAAAAATTGTATGTACCACACACCTTTAAGTTTCATATGCATAATTAACATTCTCTCCATCATTTTTTCAAGCCTAGACAATCAACAAAAAATAAGTGAAGTTCTGTTTTGTTGTGTTTGCCAGTTCCAAAGGCACAAATGTTTACACTGAAAATTTAACAACTGGCTTTGTAAAGCAAGTATAGGACATCTCTAGCATGACCTAAAACAGCTAAGAATATCGGGACTTATAGAGATAATGTATTATAGAGAAAAGCATACTGGAGTATCAGATTTGAAACCAGAAAGACCTGGGTGTGAATCCTCCCTCTGTCACTCACCAGCAGTGTGATCATAGGTAAGCCTCAATTTGTCTGGCAGGAAAGCCTACCTCATAGAGGCTCAAATGAGATTGTGCACCTAGAATAAATTTTTTTCAAAGCAATAGATACATGCCAACTGTGACTTGGTGCCTCAAGACCTTGACTTGCTGCTCAGCTAACTCCTTGACATTAGCTGTGTGACCTTGATAGTTATTGAACCTCTATAGTTCAGTTTACTTACTCCTTCCTCACAAATGGAGATACTTCTCTCATAGTGAGGAAAGCACCTTGCAAAAACTTCATCAGGTGAACCTTAAACCACATAAAGATAGGCGCTATTAGTGTGGCTGAGTTGTAGTTTTCTAGGCTATAATTATATCATAATCATGTTCTGTTGTCTCCTCTGGGGAGACGGCATGGATACTACTGAGGAAATGAATTTTCTCCTCAAAAATTTGTAAAAGATTAAACTATGAGGCTTCCCTAAAATGCCACTTTCTCTTGTTGGCCTTTCCTGACTTCTCCCATATTTACAATTCCCAGCTAGGAGTGATCCTCGCCATCTGTGAATTCTGACAGCTCTTTGTACCTTTCTTCGTTCTTAGCATATTTGGTTTTATATTTGACTGCTTTCCTCAAAGCCTCCGGTAGATTTTAAACCCCCTTACGGTAGGGACTACCTTATTTATACTGCACAAGGCCTAGTGGGTAGGAGGTATTTAGTAAACTATGACCAACTGAATTGCTACCCCTCTATCCATTGGCAAAGAGCAGGCCCTGAGGAGCCTGGATGGAAAATAAGGGAAAGGTCTGAAGATGACCCAGCCTAGGAGGAATGCTGTCATTGAGAGTTATCAATTTTAGGGTTTAGAATTAGAAATCACTTATTATCTGACCTTGTAAAGTCACTTAACCTCAATTTCTTCACCTGTAAAATGAAGTAACATTGGCCCTACTTACCTCACAGAGCTGTGGTAGGGGAAAGTGCCTCCATTAAGCTTAAAGTCAGATAAGTGAGGTTTTGTTATAAAGGTGTGGTTCTATGTATTTCTGTGTTGAGCTTTTTGTGAATGTGTGTTTTGTGTTTATAGGCAAACCTGCATAATAGAGATGTCATGGAAAGGGGCAATCAGGATTATATCTACATGTTTGGGGCCATCCAGCTCCATGGGATGGGAGAAGGATAGAAATAGCTCTCTTTAGGGCACATCCTGGCCTGGAACATCACTCACCCAGAGGGTCCCCATCCACGATACTGTATTCCACTTGCCCATTGGGGCCTGAGTCCAAATCCCGAGCCAGAAAAGTCCACACCCTGGGCCCAGGCTGGCCTTCAGTGACATCAAAGGGTCCCTCATAGCTCCGGGGAAAGATAGGCACATTGTCATTTATATCATTGACATTCACCAGCACCTGTAAGGGGAATGGCAACTTAGTCAAGGCTTACTCGGCCTGTGAAAACTCTCCAGGTAGTCTCGGGATTCATGAAATTCTTACCACATTGGAGGGAATGATAATTGTAGCCTCCCTACCTCAAAGGGTTGTTGTGAGAATCACAAGAATTAGTTTTATAGGCATTCTGTAAACTGTAAACTGATTTCATTATTATTCCATTCTGAATGTTCTAACTTCTGTGATCTCCACAATATCCCTGGGATGAAGGTAAGGTAGATAGAATTATTTCCATTTGTTAGGTGAGCAAAGTGAATCCTGAAGAAGTTCAGAGACAACCTCAAAGTCACATATAATATCAAAGTTTGAGATAAGACAGACAGAAGGTCCATAAATCATGTATTTTTTCAATGAGAGTATAATGCCTTTCACCATCTCCCTATCCCAGCTGGGTGGTTGGGGATCCTTTACAAAGAAAGGGGCCTGTCATATACCGTAGTTGTAGAAGTGAGGCGATGAGACAGGATAGGGCACTGGTCAGTGGCAGTGACAATTAGAGTGTATAGGCCATGGCTGATCTCATAATCCAGCTCCTTCAGAGTGCTGATGACCCCCTAGAGAAAGATATATAGGGTATGAGATCAGAGGTAAAGAAACCTTGGAGCCACAGGACCTTTTGAATAACAGAGAATTTGGAAAAGAAGTTTGGCTATCACTTGCAGTTGATTGGGCCCAGGTGTAGGAGAGACTTGGGGCATTGGGGAGAGATCAACAGGATAGCTTTTGGCTCTCGTGCCCTGCTGGCCAACAGAGAAAGTGAAAAATGCCACACTGCTTCTCTGTATAGGTTCCTTGATCAGTTTTCTCCTCAATCTAGTTGAACCCCAGGGTATGTGTCTCTGCCTCTGACTCTTTCAGTCATCACAGAGATCACAACCAGTTCCCTGAAGTCTCCCTGGCTCATGAAGCCCAACCAGTAGATTCAGTTTTTGAGACTGCCTGTCCCTTATAGGCAGGGTTTCAATGCCTGGGGTTCTCCAGACCAGGCTAGGGTAGAAGATAGAAAAGGACACTGACTGTGATGCTGTTGATCTGGAAGGTGTTGATGATGTTGCCGGCGATGATGGCATAGGTTATGGTGCCATTGGGGCCTTCATCCAGGTCAAGTGCCTGGATTGTGATGAGGCTGATATTAAGGGTTTCTGGACCCTCATCTAGCAGGATTTCATAGCGCGGCTGTTGGAAAACGGGTGCGTTGTCATTTTCATCCACTATGGTCACATAGACATGGGTAGTGGCCTAGAGAGAAAGCCATGAGGCAAGAAAAGAGTCAATATATAGACTTCTTGAGCAAAATGGTTAGGAGTTTTCCCTGTGGAATAAGAAATGCAAAGAGGCTTCAATTCAGTAGACAAATTCACCTTTAATCCCAAACTACCTACCTTACAAAACTGTGCATGTTCTACCATTAAACCAATAAGCATTTCTTTATCACCTATTACTGGCCAGTTGCTGGGGAAGAAACAATTAAAGATCTATAGCAATAATGTTATTAAATATTACATCATTTATTATATATAACATAATAATATTCTTTATATACTTTTATATGACATATAATAAATAACATAATCTAAAAGTTTCCTAGCTGGAAGAGCCCAAGTTGGGTTCATTTATTATAATATGGCAGTAATTATAGGAGGGAGAAGTAACAGAGACAGGGCATTGGAGGTTACCGATAGACATACAGCCTACAGAAGCAGAGTTTGACCATAAGGAGACAATGGGTTGTGGCAAATTTCATTAGAGCTAGGGGACTAAAATTTATGGTAAATGAATATCATGGAATATCAGTGTGTCATAAGAACTGGTGAAAGAGATGGATTCAGAGAAACCTGGAAAGACTTAAGTAGACCGATATAGTATGAAGTGAGCATAACCAGGTCAACTGACTAAAGCAACGTCAATGAAAACAATTTTGAAAGACTTAAGGACTCTGTTTAATGCAACATCCAATCATACAACTCTAGAAGACTGATATTTCTCAGCTCTTGGCAGAGAGGTGATGGATTATAGATAGAGCAGAAGCACATTTTCAAACACAACCAATGTAGCAATTTGTTTTGACTATATTTATTTGTTTTAAAGGAGGGCCTTAATACTTTTGAAGAGGGCAATTTTTTTTTTGGTGGAGGAAGTGGGAGTAGAAAAAAAAGAAACAAAAGAAAAAAGTGTTCATGGAAAACTTAAAAAATACACAGAAGAGATCAAGAACTACAGGGGGAACCCAGGTAAGACTGCCATTTAAAATTTAATTTCTATTTTTTAAAAAAAAAAGAAAGAACCTAAAAGTAATGATGAAATCACAGTCAAATACAATCATATTTTTCTGCTATTATTTCAATAGAAATGTTCATATATGTTGATGTTTGCCAAGTTTATAATTTAAAACAAGAAAAAAAAGAGAGCTGAACATATCTTTTTCAGGAAGGACTGGTGATAGGCCATTAAAGTAGAAAGATTGATTAGAGACCATCTCATTCAAATCTTTCATTTCAATAGCTTCATTTTGTCCTTTCCAATTTCCTTATCTCTTCCCCCTTCTTGGCCCAGGCCATGGTCTTGCTATTTCACCTCTTTTGTGACTTGGACCCACAGTCAGCCAGGGAGGCAGAGAAGATATTAAGCATTATCTATGCTTGAATAGAGACTACACTTTAAGGCTTTTTGGATGAAAGGCCTGGTTCAGTTATGGGTCACCAATATACACGTTTTTAACTCATCTTAGAGACTTACTTGGGACATTGGGGGGCTAAATGATCTACCCCTGGTCCCAAAGTTAGTCTATTCCAGAGTCAGTTCTTAAGCCTATATTTTCCCAATTCTCAGATCACTATACCATGTTGCCTATAACTCCTTATATTAGAATATGAAGATTCCTTTCAATTTCCATCATATCACATAACCTGAATCCATGTAAATCACCTCAGGAGCTTCACTCAATATGTTGAAGGAAGGTGAAACTAACTTTTTCATTTTTTTTCCTGCCCCAAGAGACTTAGAAATCATCTCTGTTTAGTTAGCCCAAGGCCACACAGGTAGTGATTAGGAAAATCTGGATGGAGTCAAACATTTGGATGCTAATTGTAGCATCCAATCTACTCTATCATGCTTGTCAGACTCTAAATTCAGATATTTTGCTATGCCACAGCTATCTATAGATGACCCCCACTCCCATCAATAAAAGATCTCTCTTATCATCTGTTGCTGTGGCTGAATTTGTACTTTTAAGATTCATTCTTTTGTGTTTTTAAGACTCTTCTAATAGTCTCCTATTAAAATATAAATACCCTGGGGAAGGGAAAACCTTTATCAATTAACCATTTATTGGATATCAGTTGATAGTCAGCTAACCAGTAGTGAATAGGATATCAGATTCAGGTGGAGGGGTGGGAAGGCGCTAGGTAAATTTCTTGACTACCCACGTTTGCCTTAGGCTGGTCTTGTCTGAGGACTTAATAATACTTGTTTCTTTCCTCTTTTTTTTTCCTCTTCGGAATGATCAGGAAATGGGGTATCTTATTAAACTGACTGGGGTGTCTAACAATGACTCCACTTAAAACATGCAATTAACTTAACCCTCAAACTCCATTTTTATTTCTGGTGAATCAAAAGACGTAAGTCTGACTTATCTCGGGTTGTCATGGCATTTGGTTGGAGTTGGGTTCTGAGAGTTGGTCATAGGCTCCAGATGGCACTTCACTTAAAGCTGAGAAGTGAGACAGTCATGGAATGGCCCAATTGTAGATTTTAAATTGGGAGGGAAGTTGGAGGTCTACTCCCTCATTTTGTCAATGGGAAAACCATCCCAAGAGGAGTGAACATATCTGCTCAAAGTCACATAGGTAGAAAGTAGTTCCTTCTCTGAGATTGAGCACTCCAAGTTAAGACTATGCCCATATTCCACCATTGCCCTCTTATTAGCACCTCCACCAGTTCTTCTAATTGCCCAGAAATTGAGCAAGTGACATATGACATTTCCTGTATGTGTCCCACAAGTTGGGCAATGCTGCCCCTACCCCCAGTTCCTAGCACCCCATGTGTCTTTAGACTTTATGATGCAACCTCAAAGGGTTCTGTGGTTACTGGGACAAGGGGTGAGGTTTGAAGTTCTGCTCCTACCTTCTTTCATCTTGTGGTCTCCTATTTAGAACTGCCTATTCTTGTCATTGCTTGCCTGAATTCTGAACTTTCATGGTGAAAAGTGAAACAGGACCCTCTTCCCCAAGTCCTCCTCCCCAGTCTTCCTCCCCTTCTTCCTATTTTTCCAGCCTCCTAAAATTTTTTTTAAAAAAAAATTTATTTATTTAAGACAATGGGGTTAAATGACTTGCCCAAGGTCACACAGTTAGGCAATTATTGAGTGTCTAAGGCTGGATTTGAACTCAGGTCCTCTGGACTCCAGGGGCCATGCTCTATCCAATGCATGTCCTAGCTGCTCCCTTTTTCTAGCCTCTTAAGAAGAAGCCTGAGGAGCTGGAGAGAGGTCTTTATTCTTTGCTGATGACTGAGGAACTGGTGGATTCTGTCTCACCAGGTCTGACTCTATCTACAAGTTTTGACTTCCTCTCTCCTCAGAGCTAGCCAGGTCTACCTTTAGAAGATCATAAGACAGAGGGTCCAGCATCCATCCCTCTAGAGAAAGGTCATAGGATCATAGGAACATAGATTTATAACTGGAAGGGACCTTAGGCCAACAAGGCCACCTTCATCATTTTACAGATTGAAGAAACTGAGGCAACTTCCCCAAGGACAAACTTATCAAGTGTCTGAGATAGATTTTGAACTCAAGCCCTGCTGACTCTATGACACTTGGCTGTCAAGGAGGCATTCTCACCACAGGGAACATGCCTTAGGGTAAATCTCAGATCCATCTATTCCCCCATCAACTCCAAACAGGAAGAAAAGAACAGACTACTGGGAGCAGAGGAGGAGGCTGAAGGAGTAGGGGTGGGGGGAAGGAAAAAATACTCCTTCCCTTCTTCTCCCTAGGAATGGCATGGGGAGAGCAAGGGGACTGTGTTCTGTAAACTTTTGGGGGCTTTTATGTGACACTTCTCTCACAGGACTGGGTGGCTCCTCCAACTTGAGGAACAATCCTCTGAGATAGAGGTCTAAGGGCACCTGGAAAACTTCTCTTGGGTTGGAGAGAGGTGCCAGAAGGGAAGCCAGGCTGGAAATAAGAAGGAACTGAAAGTTGGGTTGGTCACAGTAAGAGGTAGGACATGGTAGGCCTTCCCTTGAGGCTTGTAAGCAAGAAGGGCAGGCTGAACTAGCTGTTTATGTGTTGATTAAGTGATCTCAGTATGAGTCCAGGGTTATTTAATATTTATCTTTTGGGGTTTGTTTTTTATTTTACCTTGAAAGGAGCCTATGTAAGGCTGGAAATGATCTCAGAAACCATCTAGTCCAATCTCATTACGGATGAGGAAACTGAGGCCTAGGTCATATAGGCAGTATCAGGTATGATTTCAACCTAGATTCTAGGGACTTAAGAGCTGATCTCTTTCCTTCTAAGGATTCATTTGTTCACAAGATCTTTAAGATAATAACACTCCTTTTCCTCCTTTCCTCAATGATTTACCCACTTGTAACCCCCAAATGAACTTATTTTTTCAGGAGGGAATAAGAATTATTATTATTAAAGGCATGGTTTTATAAGCATTTAGAAAGGGAAGCAGTGACTGCAATGAGCCTGTACATAAGCAGTATATAATAGAGTCAAAGGTGTTATTGGTTTTAGGATTTGAAGATCTGAGTTCAAGACTGAACTCCAGTTCTGATCCATCTGTCACAGAAACACTTTGAGCCTCAGTCTCTCTAAAATGGACACTTTAGAGAATTAAAAAAAAATCTCCAAGTCTAACCCACTTTCCAGTGTGCTTTGATGATTATGTTTGTCCTTCATTCTTTTTTTTTTTAGGTTTTTGCAAGGCAAATGGGTTCAGTGGCTTGCCCAAGGCCACACAGCTAGGTAATCATTAAGTGTCTGAGACTGGATTTGAACCCAGGTCCTACTGACTCCAGGGCCGGTGCTCTATCTATTGCACCACCTAGCCATTCCATGTCCTTCATTCTTGAAGAAGATCATGACATTCAAAAAAGGAATGCCAAGACATGCGAGTGAATTGAATTGAAGTGAGAGGGTGCTGTGCAAAATTGCAATTCTCACTTTCTCTGCCCATATTCCAATGTGGAAGGGTCATGTTTCTAGGATCATAGATGCCAATGACTTAGAGGCCATTGAGTACAATGGTCTTCACTCTACACATGAGGATCAGGTTAAGTGACTTAATCAAGGTCACATAGGTAGTAAGTTAGAGGTGAGATCTGAATCCAGATTCTCTGACTCCTAATGCAGTGATGGTCCTTTCTTCAGGTTCCACTACATCTCATTATTACTCAGATTCAGAAATACTTAACTGAATTAAATCGAATCTCCCAGGGTATAAGTAGCAAATCTCTTATAAGTTAACTAATATCTCTGAATCCCCAAATCAATGCTAGACAATGTTGTCTTATGACCTTTTTTTTGTTTTTTTGCCAGGCAATGGGGTTAAGCGACTTGCCCAAGGCCACAAAGCTAGGTAATTATTAAGTGTCTGAGGCTGGATTTGAACTCAGGTCCTCCTGATTCCAGGGCTGGTGCTCTATCCACTGTGCCATCTCCTCCCCCACACTGTCAAACCAAGCAAACATTCATCTTTTGAAAGAACCACATAGAAGATGGCAACAAGAGAGCAACGTCTCTTAGAAGCTCTCTCATAAAACTTTGAAACTAAGGACTCTAACTAAACTTTCGAGAGACAGAACCCACAAAGGGACCCATTTGAGTCAGTTCTCCTACTCAAGGTAACCTGGAAAAGAGCAGAAAGGCTCTGCTCCCCAGGGTTGGAAGGGTAGCTCGCCAGAGTGAAAGAACTTCAGCCTCCTGGAAGCAGCCCCAGGGCTCTGGGAGCCGCAGCTCACAGCAGCAGGGGAGTTTCCTGAGCTATGCCCCGGGGAGCACAGGGCACAAAGTAGGGGAACAGCGGGGACCTCTGCCAGAGCGAGCATGTGGAGCCCAGCCCTCAGGGCACACAGTGAGCAGAGTGGTGGCAGCCCAGATCCAGGAACAGAAGTAGAAGCTGGTAAGCAGGAGCCCCCAGGGCATGAGCCCATTGAACCTAGGGAGGGGAGTGAAGAGAGAGAGAGACTGCCGAGCTCTGCCCCTGGAACAGGACTCTGGGGCTCTGACCACATTCAGATCCTGATTGCAGTCTAGGCCCCCCCATAGAACAGCAGGCCCCCCCACCTCAGCCCCATGGCAGAGGGGGGGCACATATGGTCATTCACAGACCAGGAGGGAGGACAGAGCCTCACACACTGAGATCCTTGTGGGAGTGTCCCCAAAACTCATGAAGCACCCCCCAAACAGACTCAGGCTGGGAAAATGAGCAAGCAGAGAAAAAAGAGGAACACCATTGAGAAATATTTTGAAAATGAGCCCAAGAAGGATCAAAATACTCAGTCTGAAGATGAGGAAGCACAAGCTCCTGCATCTAAAGACTCCAAGAAAAACAGAAATTGGGCTCAGGCTATGATGGAGCTCAAAAAAGACTTTGAGAATCAAATGAAGGAGTTAGAAGAAAAACTGGGAAAAGAAATGAGAGAGATGCAGGAAAAACATGAAAATGAAGCCAGCAGCCTAGTTAAGGAAATCCAAAAAAAATGCTGAAGAAAATAGTATGCTAAAAACCAGCTTAGGTCAAATGGATAAAACAGTTCAAAAAGTTATGGAGGAGAAGAATGCTTTAAAAAGCAAAATTGGCCAGTTGGAAAAAGAGATAAGAAAACTCTCTGGGGAAAACAAATCCTTCAGACAAAGAATGGAACTCAGGGAGATTGATGAATTTACGAGAAACCAGGATTCATTTTTTCAAAACCAAAAAAATGAAAAATTAGAAGAAAATGTGAAACATCTCATTGAAAAAGCAACTGATATGGAAAACAGACTTAGGAAAGATAATTTAAAAATTATTGGAATGCCTGAAAGTCATGATCAGGAAAAGAGCCTTGACATCATTTTCAAAGAATTACTACAGGAAAATTGCCCTTATATTCTAGAAGCAGAGGGCAAAATAGAAATGGAGAGAATCCACTGATCCCCCAGAGAAAGAGATCCCAAAAAACCAACCCCTAGGAATATTATAGCCAAGTTCCAGAACTCCCAAGTCAAACAGAAAATATTACAAGCAGCCAGAAGGACACAGTTCAAATATCGTGGAGCTGCAGTCAGGATCACACAGGACTTAGCAGCAACTACATTGGAAGCTCATAGGGCTTGGAATACAATATACTGGAAGGCAAAAGAGCTTAGAATGCAACCGAGAATCAACTACCCAGCAAGGCTGAATGTCCTCTTCCAGGGAAAAAGATGGACTTTCAATGAACCAGGGAAATTTCAAATGTTCCTGTTAGAATGGCCAGAGCTGAACATAAGGTTGGATCATCAGATACAGGACTCAGGTGAAGCATGGAGATTGGAGGAGAGGGGGAAAATATGAGGGACTTAATGATGATAAACTGCATGTATTCCTTCATAGAAAAAAGAAATTGATAATACTCATATGAACCTTCTCAGTTAATAGAGCAGGTAGAGGGAGCTTTTATAGTTGAAGCACAGGAGAAAGCTGAATTTGAAGATAAAATATGGTGTAAAAATGGAGTCAATAGAAAAAAGGGAAATGGAATGGGAGAAAGAAAAAGGAGAGGGGGGAATAGGCCAAGATATTTCATATAATAAGATTTTTCTTTATTACAATGAGCTATTGCAATGATATGGAAGGGGGGGAGGCAAGGGGGAATGAGGGAATCTTCTCTCTCATCAGAAGTGGCTAGGAGAGGAAGCAGCATGTTTACTCAATGGGGTATAGGCATCTGGAGTAAGAAGGGGGGGACAGGGGGAAGGGGGGGATGTGAGTGATGGAGGAGAGGATGGACCATGGGGGGGAGAGTGGTCAGATGTAACACATTTTCCTTTTTACTTCTTGCAAGGAGCTGGGATTGGATGGCCTGTTCAGGACCATAGGACCGGGTGGATGCTGGGCCTAAGGGGTGGTATGGGGGCTCAGGGCCTCTTGGCCTCAGGGCCCGGGATCTGTCTGCTGTGCCACTCAGCTACCCTACAGCAGAGTCAGAGTGAAAGGAGAGAGAAAATATACATGGTAGTGGAGAAATATGAAAGGAGGGAGTTGTGATCAGCAATGTCAATGGTGGAAAAATATGGAAGTAAGTTTTGCGATGGACTTATAAAGAATGTGATCCACCCGCAACAGTGGTGTTGGAACACAAACTGAGCACACTTATTATTATTATTATTGTTTGGGGGAGGATGCAGGGCAAATGGGGCTGGGTGGCCTTCCTGGAGCCGCATAGCAGGGTGATCTTTGGGTGTCTGAGGCTAGATTTGGACCCAGGTGCTCCTGGCTCAAGGGCCAATGCTCTGTCCATCACCCAGCCACCCCCTACTATTATTACTATTTTATTTTATTTTGGGTCTTTCTTTTTCTTTTTCTTTTGGTTTTTGCAGGGCAGTGGGGGTGGGGTGGCTTGCATGTCACATGGCTGGGTGATTGTTGGGTGTATGGGGCCAGATATGGTCTTGGGTGCTCCTGGCTCCAAAGCTGGGGCTCCATCCATTGCGCCACCTGGCCATACCTACAATTATTACTATTATTTTTTTAATTTTAATTTTTTCTCTCTCCCCCTTTAGTTTATCACTCAAGCAAGTCTATATTTTGTGGGGAGAGAGGGTATTCTGTTTATTCTTAAACAAGAATATTTTATTAATGTATAAAAATTATTTGTACAAAAAGAGAATAAATAAATATTTAAAAAAAAAGAAAGAACCACATATCCCTGAATTTAACCATGAAGATCAACAAGAAAACTCCCATTCATAATACTTGCTGATTGTTGGCCCACAATAGGCACTCAAGTCCTGGTTCTTGCCCTCTTTTCTTCCTTCCAGAATAGTCAGTAAATGGGGAGATCTGATTCAACTGGCTGGTCAGGTTAACAACTATTACACTTATATGTGTTATCTAACCCCCAACTCCATTGGACAGTCATTTATTTTTATTTCTGATGACTCAAAAGACACAAAAGTGGCTTGGCTCAGGTTCATCCCTGCCGAGCAGGCAGAATTTGAGCTTCTTGGCTTCCTGGCTTTGGATCAAATTAGGAATTTACTAGGCAGATCTTGAAATAAAATAGCAAATTCTATCAGACTGGAGGGCATGAACCAAATTCCTTCGGGGAATACAAAGCTGAATGAAAGTGCCCTTTTCTTGTGAGGAAATGTGCACAGTCTTTGGGATCTACAAGTAAAACAATTTTAAGAGGTCACCCTAAGGTTCCTCCAGAGTTTCCGGTCTATAGTCACTCAATTTAGAAGCCCTACTTGCTCTTTCACCATCTTAAACATCTCCAGAATAGTAAATCTCTTTGTTTATTTCTCTAGTTTACAACATGATGATTTTGTGAAAGAAAACTTGGATTGTCAGAGAAAGATCACAGACAATGTTTTTTTCCCTTTCTCTTTTTCTTTTTTGTATCCCCAACACAGGGGCAGAGTAGATATTATTATGGTTTGTTGCTTGACTGACTGTGATTCCTATCCAAAGGCAGATTCCTCATCGAGAAGACGAAGGTGCTGAATTCAGTAAGGTCCCTTGCAGCCCTGAATCTATGAAATCAGGGTCCTGACTGAAGATCGTTTTGTCCATTCTCTAGGAGACTGACTGATCATTGGTGTGTAATACCGCAACACTGATGTTAGGGGAGTCATGTCTGCATGAAAGATGCCTTCAAATCAGTTAACAGGATGAATACATATAGGGAAGGGAGATGGAGAGAGACCTTGGAGAGAGGGTCTTAGAGCTC
Organism: Macrotis lagotis; assembly: GCF_037893015.1. Lineage (NCBI taxonomy): Eukaryota > Metazoa > Chordata > Mammalia > Peramelemorphia > Peramelidae > Macrotis > Macrotis lagotis. Next base: position 52,348,883 of record NC_133661.1, on the reverse strand, counting down.
AGATCTGGCCCTGTAAGGGGGAGATACCTTGGGATAACTTATTGCAGAGACAGAAATTCAGGTAGAGCAGTAGAACTTGGTGAGACCAGACCAAGGGTAACTAGGGCACTTGTCTATTTGATAAAAACCAGAGCTTTTCCATTTGCCAAAAAAGTTTGAATGCTTTTACTTAGGGTTAGCTAGGTGCTGCAGTAGCTAGAGAACTGGGCCTGAGTCAAGGAGACTCATCACCATGAGTTCAAATCCAGCTTCAGACAACTCAGCTAGGTGTCTTTGGGCAAGTCACTGAACCCTGTTTGCCTCAGTTTCCTCATATGTAAAATGAGCTGGAGAAGGAAGTGGCAAACCACTCCAATATCCAAGAAAACTCCAAATGGGGTCAGGAGAGTCGGACTTGACTAAAAAACCAACTGAATGCATTGTTATTACTTTCTCAAATTCACAACCTTGTGTCATGGACCTGGTTACTGCCCCTCAAGTGTAGGGGCTCATTCCTAATACTAATCTGAAGATGCATCTTCAAGTAACAAATATCAGGTACATGTTACTAAGCTTTGAAAGATTTCTATTACTAATCAAGAAATAATGTTGGAGACGAGGGCAACTCAATTTTGCTAACTTTGGCAGAACATTTTAATAAGTAAAATTTGAGGCAGATTCTCCTATTCTTGAAGTCTACTTGTCTGTTGAAACTAAGGGTCTATATATACTTCATTAGGACAGGAACTTTGCCATCTGAAATAGGTGGTGCAGTGGGAAAACCTGGGTTCAGAGTCAGGAAGACTTGGGATCAAATGTCTGTTACTTGACTAGATGTGACTTTGGGCAAGGCTGTGCCACCTAGCTGCCTCAAAGACTAACATTCATTTAACATAACCCCTCATTGCCTAGGCACTATGTTTAATCAATGTTGGACTTGAATCTCAGTAAAGGATTTCCCTTCCCTCATTTAATGGTCTCCTCTTCTTTCCCATCTTGTTGTTTAGCCTTTTCAGTAGTGAATTCCATTTGGAATTTTCTTTTTTTAAAAATTTTTTATTTAAGGCAATGGGATTAAGTGACTTGCTCAAGTTCACACAGCTAGGCAATTATTAGGTGTCTGAGGTTGGATTTGAATTCAGGTCCTCTTGACTCTAGAGTCGATGCTCTATCCATTGTACTACCTGCTGCTCCCTTGGAATTTTCTTGATAAATTTAGTGGTTTTCCATTTTCCTCTCCAGATGCTTTTGCAGATGAGGAAACTGAGGCAAATGCAGTTAAGTGACTTGTCCAGAGTCACACAATTAGTATCTGAGGTCAAATTTGAACTCAGGTCCTCCTGACTCCAGGCCTGGTGCTTTATCTACACCACTACCTAGTTACCCCTTACACAGGATAATTAGAAAAGGCTGTAGTAGGAAGGAAAAAGAAAAAAGTCCATGGTTATTGGATTTGGTCATGGGGAGATTGGAAGAATGATCCCCTTTAGGCCATTAGGTGCAATGGAAAGATGGATAGATACTAGGAGTAAAAGGCTTGGGTTCGAGTCTTGTCTCTATTTGGCCTTGGGCAGATGATCTTATTTCTCTGCACTTAATTCTCTCATCTGTATAATGAAAATGTTTGGGCCAGATAGCCCTTAGGGTCCCTGCCAACTCTGAATCGATGATGCTCCATTCTAATACTTGGCAAGTGCAGTTGGCCTCTAATCAGAAAAGCTTAGTTCTCCCCAAGCTGCCTGGCTCCCAGACCCACACTGGCAAAACAGCTGAAGCAGGTGGACATGAAGTTGGTTTGGTTTGTTTTCTATATTTTGTTAATCACATTTCAATATCATTGGTTTCCTTTGTAATCCTGTATATTGGATTTGATTCCATTTAAAAAAAATTAGAAGGGGTCCATGAGCTTCCCCAGATATGATCAAAGATGTCCAAGATACAAAGAAAGTCAATAATCCTTAGTTTAAAGTGGAGAATAAAATCTAGATTGAATAACCAGTTGAAAAGGCCAACGATTTCAGGAAAATTTGATTAACTAGTAACTTAAAGATATTTAATATGCAGCAATTTCTCCACCTGGTCTGGAATCAGAAAGACCTAGGTTTACATGTGGCCTTAGACACTTACTAGCTGTATGACCTTGGACAAGTTACCTAACCCTTGTTTCCCTTGGAGGCAATTAGTAGTGGACAGAATCCTGGGCCTGGTCTCAGGAAGACCTGAATTCAAATGTAGCCTCAGACACTCACTGGTTGTATGACCCTGGGCAATTCACTTAATCCTATTTGCCTCAGTTTCCTCATCTGTAAAATGAACTGAAGGAGGACATGGCAAACCACTCCAGTATCTTTGACAAGAAAATCTGAAAGGCAGTGAGGAAGACCTGAACATGTCTGGAAATGACTCAGGATGCTAAAACCTTGCTGAGGTTTTGCAATCTTTTTTCAAGCCTCTGAAATGAGCCCACATTTTCATGAAGAGGAAGGCTGAAATGTGAAGTCCCCCATAAAGCTTAAGCCATTTATAATCTTACAATTGAAAAAAGAATTCTATTTCCTTGCAACCTGACTGCTATTCAGTGATGTACAACTTTCCAGACCCCATTTGAGATTTTTTGGGCAAAGATTCTAGAATGGTTTGCCATTTCCTTCTTCCACCCATTTTACAGACAAGGAAACTGAGGTACACAGAGCAGTGACTTGCCCAGGGTCGTACAGCTAGTAAATATTTGATTCTGGATTTGAACTCAGATCTTCTAGAGTCCAGACCCAACACTCTAATCCACTGGATCACTTAGAGGTCTATTTACCCTTTTTGTTCCAGAAGACTTTTATTTGTTTTTGTTTTTTTTGTCTTTGCAAGGCAATGGCGTTAAGTAACTTGCCCAAGGTCACATAGTTAGGTAATCATTAAGTGTCTGAGACTGGATTTGAACCCAGGTACTCCTGACTCCAAGGCCGGTGCTTTATCCACTATGCCACCTAGCTGCCCCAGCCTTCTTAGTGTTCTAATAGTTCCCTGTGATTTTAAATATTCTTCACTGGCAGAGAGAGGAAAGTTTGTATATTGGGAATTCCCAACCTACACTGATAAAAATCATAGGTGTGGGAAGAAAAAAAAAGTCAAGTACTGAAGTTATTTCTGATGAAATAGGACTGAAATAAGCTGCTGCTGAGGGAGGGGGAAATGATGATTCCCGAAAGGAGGTTGGGCCTATAGTTGCAACATGTACAAGTGGCTGTGCCAGGGTTCAGTAAACACCAGTGGGGCACAGAGGTAGCTGGCCCAAAGTGAATAATCAGTATTGAAGGAACCCCTTCCATGTGCTACTTCTCGGACTAGTCCTGAGGAGAGTTGAGTTTGTTTAAGACACAGTCCCTGTCTTCACAAAGCTCACAGGTCCATAGAGAGGGGAGACACAGGTAGCCCTCAAATGTTATTGTTCCGTAGAAGCTCATTCAGTCTGTCTAGAGAATGTGCCAGTTGGTACCCTAGCTCCATCTCCTGAAGGTCCAGATAAGAAAGTTTTTGCTACCTGAGACCTTGGTACTAACAAATGATTCAACCTCAGAAACAAATCGGATTTTATCCTTAGGCATGACATTTAAGAAGAGGCCTTGCCATCCACTTTGCTACTGCACCCCAAAGACCAAGAAACCTTCCCATTGGAAGTTCAAACCTTTGATATGCATTGTTTCCTCCATTGAAATGAGAACTCCTTGAGGGTAGGGACTTGTATCCTAAGGAGTCAGCAGAGAACATTGTACACAGTAAGCTCTTAAATGGATTTTTCATCCATTCAAGGTTGTTATTGAGTGGTGGAGGGGATCAAGGAAGGATTCTTGAAGACGAGGTTGGTGCTCAGAACATCACATGACTATATCTTTAGAACTATAAGGACTAAAGTTCATGCCTTCATTTAAAAAGGGGGAAACTGAGGCAAACAGGGTAAGTGACTGGTCTAAGTTCTCACAGCTAATAAGTATCTGAGTCAGGATTCCAACCTAATCTTCCAGACTTCAAGTCTGTACTCTACACTGTTGTTTCTTCAGAGTGGAATCATATCACCAGCTTAATGATTTATTATTTCAAAGGAAACCTGGGAAGGTGGCAAAGCCAGCCTGTGCTGTTTCCTAAAAAATAAGACCATGGGGTACCTGGTTCTGGAAAAGGCAAGTGAGAAGGATATCTTTGCACAATACTCCTCTCACTATAATAAACATAATGTGCAAGATGTCACCACGGTCCTCTTCAATTAGGAAGGATGATGATGATGATGATGATCATCATCATCATCATGTCCAAAGATGCACCCAAACATTGTAGAACCCAGTCCAGGGTCTTGTCTGAACCTCATTCCCATTCTTTCTTCTCATCCCTGTGAACATCTGTGTTCCCTATCCCCAGGCAATTTTTCCTACATCTTATCTATCCAAAGAGATTGTGGGAGATTCTTGGTTCCTTCCAGAGACAGGGAAGTTAATGGATCTCCTCTGCTGGAGCTCGGGGTGCTGCTTCCATCACCTAAGCCTGTCCCAGCCTCCATCCCTTCCTCTCACCTTAGCCACCTTGATGATATCCAGATGATAACGTATAGAACTCATCTGTAGAGAAGTAACCAAGGGATGTGTACTTTAATATGGAAAGCAGGAAAAATGGCAATTTGGAGTCAGAGGATGTGGATTTGAATTTCCCCACTGTTATATGCTGTGACACTGGGGAGGTGACTTTAACCTGTGTGGATCTCAGTTTCCTCCTCTGTAAAATGAGGAGGTTGTATTTGACATCCCCTAAGATTCCTTCTAGCTGCTAGAGAGAACTGTGACTTACAGGAGTCAAAAACTCATCCCTTCAGCCAGCATGTGGTCTCTTCTCTTCCTGGTCCATCTGGGAGCACCAGAGCTTAATCCAGAACAATGAATGACAGTCAGGATTCAAGAGACATAGCAAGGACAGCTGCTCAACAACTGATCCACAAGCATCAGTCACCCAGCTTACAACAGGGAGTCAGTACCTGCCCTCAGGGTGTTTCCAGTCTACCAGGAAGACACCCCAAGTAGGGACACGGAGTTTGAATGCCTCTTTGTCTAGGAGTGGGGAGAGGTGTGTGTAGGAATGTGCATCTTCCCCTGGACGTGGATGTTTGTGAACAGATGCAAACAGGCTTCAGGCTGAGGCTGGCGGCAGGAGTAGGAGTAGGACCAGGAGCAGGGGCAGGAGCAGCAGTAACAGTAGAAACAGCAGCAGCAGTAACAGTAGTAACAGCAGCAGCAGTAACAGTAGTAGGGGCAGGAGCAGCAGTAACAGTAGTAACAGCAGCAGCAGTAACAGTAGTAACAGCAGCAGCAGTAACAGTAGTAACAGCAGCAGCAGTAACAGTAGTAGGGGCAGGAGCAGCAATAACAGTAGTAACAGCCTCAGGGGTAGGAATAGCAGTAGTTGCAACAGTAGCAGCAGCAGTAGCAGTAGCAGCAGCAGCAGCAGCAGTAGTAGTAGTAGTAGTAGTAGTAAGAGCAGCAGCAGCAGCAGCAGCAGCAGCAGTTGCAACAGTAGCAGCAGCAGTAGCAGTAGCAGCAGCAGCAGCAGCAGTAGTAGTAGTAGTAGTAGTAGTAGTAGTAGTAGTAGTAGAGCAGCAGCAGCAGCAGCAGCAGCAGCAGCAGCAGCAGCAGTAGTAGTAGTAGTAGTAGTAAGAGCAGCAGCAGCAGCAGCAGCAGCAGCAGCAGCAGCAGTAGTAGTAGTAGTAGTAAGAGCAGCAGCAGCAGCAGCAGCAGCAGTAGTAGTAGTAGTAGTAGTAGTAAGAGCAGCAGCAGCAGCAGCAGCAGCAGCAGCAGCAGCAGCAGCAGCAGCAGCAGCAGCAGCAGCAGCAGCAGCAGCAGCAGCAGCAACAGCAGCAGCAGCTGCTGCACCGCCCAGAGCCGGGGCTGGGTTTCCCTCTGGCCTCCTGGGGGTGCTGTCTTCTCTCTATCACTCTCACTCCGCTGCTGGCTGGGGGAGTTGTAAGGGCTCGGCTGTGCGCTCCGAGTTTTCCTGCACACCAGAACAGCTGTCTGGGCTGCTGTCAGCTAAGTTTTCAGCTGCTGGGGCTCAGGGTCCGGCCGGCCCCTCTCACCCCCACCCCCCGGGCCTCTCACCCTGAAGTCCTCCAAGATGGATTGGCATCCAGAGGCTGCCCTAGCCCACTGGGGTCTCCTGCTCCTCGCTCTCTTCTTGGTCTCCTCCAGAGGTAAGCTTTCGTTTTTTTTTCCTTGTCCCTTTCAGACCAGAGAAGCCCACCCTGGGCTCCTGCTCAGAGCTGGGGACAATTGGGAATGATGGGGCTGGGGGAGAGGACAGGCTTGCCACCATCCTTTCTCCTGGCACCAGGTCTCAATCTCCCCTCTCCTGGATCTTTTACCCGATAATAAAGTCTGAGAAAGGCTGGGCTGGACCAGGAGAGCAGCTGGCAAGCTGGGTCTTGCCGGGCAGGAGGGAGGAAGCTCTGGCTCTCTGCTTTGGAGGGTGGGGTTGGGAATTTGGTTCAAGTTAAGCCAAGGGCAAGATGTTGACCACCTAAAGAGAAACCTCTCTCCTGCCAGTTTGGGGAGGAGGGGCTTTACACGATTAATTCCTTTTCAGTCTGCAGGGATGAAACTTGCTATGAGTTGGCAGATCCCCAGACTGCCAAGATAGACCAGCTTGCTCTTGGGCACTCTGCCAGAGGGCCCTTGGAGGGAGGGGTCACCTTGCCCTGAGGTACAGGAATGTAGGTCATCTGTACAATGTCAGGGCAAAGACCAAACATAGCCTGCCAACCTCTAGCTGCTCTTTGGGATTTCCCTGTTCTTCTGAAGGCATATTCCCTGGGTTGTGCACCCCCCCCCCATGAGGGTGCTTGGGGTGGCAGTGAGGGATCTGACTGGGGGTGATGCCTGTATGAAGTTTCATGGGGTCCAAACACTATTTGGGTATGGGAGGCCAAGGAAGGAGACCTGGGAAACTGTGCCTACTTTGTCCCTGCTGGGAGGGAAGTCAGTGACTAAAAATTAGGAGGAGAGGGCAGAGATACAACACCCCAGGAGAGATTCCAAGGAGCTCCTTGGGCATCACCAGAAGCAGCACCCACCTAGCCAGGTCCTTCTTAGCCTAGTTTTCCATCCCTATAATGCCAAGCCCTATACAGGTGGCCAGGGCGCTGGGGCTGCCTTGGAAGCTGGGACTACAGCTGGTGTTTCCTTTATATTCTCCCCTTATCTGACACCTCCTTTAGACGCTGGCACAAGAGTGTCTCTATGCATGGTAGTCACCTACACTTTCGTGGGTCAGGAACCTCTACTTTCAAGCCAGAGGTCTGACCATCCAGCAAGAGGGAGAGGACAAGAGGACATGGCTGGGGACACAGCAGGCAGGCCTCCAAAAGGCCCCAACAGGGGTGGGAAACTGGACCTGGTGGAGTAGGCCAAAGGGGGCAGGGTCATAGAGGAAGAATGCAGGGAGGCTGGGGACAACCCAGAAATGGCCTCACATACTCACTCTGGAGGCAACTTTTTATCTTTGTCCTTAGGAGGCCCAGGCTCTGGGGGCCTCTGATAAGTGGAGTGTTATGGCTGGGGAGAACAAGGAGCCAAGCAAGGGTGAGGCTGGCAGAGGAGGGAGGTTGTACTCCACTGCCCTAGAGACCAAGCAGGCAGGGAGATGAGAAACCCTTCTTCAAGTGACAGCCAATAGATGAGTGACAGGGTTGAGGAAAGAGAGGGATAGGAAAAGGCAAAGAGCCTCAATTCCTAATGAATTGAGAAAATGGTTTAGGAAGTGCTAGAGGTTTGGGAGAGAGAGTGGAGAGGTGCAAAGGGAGGGAGGGAGACAGAGATCAAGACAGAAAAAAGGAGACAGGGAGAGAGAAAAGAAAGAGGGGAGAGAGGGGGAGAGAGAAAGAGGGAAAGGAGGGAAATAAAGGAAGGAAGAGAGGGAGGGAGGAAGAAGAGGAAAAAAGAGGGGAGGGAGAGAGGAAAGGGAGGGAGATAAAGAAAGAAAAAGAGGGAGGAAGAGAGACAGAGAGGAGAAATAGAGATGGAGAAACAGATGAAGGGTGATGGGGAGGGAGAGGGAGGGAGAGAGAAAGGAAAGGAAGGGAGAGAATGAAAGAGAGAGAGAGAGAGAGAGAGAGAGAGAGAAAGGAAGGAAAGAGAGAAAGGGAGAGAGAAAGACAGAGACAGAGAGACAGAGACAGACAAGAGAGAGAGGGAGGGAGAAAGACAGAGAGACAGAGAGAGACAGAGACACACAGAGAGAGAGAAAGACAAAGAGAGAAAGAGGAAGAGAGACAGAGACAGATAAAAAGATACAGGGATACAGGGGAGGGACAGAGAGAGAGAGAGGAGAGAAGAGAAGAGATACTTTTATGCTTTACAATTACAATTACAACTGTTGGAATCTCCCAACAATCCTGTAAGATGGGCACTGCAGGCATCCCTATCTCCATTTTACAGATAAAGAAACTGAGCCTCCTGGGGTTTAAAGGCCTTAGCTAAAGCCTATGAAGTTAATAAGAGGAAGAACTGAGACTGGACCAGGCCAAATTCCTAATTGTTAGGAAGTCTTTCTTTATTCTGGTCCAAATTATTAAAACTTACTTTCAAGTTCACAAAGCACTTTGCAAATATAACTTCATTTGACCCCCACAACCACCCTGGGAGGATGCCATTCTTATCTCCATTTTAAAGATGAGGAAATGAAGGTTGAGAGAGGTTTAAACATCTTCTCCACTGTCACGCAGATATCATCTGTGGGAGAATTTAAACTTGGTTATCCCGGGATCCAAGGCTGGTACTCTAACTACTGCACCATCTAACACTAACCAATTAGTCTTTTTTCCCCTCTTCTTAAAATGATGCCATTGAGTATTTATTTTCTAATGTCATTCTAGTACACCAAATTGGGTCACTCTATCCCTTACTGCCTTGCCTTCACTTTATGGCTGGGGATACTGAGGCACAGAAAGGCCAAGCAAATGAACCTGAAGACTACTTAGCCTGGAGAAGACAAGGAGCTAGGGTTGGGGCAGGAAGCTTCAATGTCAAGTTTGTTCTTGCAGAATGGGAGGGAGGCCCTTTCTTTATGGGGTGTTCCTGATGGACCCAGTGGAATGAGTTCTTAGTCCCTAACTGCTCTCCAGTGAGACCAGTCATGGATGCATAGCAGAGTTTGAGCTGTGTTAATGGTGAGGACCCTCCACTCTTAAAACCACAGACTTTTGATGAGAGCTGACATGTGGAAGAGAGACCAGAATAAAGAAAGACTTCCTAACAATTAGAGCTGTCTGTAAGTTGACTGGGCTGCCTTGCTCTTTTACTGGTTACTTTCCTCTAGAGAATGGGGGTCTTATTCAGGAAGGGCTGATCTGGCTTGACACTGAGCTCTGTTCCAATTCCAAGATTTGGGGCCCAAGCTCAGGACCACAAGATTCTTACACACAGCATGGAGGACCGACTTTGGAATCAGAGGACTTGGCTTTTATCCTGGTTCACCTCCTCCTTAGCCTGGTTAGTGACTTCTTGCCTCTGGCCTTGATTCTCCCTATCTGTAAAATGGGGAAGACTGACTAAATGATTTCAAAATTCCTTTCCTGTTTGAAAGCCAACAACTCCATGATCTATGCAAGTTTGAAAGGATTTGGATGATCTTTGAATCCAGTTGTGTAAAGGAAGAATTAGGATGGTTCTTAATTAGGATAGAATTGGGATAGTTTCTAATCCAGAGGTTCACTCTATGGCAGGTCAGGAACCCTGAATTTTCACTCTGTCTCTTTCAAGAGACCTTCCCCCCAGCATACTCAAAAAGCTTAAAGAGCCTTGGTCTCCTGGGTTACATAAACCCTCCTTTGCTCTGAGGTTGCATCTGAGGACCCAAAGGTTGTAGATGGAACTGGGGTCTGATGTGGGAGTTGGGAAACCTGGATTCTCTTCTCAGCTCTGCTGCTAACTTGCTGTTTGTCTTTGGGAAAATTAATCAAATCTCCCTGAGTACCTGTTTTCTTTGCTATAAAATGGGGCTAATATCCCAAACTATATTGTGACTATTAAATGAAGTAAAAGATAGGAAAGTATTCTGAAAAAAATATGGTACTGTACAGATATGATGAAGGACCATTAAGTATTTTTTCTTAGATTAAGGGTTCCTTACAATTCAATTCATTGAGCATGTATTAAGTGCCTACTGTATACAGAGCACTATGCTAAGTGATGAGGATGCAAAGATAGAAATGAAGACAGTCCCTGCCCTCAAGAAGCTTACATTTACCTGGCAGATGATCTGTGAGGTCTGGTATCAATTGCTGTGGGAAGGAGAAGGGCAATTTCTACCAGGTCACAGGTCTTGAAAGCTACTGGAATGAAGTAAAGTTAAGGAAAGGCATCATTTTGAATGCTGATGAGTTCAAGGCGAGGAATGTCAAGGCTTGTGACTGGCTTTGGTGGATGATGAACACAGCCAGTCCTGATGATTGGTGAAGCACTTGGGAGCCTCTTTCATTCTCTGGAATGGTAGGGGATGGGCTGGAAAGAAGGGGAGCTGGGGGAGATATACCAAAGGAGGTGGGCCTGAAGTCAAAAAGACTTGAGTTCATATCCTGCCTCAGACACTTCCCTGGACAAATAACATAACTTCTCTCAATCTCAATTTCCTCATCTATAAAATGGGGATAAAAATAGCCCCTACTTCCCATGGTTATAGGGATATAAAATAAGATAATATTTATAAAATACTTTGCAAACCTTTAAGGGCTATATAAATGCTCACTGTTATCTATTATTTATGGAAGTATGGGGTTCTTTATGAGTCCAAATGGGTGGATGGAGGAGGGGGTTGGTTCAGGGCCTCTTCTCCATTCTCTTGTTGAGCAAGAAGACCAAGTTCAAGGAAGGAAAAAATATGTTAATTTGAAATAGTCAACTTTCCTTATGTAAGCTCCATGAGAGAACAGTGGCTGTTTTTTGCTTTTCTTTGCCTTCCAGAGACTATCTGGGCTAGGAAATGATTGAGGAGAACTCATTACCTCTGGAGGCAACCCTTTCTATATTTTCTTCTAATTGTTTGGACAGTTTCCCCTTCATCAAGCCTAGATTTTTATTTATTTACTTATTTTTTTTATGTTTCTGCAAGGCAAATGGGGTTAAGTGGTTTGCCCAAGGCCACACAGTTAGGTAATTATTAGGTGTCTGAGACCAGATTTGAACTCAGGTACTCCTGACTCCAGGGCCAGTGCTTTATCCACTGTGCCACCTAGCTGCCCAAGCCTAGATTTTTGTCTCTGTACCCTTTACCCATTGTTCATTGTTCTGTCTTCTAGAGCCAGACACAGAAAAACTAAGCACTCTTCCAAGGGAGAGTCCTATTTGAAGAAAACTTGCATGAGTGTTCCCCACCCAACTCCTTCCTTTCTATTTCAGCTTTCTCTTCTAAAATCACCCCCCAATGTTTTTTTAAAGGCTCCTCCTACAAGGATGATCTTAGGGAGCCCCTACCACCTCTGAATGCTTCTGTAACTTATAATGTCCTACCTAAAATATAGCATATGTATCCCATGTAGCACAGTGGGAATATTCCCAGGTTCATTTTTGACTCTATACTTCTCTTCATGTTGGCTGAGATTACATTCATTTTTTGGAGGGGGTGGGAAGGGGAAGCCCTTTGTCTTCCCTCGTCAACATTTCAGATTGCGACAGCCAGTGGTGCAAGTCTCTGATGCAGTCATGGTCAAATTACACACACGGCTAGCATGGACCACAATGACAAGAAATACTCACCCATGTCTCCACAGGACAGAAGTCTCATCTTGAGGTTAGGTGACATTTATGACTCCCTTTAATGTTTACAAAAATGTATTACCTGTATTATCTCACTTTTCCCCAGCAACAACCCTAGCAGATAGGTATTATGATTATCATTTCCATTCTACAGAGGAGGAAATGGAGGCAGTTGGAGATTCAGTGACTTGTCCTGGGTCATAAGTTTAGGAAGTATCTAAGGCTGGATTTGAACTCAGGTCTTCCTGACTGGGTCCAGTGCTCTATGTTAATCTCTAACAGCTCTATCCATGGATTCCATGAAGCTGCTAAAGGAAAGGTCTGATCATGATATTCCCCTACTCAATAGACTTCAATGACTTCTATTGATTCCAAGATAAAATATTTTTTCATATTCATCTCATTCTTTTAAAATCTCTTTTTTTATATCTCATGATATAAATATAATCATTAGTTTAGGAATGTAACCAGAGGTGTGCTAATATCTCATGATATATATAAATAAATTAATATAGTAATAATTAATAAAGTAATAAACCAGAGGTATGCTAATAAATGTTTCTTGATACATATAATTATGAATATAAGAATGTAACCAGAGGTGTGCTAATATATCTTTAATGATGAGCTGTCTGAAAACATACAGCACACTTATAAATTTAATCACAGGGTTAGATTTTGGCATAGTAGAGGTTCAAATCAGCTGCAGATAGTTCCTGCCTGTGTGATGCTAGCTCTTTGTCTCAGTTGTGTCGATGGTAAAATGAAGATAATAATTGCGCCTACCTTCCAGGGTAGGTATCTTCTAGGTATCTCTAAGGAGTTAATATTTATAAAAAGTACTTAGCACAATGCCTACACATAGTAGGCACCCAACAAAACAATAAATCAAACTGATTGGTAGCATTTGGTTATTTCTGAGGTTATTTCTGAAAACTTGACAGTCAACTCTTTGAGCAGTCTCTAGCACACCTTTCTATTTAATTTATACAATATTTGTGAATATACAAATGTTGGAGGAGTCCACTTAAAAACATTTCACTGGGAAGGGCCTCTTGCTGTTTGTAATATACTCTCTTGGCGTTATCCCAGAACTGGCGATTTCAAAAAGACCTCAGCAACCAATTCATCTAGTCTGCCCACACCTGATAAAGAATCACCACTCCAACATACCAGGCAGGTGGTCAACCAGCCTTTGTTTACAGATCTCCAGGGAGAAGGAGCCACTACCTTCTGAGCCAGCTGTTTCCACTTTTGGACCATTTGCATTGTGAGGAAGTTTTTCCTCCCATCAAGTCTAAATTGGCTCCTTTGTATCTTCTACTCTTATTTCTAGTTCTGACCTCCAAGCGTCAAACCCTGCAAATTTAGTTCCTTTTCTATATGATACCCCCCCCCCCAAGCACCTTAAGACAGTCATACTGTTCCCATACCTCCACCTTCTCTTCTCTAATCGAAACACTCCCTGTTCCTTCAGATAATCCTTTTATTGCACACGCTCAAAGCCTTTCACTCTTCTGGTTGCCTTCCACCAGACAGTCTCCAGTGTGTCACCGTCCTTCCTCATTTCTGATGCCAGAACTGAACCAGATGCTCAAGCTGTTAGATGACTAAGATGGAATGCTTACTTCTTTATTCCTGGAGGCTTCATCTCTTTTCCTGTAGACCAAGGTTTTTTGACTGCTATATTAAATACTGTGAACTCCTTGAACTTGTATTCCCTCTAAGACTCCCAGATCTTTCTCAAACTACTATCTATCTTGTGCTTGTGAAGGGAAGATTTTGGAGCCAAATGTAGACTTTTCATTTATTCTTATCAAAATTTGCCTTATTAGATTCAGTCCAATGTTCTAAAACAGGAATTCTTGCCTGTGTGTGTGTGTGTGTGTGTGTGTGTGTATTATGTTCATGGATGTGTGTATGCCCAAGACCTTGCTTGCAGCTGAGGGGAGTCTATAGAATACTGTCTCATCAACATGTTTTTAAATTAATCAAATAAAATACATGAAATTGCAAAGGAAGTCAATCATGTTGAAGAAAAAAATATATATTTTTCCCCAACCAAATTATTATCCCTTGGCATTGTTTCTTCCATTTCAAGCATCCGGTCTCTTTCCTTAGCTCTTTCTCTTTTTTCCCCAATATAGCTTTTTATAAACACTCCTTTTTGGTTATACTGACTTTCCTTGTTGGCCCCAGCTCATTCCTGACTTCCCAGTTCTTACAGTACTCCACCTTCCTTTTGTAATTCATGCTCTGCTACCTGCCCTTACTCCTCCTCTCACTTTAAGAATGTAAGCAGTGGACAATCTGGGGAGTTTTCTGAATTAGGTCTTCTCTGCTAGGAAAGGACTAACAGGATAGTTCCAATAGTCTTCTAGTCTTTGGAGGAACAGGGAATGGTGCTGGAAGATCTGCACTGCCAATACTGGTGGCTCATCATTGCCATCATAGCTTATTTATGTCCCTATTCCAATGCCTTATGATGGTGTGAAGGTGCTCCTGGGTTCTTAAAAGCTCTGTCCGTGGGTTCTATCAGCAGCTAGAAAAACTTGAGTCCATGTCATTCAACTAGTTCTTATTACATACCCACTATGTGTCAGAACTCTTGCTAAGTCCACAAGTTACAAAGAAAGTCAAAGACAGTTTTTGCTCTCAGGCTTGCTGTTTAGTGACAGATTTGGTGTTGATCAGTCTTTCAATGTTTACAAGGGATCAGCACGGGGTTGGTCACGCATGATGATAGCAACTCTCCTAGTCTATCAATTCACATGAAGTGGGGTTTGATCTGGGTTGGTGGGTGGCAGAAACCACTCTGATGAAATCACTGATCTTGAAACACTGGAGGTTACAGGTATTATAACCATGAGTAGTTATGAAAAACCTTTAAATATGATCTCATTGGGTTCCCCCACCAGTCCTTTGAGATGGGGAGGGATAATCTAATTATCCTTGTTTTACTGATAGGGGAACTGGGGTTCAGAGAGCTAGAAGTCTATTCATACAGGTAGAACTCATGTCTTTTTGGCAGGTGAGGTGAACTGGGTCTGGATAGTAAGAATTGATGTTAAGATTCAATTCTCAGGGGAATAACCCTTTGGGTCCAGTTGGTGCAGAGTGATCTAGGCTTTTGGGTAGGCAAGATATTTAATGGTTAGGGAGAAGGACAGGACTCTTGAGGGCTAGGAGTTGGCAATAAGAGCTTTTTTGCCTTCAGAACCACCAATATCAACCTCCAATCTATTTATTGCTACGGATTTTTAAAGTGTTGAGTCGATGGCAGGGACTGACCCACTAATATCATCATCACTGACAATAATATCTCCTTCACCAACAATGATCATCGCTCACATCACCATCACTTTTACTTTCATCTCCATTCTCAGGCATTATCAAGTTCCTACTTGACTCAAGGTGTTGGCTGAAAGGCAAGTAATATGGTCTACTCCCTGTTGAGGCTTCCAACTAAAAACCCTTCTCAGCAATATAGGAAACAAGCCATTGTCTTCCTGACCATCTGGACTCAGGGTCTCCCTGGCCCTTTCCAAATCAAAAAAGCTCTGAAAGCTTTTGGGGACTATTTTTCCTAGGACTACATATACGATGACTTTAGAGTTTTAGAACTGGAAACATCTCAAGAAGCCTTTCCATTCTAACAGGGGACTATGCAAGTGAGAAGAGAAAATCACATGGTTTTCATTACCTGTCCATAAACTCAGTTATGCCATTTTGGGGTGCAATGACCTAGTCTGTCTATAACTTCAGATAATTGCATTAGGAAAATACCATGGAGAGGCAGGGGCCTGGATAAGATAACCTTCAGATCTAGGATTCTCTCAGTCCCTGATGCCTTTCCAGGCCCCAGATAGCCCCAGGCAGCCTCCTTTCTTGGCTCTGCAGTCTAGGAAGGGAAACATTTCCCTAAGGGAGCAGGGCTGGCAAGGGTACCGTATAATTTCCATCTCAGCTAGTTCCTTTCTGAGCAGGCTTGGGAGTGTTTTTCTGAGCTGTTCATGGCCTGGGGTTTTCCAGTTGCTAGAGAACTCATCCAAAGTAAAGAGAATGAATAAACAGTCACTGAGCTAGGCAATGGGATCCTCCCTGCTGCTGGGACCAACTAGTTATCCAGGGTTCAGGAAGGGCACGGTTGGGGTTGAGGGAGGAAGGGAAGAGAAAGGAGGGAACTGAACCCTTCCTCAGGGCGCATGGCCTGGGCACATATCCATCTGTCTCCTTTTCCTGTAGTCATCTATTGATGTCCGATGGATTGGGGAGGCTGACCCTGGAACTATCCTGGGTTGGGCTTCAGGAAGACAAACCGAGGGCAGAATCTGCTCACTGTGGAGTAATCTGGGGAGTTGAGAAAGGGGACCTTTCCTGGGGAGGTCCTTTCTAGAGAGGCCCCACAATCCAGAATCCCACGGACCCTTTTCCAAGGTGTTGGAAGTGCTGCTTCCTTCAATAGAGTTCAGGCTTCCCTTTCCCTGTCTCCCTCAGGGCCCCTGATGTGAATGAGGCCCTTCCTGTTGGAGCAGGTATCAATAAACACATCTGAGATTCCCTTTGTCCTTGGCCCTCCAGAGCTCCTGCTGCTGGGCCCCAGAGAAGCCTCAGATCTAGGTCCTCTGAGGCTTCCATCAAGAACAGCTGTTGGGCTTTAGATCCTGGCTTGGGAGAAATAGCCACTCTCATTCTGGGATGAATTGAGGGTTATTAGCAGGGTGGATTTAAGATTGGGGAAACCAAGAGGGTTAGGGGACAGCTCAGTTGTCCCTGCTCATACCCCAGAAATACTTAGCAGCAATTGCATCTCTCAGCTGATCTGATGATGTCCCACAGCCAGGAAATGGCAGGTTTCATATGGTAAATACTCAAGCTCACATCCTTTGACTCTAGGCCATGTTGTCAAAACCCAAACTACCTTCCCATTTTACAGATGAGAGAAGTGAGGGTCTGAAAGTGACAGGTAGGCATATTCCCTTCTCTATAGCAGGATGCAAAGATGGTGTCTGATGCATTGGGGAGGCTGACCTTGGAACTATCCTGGGTTGGACTTCAGGAAGACAAATCGAGGGCAGTCTGCTCACTGTGCAGTAATCTGGGGAGTTGAGAGAGGGGACCTTTCCTGGAGAGGGGTCCTTTCTAGAGAGGCCCCGCAATCCAGGTCAGACCTAAGGAAGAACTTTCCATAATAGAGGGGATGGAGTTTCCCTCTCAAGAATAGGTAATAATCTTTTTGGCATTACTTAGCCTTGCCCGGGCAACCGGATAATGCAAAGGGTAGAGTTCCACACCAGTCTATCTTGCTGACTTCAAATCTAGCTTCAGATACTCACCGGAGTGACCCTGGGGCAAGTTGCTTGTCCCTGTTTGTCTCAGTTTCCTCATCTGTAAAATCAGCTGGGGAAGGAAATGGCAAACCCCTCCAGCAAGAACACCCTGATGGGGTCAGTCATGAAGAGTTGGATAAGACTGAAAAATGATTTAACAACAATAATAGAGCCTTGGCATAGATCACTCCAGGTTCTATCTATTTAAGAAGATAGCAGGGCAGCTAGGTGGCACAGTGAATAGAGCACCTGCCTTGGAGTCAGGAGTACCTGGGTTCAAATCTGACCTCAGACACTTCATAATTACCTAGCTGTGTGGCCTTGGGCAAGCCACTTAACCCCACTGCCTTGAAAAAATATCTAAAATATATCTAAAAATATCTAAAAAATCTAAAAAATATCTAAAAAAAAGATAGCAATATTAAATTCTCAAGGTCTCAGTTTTTCCAGCTATCAAAAGCGGTGACTAGATTCCCTTGGGGAAGGGGTTTGGAGGGATAGTGTAAGAGAGTCATTAATTTGTTTTACTAGACATGATTTCATCAGAAAAGGGATCTCTTGAAGAGGCAACTAGTCTACCAAGAGTCTCACCTGCAGCTTTCTCTGCAGCTCCCTGTCTTAGATGTAGCTGCTCCAGTGAGTGGTTAAGTGACGTCCCCAGGGCTACAAAGCCAGTATGTGTCAAAGATGACATACCACATCTTCCTGACTGTTGGCTGAAGATTGTTTTTTTTTTTTGTCACATCTACATCTTGCCTCTTGTAGTCATTGTATTTTACATTTGTATGGTATGAAACAGGTTACAACTTTATTTTTATCCTCTTCAAAAGAAATCATGCATTCTGGGGAGTGAGAGAGGGGTCACCCAGGTCTACTGGTTTCTGAGGCCTTCCCTCTTTTGTCTCCTTAGCCAGCCTTCTTCTTGTACACATCCTCCTTTCCCTTGCACACACACACACACACACACACACACACACACACACATGCACACACAGTCCCCCTCCTCTCAATACTATAAAGTGATGAATAAGGGTAACCAAAGGACCCACCTGGGTCATCTGCAATGCTCCTATTGGAAGGAGGTGCTCTTGGCCCACTCCTGTCCAAAGAGGAGAGAACTCTTGTACACCTTCACCCATTCCCTGGGGAGATTCTTGGGGTCACTGGGCCAGGTAAAAAGGATGGGGCCCTGGGTCATTTGTGGGTGAAAGGAGTTTCTCCCAGATGTCAGAGAAATTCCAAGCCTGGGCAGGAAGCCCACTGACCAATGTAGAATACCATCCTCTACCTGCTGTGGCTGTGAGTACAGGTCCAGATTACTATACAGGTGAAGGGAACTATACCCTGCAAGTCCCCATTTATCTCACACTGTCTCTTGGGACCTTTCTAAGGCCCTTTTCCTGAAAGAGGCAGAAGGTTGGAAACTGAATCCAAAATCCAAACTAGGAGTCTGTGGAAGGCAGGCTGGGGTTATCTAGCACACTCGCGGATGGTCAAGGGCTGAGATGCCAACAGCTATTACAAAGCTCAGGGCCAATGGGAGGTCACTCTGTCCAACAGGCTCTGCTTTGGGGGAGGTGGGGGAAGTTGAGAAGGGAGGAGGGAGGCAACAACTTCCCATGGATTCCATTCTGCTTTCCTTTTCCAGAAGGAGGGAGGGAGCCAGGGAGGAGCTACCCTCCCATTCTGCAAATGGACTTTAGGCATGTGGGTCAGCTGGCAGCCCTGTGACTGCCTTCTGAGGCCAATGCATTGACCTGTTTGAGTTTGGGCCTGGGCAGCTATGGATACACTGACTATTTTATTTCCTGATTACTTTCTCATAAACTCTGGAGAACTGAGTTCCCTTTTCCCTTCCCCCCTCCATTCAGGACCATAACTATGTCCCAGGTGCATCTGGACTATCTTAAAAGCTGTGCTGCTACCAATAATAGAAACAAATATTCTCAAGCTAGCTAATGACCCTTCCAGCAAAGTATATCTATATCTATATCTATATCTATATCTATATCTATATCTATATCTATATCTATATCTATATCTATATCTATATCTATATCTATATCTATATCTAATCTATCTCTATCTCTATCTCTAATCATCTAGCTATATCAATAGCTACATTACATATTATATAAATACATGGATGTGCATATATACAAATATACACACACACATATATATATATATATATATATACATACATACACACGTATTTGAGATTTGGAAGGGACTTTTAGAAATGATCTAACCTTATTCATTTTTTGCAGACAAGGTTCAGAGAGGTTATATAACTTGTCCAAGGACACACAGCTAGTAAAAGAAGCAATTCTTACCTCCAGGTCTTTCTGGCTCCTGGGTCTTTCACTCTATCCACTATGCTATACTGTCTTTTTAAAAATTTTATTTTTAATTTATGGAATAAAACAAACAGTTCTCTAATAGTACAATACAAAGGCTTAGCTTGGTTCAGGGAAAAGACTACAAATAAGTGAATATTTTTGTGTTGTTTCAAGGTTCATCAGGTACTTTACAAATTTCTCATTTCACCCTCACAACAAGCTTGAGGGTAGGTGACTACTATTATCACCCTCATTTTACAGATGAAGAAACAGATTAAGTGACAGGATCAGAGTAACACAGCCAGTCAAAACATCTGAGGCTGGATTTGAACTCAGCTCTTCCAGATTCCTCCTCATCACCTTTAAAAGGCCTTTAGCTATAGAGCTGGGAGATCCAAGTCTGTATGATGGTGTGATCCTGGACCAGCCACTTCCCTCACCTTAGTTCTCACGATCCAGCTCTCCTGTGATTTTCATGGGTAAAATATGGATGCAGGTGTGGGAGAGCAGGGAAAGACCCTTATTTTGAAGTCAGGGAACCGGGGCTGTCCTTGCTGTTCACTAGCTCCATAGCCAGTTTGGGCAGTTTCTTTAACATCTCTGGGGTCCCTTCTGAAGTCCCTCTATCCTTCTCTAGCTCTTCCATTCTTCCAGTAGAATGAGCTGCTCCAGGGCAGGGTTGTTCGGGATCCCATATACCCTTAACTTTCTCTTGGACTGAATAGAATTCTTTTATATACTGTGTATGGCATCTATTAGGCAGGTGTATTTGTCTCTATTGTAACTTTTTTTAATCCTTTTAACCCTTTGAAGTCCTAGCCAAGAACAGACTCCTCCATGTTCTTTGACCCAAACTTGAAGTTATCATGGATTGCTACCAACTAACCCAACTTTTTGCCAATTCAAGAGTCAACCCCTGGAATCGGTTGATTTTCCTGAGAATGGCTCAGGGTGCAGGCCTCACCTTGAAGAGGCCGGCATGCTAGGAGAGCCTGCCTACATCATCCCTGTCTTATTTCTCAAGTTTGAAATTTCAAATAATTTTACTCCCTTTTCCTACAATTCCTTTACTTGCCCCACTTCCAATAATCTACCCTTTCCCCCTTTTACCCTGACCCCCACCACTATTACCCTGAATTCCTGGGTTTTCTTCTCTTTTTGAAAAGGAAAGAAGTCCTATAGAGGATTGGGGGAGGAGGGTGAGAACTAGGGATTGAGTTGAGTTGAGAGTTGTACAAACTCCTTACTTCTCTAGTTCCAGTTTCTTAGGCCTCATTACTCCTTCCTAGACCTGCTAAATTCCTTCCTGGCAGGAGTTTTGTATCTCAGGCTTCATCATGGCCCCTGACCATCGCCTGTGGACAATGCTGTCAACAGTTCCCTTGGTTTCTACTGGAACCAATTCTTGATTACATTCTTTTCTTTTCTTTTCTTTTCTTTTCTTTTCTTTTCTTTTCTTTTCTTTTCTTTTCTTTTCTTTTCTTGCAAGGCAGTGGGGTTAAGTGACTTGTCCAAGGTCACACAGCTAGGTAATTATTAAGTATATGAGGACTAATTTGAACTCAGGTCCTCCTGACTCCAGGGTCAGTACTCTGATCACTGCACCACCAAGCTATCTCCTGGAACCAACTCTTGGTAACTGGTAACCAACAGTTTAATTTTTTTTTTTTTTTTTTTTTAGATTTTGCCAAGGCAAATGGTGTTAAGTGGCTTGTCCAAGGCCACACAGCTAGGTAATTATTAAGTGTCTGAGACCGGATTTGAACCCAGGTACTCCTGACTCCAGGGCCGGTGCTTTATACACTGTGCCACCTAGCCGCCCCAGTTTAATTTCTGATAATCATTTACTGGCTGTTTGGTTAGTAATGGATGAAATGGTTCTATGGGATATGCCTGGACACAGGAGAGGAGGGCAAAACATAGAAAGATAATGATGAGAACATATGTCTATATGAATCTCAGTTTCTCTATGTTCCACAGGTTTATGTGTTATCTGTTGTTTTGAATTATATAGGCCTCTTCCAAATTTGTCCCTAGACCCACCTGATTAGTTTGTCAAAATCCCTTTGCTATTAGCAAGGGATTAGACTGCTTCTTGAATGCTAGCAATAGGGCAGGTTCCTATGAACTAGTTATTGCTCCTCCCACAGGCCATAAGGCCATATACCTGGCTGATTTCAGGTGTGGTGTCCTCCTGAATCAGAGGACACCTGGGCTTTGTGCGGGGAACTGGCAACAGTCTGGTGCCATCTTGCACTGAGTCATCTCAGCTTTCCAAGAAGCACTCCTCCCAAAATCTTTCCCACATCTCTCTCTCTACCCCTATCATTTTTACTTCCTAACACTGTCTTCTGCTCTTATCCTGACTCCAACCTATTTACTTTCTATCCATAACACCACTCAAACCCTCCAAAATCTGACCCAAGTCCACACCTATAATCACTTTATCTTTGTTTCTACCTCACTCCTTCCAACTTCTATGTTAAGTCAATCCCACATTTTTGACCACACCCTCTCCATTTCTTCAATATGACAACCTCCCTTCTTTGACTCTGGCCTATTTATCCTCTGTCCATAGTTCCACTTCAGCTGACTTAATCTGACCCACATCTACACCATCTACATTCCAGTCTTTCTCCTCCATTTCCACATTTATTCTGTCTACCCTATTCCTTTCTCTGTAACATCTGTCATCTAAATGTCAGACCTTGTCCCTTACTTCTTTCTGAACTCCCTGTGACTCTGTCCCAATCACCCCAGCCTCTCCTGACCCCAGTTGAGCAGCCAATAAGCCTTTATGAAGTGTTCATTATGTGCCAGACCTTATATTAAATGCTGAGAATACAAAGATAGTTTAAAATAAAAAAGAAACATGCCTTCAAGGAGTTTATAGTCTAATGAGGAGGCAATAATGTTGAGAAATATTGCCTGGGTTGAGTTCTCTGAAACTTGGGGGAGGAGAAGGAAGAGGAAGAAGAGGAAAAGGAAAAAACATAGGAACAAGTCCAAAAGTTGGGTGGGACAGGCAGCTGAATTGATTTCTTTTGTCTTAGCTTCAAGGTCTAAAGCTGGAAGAGGCCTTGGAAAGGGATGTCTCTAGAATTTGTCCCTCTTGCCCAGCTATTATCTCTTAATGATCTGGGGCCCTTCCTTCCATTCCCTAGCAACTTAGCCTGAAGTCTTGCCCTTTCTATGCTCCTCTTCTGCCATCTTTACTCTTCTCTAGACCCTTTGAACAGGGTTCCCTGATTGACATATCCAGCTCTGTGCCATTTCATTAACTATGAGAGCACCTTTGGGGTGTCCTTGGGCTTAGGAAGAAGGCAGGGCTGACTCATGGCAAACCTGAAAGTTATGAAGATATGACCCCCCCACCCCTTAATAGTGGGGAAATTGGAGTCTGGCTAGAGGTACAAGAGCTGATGCTAACCAGGGCCTTCAAAGAAGCCCTTCATATGGCTCTTCATTGAATTTAAGTTGCCTTTAGGTACACAGGGTCCCTGTGCTATTTCCTGACTATGTGGCTCCAGTCCTTCCTCTGACCCTCTCCAGAACTTCAAGGATGTTCTAGACTTTTTCCTTCCCATCCCTTCAACAAAACTTAGTCCTATATCTCTATTCCTTCAGGTACCTATCTTCTGCTAGGTCACAGCAGATAGTGAGTCAATCATCACCACCACCACCACCACCACCACCACCATCATCATCAACTTGAGTCTTAGTTTCTGTAAAATGGGGAAAAGAATACCTGCACCACCTACCAATACAAACTTTGACAAGGATCATGAGCTTAAGTTGCAAATCTGAAATTATGAATTTGGTTGTAAGCAATTACTATGCAAATAGAAGCTATTAGATTGAGAAGTGTGGTGTAGAGACATCTGGATTCCCTCCCAGCTCTGACATTACTTTGCTTCTAAGACCTTATGTAAATTGCTGAACTTGCCTGGGCTTCACCTATAATGTGGGGAAGGAGTGGGTTGGAGCTCTCTGAAGTCTCTTCAGTCTCTTCAACTATTTTTACTTAATATAATTTTATTAAATAAACTACTCTTGAATATTCAGAGCTTTGAAATCAGAAAGTGAGACGTATGTGTAGGGGATAATGGGGTATTACCCTGAATACTCAGCGAGACAGGAGAGAGAAAACCTTATTATCTATGTTCATTTCTTCCCTCTCCCACTCGACAACTAACTCATGGCCGAAGCTAACGTGGACAAGACCTAGGTTGGGTCTTCTGTTGGATGAGAACTACTAGTCTTGCTCAAATAGAACCTTTCCTGGAGCTTTCTTCATAGTGGGGACCCCTGGAATCTCAGCAAACCACAGAGAAGAGGCTAGGGAGGTAGCCTCAAAGATTTTTCAGGTAAAGGAGCTAGATTATTTTAGTAGATCCCTATCTACTATTTGGGGACTTCTGGGTTTCATAGGTAGGTGGAGGAAGGGCCTCTGAAGGAACAGGCTTTTTGACATAGTTGGAATAGAGGTAACCAATGGGGACCCTACTACATGAGGAGCAAACACAGGTTGTAAGAACACAGGGAGAGAAGGGGGAGGAGGGAGGCAACAAGATAGGCTTCCCTTCACAACCCTGCCAATAGTGGCCCCCCTTTTTACTTTCATCTGATAGAAATCTTATTCAGTTTTCCCCTTGTTCCTTCTACAAGTTTCTACCTCTCTTGGTTTAAAATGCAATGAAAAGCAATGTCTGTTGGACATTGAGATAGCCCTAAAGTGAGAAGGCTTCATTTTGGCTCCTGTTCCTGATACCTAATTGGTTGTGGGGTCCCCTGTTTCCTCATATATAAAACAGGGGTGGTAATGCCCACATTATCTCTCTCAAGGGACAACTAGAGGGAAGCACTTTGGAAAGAGTAATTTAATGTGTGATTATTAGAGCACTTTGAAGTTTACAAAATGGCAGCCTCACCATAGCCTTGGGAAGGGTAATATAAATATCCTTCCCATTTTCTAGATTAGGAAGGCGGTTTAGACCGACTATGTGACTTGCTTGAGGTCACAGCTATTAAGTGAAAGAGCCAAGTCTGAGTATCCTAAAGAATAAGAGATTCTTGCCCACCCAGGGCAAATAGGTCCTGGATAAAGACTGGTATATTGGTTTGTTGGAAAGTCCTTCCCGGGCTAGGATTTTAGGACATGTGCAAAAAATAAAAAAAAATATGGCACTCATTCAAACCTTCTGGAGGCCTTAGAATGTGGAGAGCATGGGTGTTACTTAGCATTCCTTTTCTTACAGTTGAGGTTACTAAGGCTCATAGTTTGAGATGCAAACCTGTGGCTAAGGGTTCTGTTCATTCTGCCCCAGCTGCCTCCTGAATGGTCTTTGCTGGCTCATAAGAGGTCAGTGGACACAGGGGGCTGGGGTCCTGTCTTTCTAGAATGGAGAAGTCCCCTGGCCGACTCTCCCACCCTGCCCATTCAGCAGTCAGCCTTGGCAGCTGTGTAGGGAGATTATTCCATTTGGGAACAGCCTCCGCTTTCAATTTCTCTTGGGAGGAACCAGTCTCTTCCTGAGGTTTCTTTCATTCAAGGCTAGTGAATGGGCTATTGCTGAATGTAGCAAGTGCCCAGAACTGGGGGTGGGGTGGGCTGAGAGGATGTACAAGCTGCTCACTCCAGGAGCTTCGATGGTGTGTGTGTGTGTGTGTGTGTGTGTGTGCAACTCTTAGGACTCTTCATTTGGGTCAAACTGTGGTCAGACTTACTCTCAATACTTATCAATGGTCAGAGCTTTACTCTGCCTCAGTTTACCTCCCAAGAGAAATCTTATGAGGATAGTTCTCTTTCCCCATGGTTATTTGATTAGAAGAATGCAAACTCCTTGAAGGCATAGACCATTCTTTTGACTCAGCCAGTCAGGTACACAGCAAGAGTACACAGCCTCTTAGGTAACAGAATATTTTTGTTGTGGTTGCCTGTTATCTCCCCTCCTAGAATGTAAGCTTCTTGAGGACAGAGCCTTATTTTTTAGCCTTTCTTCATTTCCTCAGGACTCAGTAAGAGTTTGGTGACCAATTGATTGATTGATGATGGACATCTGATTTCTTTATAACTTCTATAACACTTGAAGTTTACTTCAAGCTCAACCTGGCACACCTCTGTGTGACAAATGACTGTGTCCATGACAATGATTAAAGATGTGCCCAGCTAACACAGGATGGAGATCAGCCGAGATGGGATGCTTCTCTGGAGCAGCAGTCTGGCCTCTGGAAGACAGATACTCTGGGGCTGGGCTCTGGGTTTGGGATTTCCAATGCTTAGTACAGTATGTAGAAAATATAAATGACTATTGACTGCCCCATGAAGGAGTAACTGGGCTTCTATCTCTTCCTACAGGTCAGGTGGCAGCTCTCAAGCTCAACACACCATACTCCCTTTATGTCTGTCCTGAAGGGCAGAATGTTAGTTTGACCTGCAAGATCTTGGGTCCACTCATAGACCGACACGACTCACTCTATAAGGCATGGTACATGGGCCACCGAGAGAACCAGAGCTGCTCAGAGAAAAGGCCCATCCGCAATGTGACAGAACGAGAGCTGCACCCCCATCACAATGGGCATCACCCCACCAATGGCAGCCAGAATCCTGCTGGGCATAAAGACCCCACTTTTCACCATGGAGTTGAGTTGACCTCCGACCACCATGGGAACTTCTCCATTACCCTGCTCAACCTGACTCTGCAAGACAGTGGCATCTATTGCTGTCTGGTGGTAGAAGTGAACCACCATCATCACCCTGAGCAGACAGTGCATGGTTTTGTGGAGCTTCAAGTGCATAAAGGTGAACCCAGGTGGATAGGTGACAGTGGGCTGGGTGTCCATATGGCCACCTGTGAGTGTGGAGGAAAGTAAGCATCTGGCATGTCTGAGAGGGTATGGGTGGGATTCAGTAGTTCAGATTTGGAAGGAGTCTTATAGATTGTGCAATCTCATCCAGTCATGTTGCAGTGTGGACATGGAGGTCTTGATGGTGGAACTGGCTTGTCAAATTCAAGTCAGTTAAAAGAGCAGAGCCAGGATTTGAACCCAAGGGGTGGGTGTGTGTGTGTGTGTGTGTGTGTGTGTGTGTGTGTGTGTGTGTGCATGTGAATGTGAGAGAGAGACAAAGAGACAGAGACAGAGAAAGATACCTACATACAAAGAGAGATAGAAACAGAGAGAAAGAGACAGGGAGAGAGAGAAAGAGGAAGACAGACAGAAAAAAAAGAGAGGAAGACAGAGACATATGCACACACAGAGTCAGAGAGAGAAAAGAGAAAGAGAGATGGAGACAGTGAGAGCAGAGAGAGACACACACACACAGACAGGGAGAGACTGGGGACATGGGACACAGGACTAGGGGAGAATGTCAAATAAAGGAGTATAAAACATTTTGTTTATTCCTCTAATGGGTGAGATTGAGTGTGTTCCCACAAAGGCCTCAGCATCTCCCTTTAGTATGCACTGACCCTCAAGATGCTGCTGTGTGTTAGCAGGTACCTGTGTGTAATTCTGTGAGGGCAGAGTGCAAGGAGCTGTGTGAGTGTATGATCGATGCATTAGCAAGTTCTCACCTTATAGCAGGGACAGGAAGGGGAGGATTTCACCTCATTTGTTCTCTCTTTCCCTCCATAGGCCAAGCCCCACTCTCCAAATGCACATTTCACCCAGCCTCCACCCAGGAAAGTGAAAGTAAGAATCCTCTCTTTGTCTGTCTCTGTCTATTTGTCTTTTCTTTTTCTGTAATCGTTTTCCCGCATGTTCCTGACCCCTTGGGGTCAAAGTCAGCAGAAGCCAAATTGCCCAGTATCAGTGTTGGCATATATGTGAGAGTTCTGTAAGCCAGGGGTTTCTTAGCTTCTTGGGAGTGCTGGGGAGGGGGTGACCAGAGAGTAGATGAGCAGACTGGGTCAGGCCAGGAAGCCTGATGAGAAGTTCTTGAGCAGGAGAGCCCCATAAAGTCTTAGGGAACAAACAGGCCATAGGAGGACCAAATCAGAAGGTAGGGGGCTCCTCATGGGAATGCCCCTGAGGCTTCCCAGTTCCTTGACAAAGAACTACTCCAGGAGGATGGTGGAGATTCTTCCCAGAAGAGGCCAGGATAGTTCCCACTGTGCTGGGTGGCTAGGCAGGTCAGAGCATGACTTCCCACTCCCTGCCACCCCCTCTTTGTTAAAATGCAAAACCCTACAAGTGAGCTCAGCAGATCCTGGCCCTGATCCTGCCCTCTTCTTGAGTTGAAAGAACTGTCGCCTCCCTAAGCTTGAATTTGAATCCTCTAGTGAGTGTATCATAGAAGACCGGCATTATTAGGAGAATGGAGGTGTTTTTGTTTTTGTTTTTGTGCCTCCACACATTTAGCTCTAGGTTCATTGCTTCACTGGTCTGAGCCTTGGCTTTCTTCTCTGCAAAATGGGGATAATAATCATATCACAGGCTTGTTGGGAGGAAGATGGATGTACTAGATGACTTTTAAGGTCTCTTCCAGCTCTAAATCTGTGATCCCTGTGACTTGGTTGATGCTCAACAATGAATAAAAATATGTGAGGAACGGCAATATGGTAGGAAGAACTTTGGATTTGGAGACACGGGATCCTGGGAAAGTCACTTGCATTCTCTGGGTCTCAGTTTACTTCTCTGTAAAATGAGGATGCCATATTGGATGACTTCTAGGATTCCTTTCAATTCTATAATCTATGTAAATTGTTTTGTGATTAATACAGTATTTTGAGGACCCAGAATTCTGTTGGGGGGTAGTACTACTCCTTTTACTGATGGCAAACATGCTAAATCAATATGAACTATTGTTCTTTTTCTTACTGCTCTCTGAACTCCACCCCAGTATTAATTCTTTCCACTGAACCATTAGTCTGATTCTGGACACAGGGACAAAGGGTGAGCCTCTACTGGTCCTTCTAGCCTCAAATAACATTTCATCTACTCTCCAGTGCTTGCAAAGAAGATAGCTTTTTGGGGGATGACTTCAGAGAAGAAGAGGGAAGGGGCCCTGGGGGTGAGTCACAGATATCCCATTTTAGAGCGTTTGAGGATCTCTTCAGCTGAGAGACAACAAACAACTTCTTCCCTCTTCTGGTCACTTCCCTCTTCATCTGACCCAAGGGTATTAACAGTATCTACTCTTGGGCAACAGTGCTGGGGTTGTCTACCCTTCATCAACTGGGGATGAGTAAGAGGAAGGTGATTCAACTCAACCCTCTCTTTCCCATATGATTGTCCTCCCTGCCCTAATTAGGGTTGGTGACTTTCCATGAAGGAAGGTGTGTGAAGTAGGAGGGTGATGCTTGGCTATATCCCCTGGAGGGAATCACTAGAAAGAGAAAAGGACCACCTCACTATAGAAGAGGCAAAATTCTGGCTTTCATTTTCCTCATTTACAAAAGCAAGAAGGTTAGTCACCATCAATTCTACCCAGACTATCTCCAGGGCCCACATTCAAGATGGGGAAAAGTTGAATTCTGTGAAATGGATCTGAGTTCAGGAAGAAGAAAAGGATGAGAAATCTGGTCCATTGAAGTAAATCGTGAGATTTTGCATGTTTTTTTTTAGGATTTTGCAAGGCAATGGGGTTAAGTGACTTGCCCAAGGCCACACAGCTAGGTAATTATTAAGTGTCAGAGGCTGGATTTGAACTCAGGTACTCCTGACTCCAGGACCTGTGTTCTATCCACTGTGCCACCTAGCTGCCCCAAGATTTTGCATTTTTAAACTAGGAAAGGTTTGATCTGACTGGCCATCTAGCACTTGGCAGACCATCCCTGAGTCCTGGCCTGCTAAGGAACTGGGAAGTCAATGGAGACATCCACATAAGGGCCACCTAGACTTTTAAATTCTAGGATCCCATCATGAAAGCTATTTTATTTAGCTCTGAAAGGGCATTTTTCAAAGAATTTCACCTTTACAGGTGCCATAGAGCCCACAGTCAGCAAGCACTTATTAAGCATCTATTATTTGCCAGTCCTGTAATAAAAATGGCATATAAAGAAAGACAATAGCAGTCTCTGCCCTCAGAGTGTTCACATTTTAATGAGGAAGATTATTTTACTAACTATGGGGAAAAGTGGGGCTGGTGACTATGCCCAGCCCTCTCTCACTTGCATGTCATGGCATCACCTCCCTGATGTCTTGGTCCTTTTTCAGAATGAAGGACAAACAACAACCACAAACAAAACATACACAGGATGTATGTATGGAGGTAACAACTGGAGGTAATTGGAGGAAACATTAAGGGAGACTAGGAAATCCTTCTTGTGGAAGGGGGTCTTAATTGAGATTTGAAGGAAACCAAGAGAATCTTGAAGTGGAGATGGAGACAAAGAGACTTCCAGGTATAGGGATGGAGATGAGGAAGGCTCATCTTGGGTTATTCTTTATTTTGGACTCACCCACCCACGATTGCTTGCTTCAGCAGGGGATTGGGGAAGGAATTGTGTCCTTCTTGGCCATGGAGGTTCTGCAGCTGTCTTCCCATACCAGAAATTCAAGCTTGAGGCATAAAATGCAGAGGAGAGAGAATGGCAGGGTCCCTTTTCATATCTGGGGGATGTGTAGTTCTCACAGGGAGATATCATTGTAGGAGTTGAAGGTTTGGGAAGCAGACAGACTTCCAAAGGCCCAGTTCCCAAGGAAATGGGGAGTCAAATGACATCCCTATGAGACACATGTTTAGATTCTAATTTGTCTCTCCCTTAGACACCCAAACCCCTCACATGTCCATCTTCCTTACCATAACCCAACCCAAACAATAAACTGGGCCAACACCAAGAATCTCTATGCTAAATTTTGACCAAATCAGCAAGTCATTTATTAATTCTATTCAATCAATACATTTTCATTTTTACCTCCTTCTTATCTCAGTTTTCCCATTTGGAAAATGAGAGGTTTGAATTGAATGATTTGCAAGACTCTTTCCAGAGCTAATTTTCTATATTCTGTGGGCCCTTTCTAGCTCTGACATTCTATGTTCTAAGATCCTTTCCAGTTCACATTCTGTTTTAAGGCCCCTCCTAACTCTGATATTCTTTCTATGTTCTCAGCCCTGTCCCAACTCTGACATTATAAGATTTCTCTCAGCTCTGATATGCTAGGTTCGAAGAGCCCTCCTAGCTCTGATTTTCTCTGTTATAAGACTTCTCCTGGCTCTGATATTCTGTGTTCTAAGATTTCTTCCAGTTCTGATAGCCTATGTTCTAAGGCCCCTTCTCTCTCTGAAATTCTGTATTCTAAGAGTCCTCCCATTTCTGCTGTTCTAGCAATTTGAACTGGAAAAGAGCTAACTCATTGGTTGGAAGGAGTGATCTGAACCAAATTCAAATCAAGCTGATAGCTCATTTAATTATAGATTATGTCCCAGCTCACTGGTACTGTTCCCATCAAGCATCTGTTTGAAAGTTCAGCATCTCATTGAGAAATTTTTCATAGTGTTAGAAACTCTGAACCCTAAAGAACTTTGGGATCTGGGAGCAGGAATGAACCTCAGGGGATATCTAGTTGACCCTTCCTTAACTTTGGGGAAGCCAACTAGAGAGTTTCATCAATGGGTAAAGAATTCTGTTCACTTCTCTGAATTAACCTGATTATGTGGGATAGTATGAAGGCTTGTGCTGGCCTAATCTTTTTTACCCTCAGATAACCACTTCTAGGATTGTGGTAGGAGGAAGGTAGGTATTTGTGAGATATGAAGTTCACACCTTTTATCTTTAGTCTCAGTTCACATGGGTTCATTATCAGTCACTTTCCCTATTTCAATCTCATCTCTTTTCTTTCCTTTCCATCCTCCTTCTTTCCTTGGGGCCTTATAGAATGTTAAAATCAGGAAGGGACTTCACATTTCATCCAGCCCAAACCTCTTATTTGATGGATAAGGAAACCAGGAAGTCATCCAAGGTCCCAGAGCTTCTTAGTGTCAGAGCTGAGCCTAGGAGCCAGATTACAGCACTAGAAAGATTCTTTCCACCAGAACACACACCCTGATTATCTAAGAGTTAGTTTGGAAGGCCTTGAGGAGAGGACTGAGTGATCCCAAAAGGGAAGGGACTGGAAAAACTAGAAACAAACAGAAAGGGAGTGAGGAACACCCGATGGTTCTTCTTGACCCTGCCCTAGAAGAGAGATTACTCAGAAATTAAATTAAAAAAACTTCATATAAATTTTGCAAAACTCCTGAGTAATATATATATGTATGAATATCTTTTATTAAATTTCTGAGTAACATTTATGTATGTATTTTCTAAATCCTGGGTAATTATATATATATTTATTAGTATATATATAATACATATATGTGTTTTGTAAAGTTCTGAGTAATATATATATATAATATGTATTTATTTTGAAAAAGTCCTGTTTTGTATATATACATTTGTATTTTATAAAAATTCCTAAATAATAGATACATACAC
This sequence comes from Macrotis lagotis, assembly GCF_037893015.1. Lineage (NCBI taxonomy): Eukaryota > Metazoa > Chordata > Mammalia > Peramelemorphia > Peramelidae > Macrotis > Macrotis lagotis. The sequence continues at coordinate 52,317,033 of NC_133661.1, read as the reverse complement.
ACATATCATATATGTATATACAAGCACTATAGCTTAGAGTAACTGGGCAATCTAGAGAGATATATTAGAGGAATACGACCAGGGTGGTCAGGATTTTCCACTTGACAAGGCCTGTACCCTTCTTTGAGGGAAATTGTCATTCAATTCCATGTGGACTTTAACCTCCTAGATGGTAACTAGCCTTGCCTCCCCTCTTTCTGTCTGTACAAGTCCGTGAAGACACAACACACACAGAAGGCCTTCAGGCAACGACTCATTTGTAGCCAGGAATAGGCTTAGATAGAGACTCCTCTCTGCTTTTTCACCAGCTATAACTGTAACAATAACCACAACATTTATATGGCACTTTAACTCTTGCAAAATGCTTTATCAATATTTTCCTCTTTTTATCCTCCCAATTCTGAGAGGGAGGTGCTCTTAATTTCCCTATTTTATAGAAAAGAAAACCGAGGTACAGCTGCTAAATGTCTGAGCTAGTCTTTCAACTCAGGTCTTCCCAAGGCCAAGTCCAAAATTCTATCCATTGAGTCACCCAATTATCTCAGAGCTCAGAAATGTTATCACTTGGATCCGCTCTTCAGAAGCAAGAATCTTTAAACAAATAAACAAAACACTGTAAAGGTTTCATTTTGGGTTTGGGTTTGTTGTATGGTTTACTCAGTTCCTCTTTATGTGTGGCAATTTCCTATCTGAGAAATAGGAATACTTTTTATCTGTCTCCTTCCCTCACAGGGACAAAGTGAGGATTAATGAGGAACTCTGTGAAGAGCCAGCTAGCTTTAAGAAAGGTAGAGAGATAAGGCTTATTACTCTTTGACTAATCTGGGGGACCAACTTATCCAGTTCCCATAAAGTCAGGACTGTAGATAGACTGTTTCAGAGTCTTTAAGACAAGGCCTGACTGGTTGTTGCCAGTTCCCCTAAAATCAACATGGTGACACCAGCTCCTAAGGATGCCATGACAGTCATCATAGGAGCACCCCTGTGGTCCCAATCTTTGGTCAACAGCATCTCGTCCAGAAGAAAAAGGGTGAAAATTTTGACATACTTCTCTTGTGTGTTCTCTAAATTCTCCAGGGTTATTTCTACAACCATACCCGGTAATCCATTCTATTGACAATTCTATTTGTAAAACATTTTGCAAATTTTTCCCTTATGTCTAACTTGAAAGTTCTTTATATTTTTCTGGGTATCTGAAATTTAAGCCCAAATCACTTTTAGGAAAGTAGACAACAGGGGGTCATCATTTCAGTGTGGCACAGTCTTAAATTAATCCTACCTCAGATGACTTATTAGTTGTGTGACCTGGGGCAAGTCACTTGCCTTAATTTCCTCATAATGACTCTTGTCAGAATGATGCAGGAATAAGAACTTTGAAATTCAGTGCTTGGAATCAGCTCCCAGCTGATTTCCTCACATGTTTCCTCATTGGTAAAACCAAGATAGGATTAGATTAGATGAGTTTCAAGGTCTAGTCGGCTCTAAATGGATGATCTACAATCCTGTGACCCTACAGGGTTATGTACACTTTCTGAAGGTCAAATAAGATAGTATTATGCCAACCTCAAATGTGAGGCTGTCGTTATTATCTCTCATCTATTAATTACTTCAAGGTTCTTCATTTGGCTGGGATGGGGACATGCCCAAGATGATGAAGAGCCAACTAGATTGGAAAGTTGAAGGCCTGTCCTTGTCAACAACCTCTTTTCTGGTTTTCTCCATAGGAGGAAATGCTTTTGAAACTGTCTCTGGGTTGCAGAAGGATTATTTCAAAATCACCAAAAAGGGTGGGGTGAGGTGGGGGACTGCCACACCCACAGGGTAGAAAAAATGTTTTGGAGGTTGGGGTTGTTATGGACTATTTGCTCTTCTCAAAGTGCCTCTCCCTGAGTTAGGGGTTCTTAACCTGGGTTGGGACATTTGTTGGTGGGGTTTTTGTTTTTTGTTTTTTAATTTCTGAAAGTAATTTAGGTTCTGAATGCTCTGCTCTTAACCCTTACCCACAGAGAAAGCAAGAGCAACTTGATTAAAAATATTTTGATAACTATTTCCAGAGAACATTATTTCCTTTGTAATCATATTATTTTATGCATTAATTGTATTTAAACCCTTGATTTTTAGGAGTTCACATGCTTTACCAGACTTCTCAAGAGACTCAGTGATAAAAAGGTTAAGAACCCTTGTTCTAGGGAATTTGGCATCCCTCATCCTTCCTATTGTTCTCCTTTCTCACCTCTTGCAGAGTGAGGGCACATAGTCTGTCCTTAGAACAGTGAACCAGTTTCCTAGGGTCCAGTCCTTCCCACAATGCCTTGCAGTTTTTTTTTTTTTTAGATTTTTCAAGGCAATGGGGCTAAGTGGCTTGCCCAAGGCCACACGGATAGGTAATTAAGTGTCTGAGGTCGGATTTGAACCTAGGTACTCCTGACTCCAAGGCAGGTGCTCTATCCACTGTGCCACCTAGCCGCACCCACTGCGCCACCTAGCCGCCCCAATGCCTTGCAGTTTTAATGGTCTGGTCTACCATTTTGATACTGGAGTTTCAAAGGAGGAAGGAGCTGCCTCCTTCCTCCTCACCAGCTCCTCCCCTCTCCAGCCCAGTTGGGATCATCTCTTCAGTATGAGCTAAAGTTGACTCACTTTGGAAGGAAAATAAAGGTGGTTCTTGGTACAGAATGAAAGTCTCTTTGAATACTTATTAGAGAAGGATAAGTTTGGTTATAGGCTTCCTCCCTCTCTGCCCCTCCTGCCCATCTGGTGTGTAGTCTAGGAGGCACTAAATAACACCCCCATTGTGTATTAATCAAGGAGATAAAACTGAGTTTGAATTAGTGAAAAGTCAGATTTGCAGAATATTTTTACTTTCGACAATGGGCTGTCACCAATAAGGTCAAAAGATTTTAGTGGAGTTTCCTGAGGCACATACTTTAATAAATCAGAAAAAAAATGTTTTGTAAGTAACATGTCCTAGGTTCATAGATTTTAAAGCTGGAAAAGACCTTAGAGGTTATCTAATTCAGTTACATTTTACAGATGAGGAAACTGAGATCATAGTTTATAGATGAGGAAACAACTTTGCTAAGGTCATTCAAGTGACCATTTTATGATGAACTCTATTAAAATACATGAATGATATGGATATGTTTTACATGATTGCACATGTATCCTATATCTGATTGCTTACCATCTTGGGGAGGGAGGGAGAGAGTTTGGAACTCAAAACTTAAATAAAAATGTTAAAAAAATACACGAATTCTTAAGTAGACTATACTCCTATTTATGCTAATTATTGGCTTGGTGATAATCTCTTTACTGAAATACTGTTTCTGTAGGTTATAGTATCCGTTCTTTTCTTGGGTAGGGTCACATGGACCACAGCTGATGTTATTTCTAGGCAGTGTGGTGTAGGGGATAGATTTGGAATCAGTGCCATATTAACCATGTGACCCCATGCTGCTCTGTGTCTCTGTTTCCTCATCTGTAAAAATAGGAGGATTGGATTTGTTTCCTATCTAGGATCTAGTAAACCCCAAAATTCTCTGTCTATGTTTCTGTCCACTTCTGTTCTCATTAGGAACCAGTCTGCCCAGAGCATGATCAGAGTTTGAGGGGAAATTGTATGGAAGCTGAATTGTGGTTAGGAGGGGATGTATGCGAACTGCTCACATTTCAAATCAACATGTTGGGGCTATTAAGATTAGCTAAGGATCTCACAGACTGGAAGGAACACATTGTCTCATCATGTTTCCCTTGCTTGTGTTTTGGTTCCTGGTTTTGTGGCCGGGATATTCTCCCTCCCCCTCCCTGCCCTCCCCGTACCAGCTCCCATGAGTGCAAAGAGAAGAATGGAGGGGAATCCAAGCACAAGCTTTCAGAGGCTAATTGAGTAGGTGAACTGGGACTATCTAGAAACTTCTGCTGGTTGACTTGGGTTCTTGTAGGAAACCAGGCTATCTTGGGTAAATGAAGGTGGGTAGCCACAGAGAACAAAGTCAGATGATCAAAATCACAGCACCTTGGTTGGTGGTGTCTCTTACTTCCCTGGCATGGCCTAGCTATGAATGCATCAGGAGAACCAGAAGAGTTTTAGACCCATTTGTTTCACAGATGAGGAAAGTGAGGTTCATGGACAGAGGTTGTCCTGGAGTTTAAAAATCAATTAAAAGTTTTTCTGTGTGAGTTTAAATCTCAGAAATCAACAAACTACAAATCTTGACTTGATTTGTTGTCTTGTTGATTGTTTAGACTTTATTGTTTTGTTGTTAGACTTATGGGATGGAGAAAGTGATGACAATGGCATTTAAACAGGAAATTTTTCTGCTGAGTCTATAAATGATTATTTACCAGCACCCTGGACTATAGAGGTCAAGTGACTGCCCCAGGGCTCACAGGGAGTAAGTAGCCCAGTTGGAACTTCATATTAGCAAGCAATTATGAAACTCCTACTGGATGTTAAAGCCTGGGGAGAAAAAGAAAGGCAAAAAAAAAATTTCTTGCTTGCAAGGACCTCACAGTCTGACTGTGCTAACAAATTTGTTATTTGGCTGTTTCAGTCATATCTGACTTTTGTAACACCATTTGGGGTTTTCTTGGCAGATACTGGAGTTTTTTGCCATTTCCTTCTCCAGATGGGAAACGGAGGCAAACAGTATTAAAGTGACTCACCCAGGTCACACAGATAGTGTCTGAGACTAAATTTGAACTCAGGTCTTCCTGACCACTGTGCCACCTAGATGTCCCAACAACTTTGTACAAATGTGACATATACAGGATAAATTGAATTAATAAAAAAGAAGGTACTAGCTTACAGGAAGGAGGGTCAGGAAAGGCTTCTCCTAGAAGGCTGGATTTTGTCTGAGATGTGAACAAAGCCAGGACAGCCAGAAGATGGGGATTAGCAGGGAAGGAATTCCAGATATGGGAAGACAACCAGTGGAAGTGCCCACAGTCTGAGGAATGGCAAGGTGGCTGCAGTCACTGCATTGCAGAGTTCATGGTGGGGAAAAAGGTGTAAGGAAACTGGAAAGGTCAGAAGGGAAGACTCGAAAGCAAAGGGCCTCATGTGCAAATTCTCAAGCAGTTAAATGTGTGCACAGTTACCAATGAAGAGGACACTATATACCTACCACTCCATAAAGTAGATTCCCATTAGTCTGCAAAGCTACGGCCCTTCACAGAGAGAGAAAGGTTGCCAAGGGGTACGATCAATGAGTGCTGATACAACTTATTCTCCACATCCACCATAGCTGTGTGTCTTTTGACAAGTTGCTTGCCCTCTCTGGACCTTAGTCTCAACTTGGGAAGTGAAAGGCAGATTTGGAGAACCTTGTCTCACACTCGTCCCCCCACCCCACATCCAACTTGAGAGACTTGTCTTTAACATATCTCTTCCCCTTTTAGATATCACAGCGGCTGCCTTGGCTACTGGAGCCTGCATTGTGGGTATCCTCTGTCTTCCTCTGATCCTCCTGTTGGTTTACAAACAGCAACAAGCAGCGTCCAACAGGCGTGAGTATCTCTGACACCATCTCTCCCAGGGAACTGTGAGGAATCACAGAGGGAAAGCTTTCTGACCCACAGCCCAGCTCCCCTGGGAATGGGAAAAAGAGCAGGCAGGAGTCATCCTCCTTTTTTCTTAGTAGAAAAGCCAGATGCGGATTCAACAAGGGCTTTGGGGGCTGGGAATTAGGCTCTGGTCATCTGTCTCCTAGCTCTGGGTGTCTGCCACCTCTTGCTGCCTCACTGCATCAATGTGGTCACATTGACCCGAATAAGAAGAGTGCTGCTTTGAATCACTCTTTTCAAGAGAGCACTCTATACTTTTGACTGGATGGTCTTGGAACAGTCCTTTCTCCCTCTGGAAGCCAATTCTCAACTTTTAACATGAAGGGATGGGACTAGATGACCTCTCAGATCCTTTCCAGGTTCTACAATATTAATTAATTACTGCCAGTCTGGCATGTCTGCCTACATCCTACTCTATCATTTATTTGTCCTTTCTTCCCTCACGCCAACTTCACCCTCAACTAACCATGGCCACACCCACTCCTCAAAATCTCTAAGTTAAGAAACCGCAAGTATTTATCAGCATGCTGCAGATCAGTAGATCACAAAGGAAGATCTGAGTGCATCCAGGCCTTGGATGGCATGGGATGCCAATCCTCACTCTGCCATTAGGAACTCAGAGATCAAATGCCCTATCCTTCCTGTCAGGGAGTTTACAGTCCTAACTGGGAAGACACTCAAAAAACAATTAGAGAGTAATGCCAAGACAATAGAATTGAGTGTTATTTCACTCAGATGCCTTTGATTCCCTCTGTCCCTTAGATGACAGCTCCAGGGTCTTCCAACTGAACCAGAAGACACTAGGTTAGGGTCTGAATGATTTATGTATCCTCTCCCTCCCTCTCCTCTCTGTGAGACAAGAACAAGCCTATTCTTGGCTTAGACTCTTCTTCTGCCATGAAGGTGGGCTGCTGAAGGCTCCTTACCTATTTCCTTTAGATCTTGGGAACATAGATGTGGGTTCAATGGGATGGGATAGCTATGGAACCCATGGCCAGGTAAGCTCCTCTCTCTCCGCCATTTACAAAGTCAGAACCCTATCCTTGCCTCCGACTCTCCCATAACCATAAAAATGGGTTCCTGTAGAATCCTCACCCATTTCCTTTAGACCTTGAGAACATAGCTATGGTCTAAATGGGATGGGATGACTATCCTCACTCTGCCATTTACAAAGTCAGAACCCTACAATATGATGTGTGGGATTCACTGTCAGTGAGAGACCACAGTAGGGGACATCTGTTGCCTTTGTGGTTTTTTTTCACCATCCCCATTTTCCTGTCTTCCAAACCAAAGCTACCTCAGTGATGGTTCCTGCTATTAACAGGAAAGAGATTGCTTCATATTAGGAGGAGGAGGAGAGGGAGGGGATTAAGGAAGGGTCAAGTAAATTCCACAAGGGATAAAACTGCTAAGCAATTAGCCAGCATCCACTCTTGGGTCACACTCATCCATAAAACATTTTCATGAAGGCAGAAAATGAAAAAGGACAAGAAAGAAGACAGTTCCCAGCCAACTTCATTGCGTAATCTGAGGCTTATTTTCCAAATGAATAGATGGTTTCCGTTCCTTCTACTCTAAACCGCAACACTACTCCCTTTATAGACCAAATAGGGAACTAGAATCAGGGAAAACAAACTCATCAACACAGGAGGGGGGTGGGAATGGTCTAATCCCTCAGCATCCTGTCTCCTGATGCTCTTAATAAAGGTCACAGAGTACTCTATAAACTTCTTGGTGACAACCTTGGTCCTAATTGGGGGATGGGAGGGGGCTTCCTTAAAAACCTCTCCTAGAAAGAGAAAGAAGCTCTTCAAAATTGTTAGAGACATGGCATGGTATGGAGAAGACTTAAAATCTGGAGAGACTTGGTTTGAAATGCATCAGTTGAATGGCCCTTGAGCCTCAGTTTCCCTCTTTGAAAACTCAAGGTGACAACATTACTTTGGTATTACCTACCTCACAAGGTTGTATAAAAAGTACTTTGGAAGCCTAAAAGAATTATAGAAGTTAGTGAACAATCATTTATTAAATGCCTACCTTACAAAGAAAGGTAAAAAATAGTTCCTACCCTCAAGGAGCTCCCAGTTGAGGTCTATTGTCCCATGGGGGGTCCTTCCCAAAGTGTGAATACTCATAACTGCCTGCCCTTTGAATACTACCATCTTTCGAGATCTGATATGATCGATAAGCCAAGGGATGGGAAAAGTCATCCATCAGTAACTGATCTTTCTAGCTGTAGCCATGATGAGTAAGAAAAAGCTAAAAACCAGAGAGTGGTTAATGTCTATAAGAGAGGGGAAAAAAATAGCAAATCTATGGCTTGTGCTTCATTTCCAAAAGACTACAGTTTAAGTTATACTTTAGGTCTTTATTTAGTTCTGTTTCCATATCAAAGTATTGGCTGGTTTTGTTTCCACTGGGAAATGTGATATTTCAAACATATTTGTGAAATGCAAACAGTTACTAATGACTGGACTTCTAATCAGGATACTACCTGTTAGGTCAACAAATATATCATTGATTTATATTTCCTGCTTTTAAAATGAAGAAGACCGAAGAATTCATTCCCAGTAGGGGTTGCCTGTAATCTTTGTTCCATGTGTTTATAAACACACACTGGGCTCTCCACACATTTTCCTTTCCCCCAAGGATTCCTTTCTCTGACCTATACCCTTATTATCTTCTTGCAGGTGCCCATGAGCTGGTGAGAATGGAGAGGTAAGACCCTTTGGCAGTCCTGCTGAGTTTCCTCTTGGCTCTCTTGAGATTCTCCCTGCTGGAGAGCTTGGCACACTCCCATTCTTCTTCCTTCCTTCCCTTTGGTTTGCTATTCTATAGGACGGACCCACACCCAGAAACCCAGGCTAGAGTTTGTGAGGAAGGGGGAGGGTATACTTGGTCAGACCTGGCTTGACTGTCTAGAAACATCCTTTTCTTATTTATCACTGGGGGTTCACTGCTCATCCTTCCTCTTCCCCTCACTCTCCCTTTCTCCCCCTGCCCCCATTCCTTCCTTCTGCATTTTTCTAATCATGTTCTCACAAAATAAATACTTTATTTAGAATCAGATGACATAGGTTCAAATCCCACGTCTGCCACTAATTATGTGACCTTGGGCTAATTAATCAAATTATATATTTTCTAAGATCTCTTCTGACTGAATCTCTGAGCCAAAGATCCTATGAATCCTCTCAGAGGTTCTCTTTATTCCCATCTACATCCAAGGTCTTTGCCTAATCTTCCCAGTCTTCTCTTCTACACTTGCCATGTACCCTACTTTTCCCTTAGAGCACTCCTCTCAGCTAGTATCAATGAACACTAATTTCTGTTAATGCGTTAACTAGATAATACATTCCATTCCTCAGGTTATATAATGTCTTAACTCAATCAAAATGTACATGCCTCCAGAGAGCCCCAAGGAGTTAGTTAATTGGTGAGGAAGTTATTTTGCAGCAGAAGGGCCTACTGGGGACCCTTAATTTGTGCCATGGAGATAGCCATATACTTCATGTGGCTAGTGGCTTATTAGTATGACCTTAGACCCTCCTCTCTGCACAACTTGACTCTGACAGCTAGAAGCCTGTGGGTTCTGAAAGGACTAGAAGGTCTCTTGTTAGGCAATAGATCTCAGGGGCTGCCTGGGAAGTGAGGGAGAAAAGACTTTAGATCTCAAAGACACTGAAACCAAGAATGCAAATTAGGTCTAAGCCTAGACCGGGGTCTTGGCCCCAGACATCTGGGATCCTTTGGCCCAGCCCTGTCAAAGAGTTCACTCAATCTAGAGAAATGGAGGCTGGGGAGGAGTAGTACCAAGTCCATAGTTTTCTGAGTGGGATGGGAAGAGGGATAAATATCTTCAAGCATATGAGCTTGGGATGGAGATCCTCCATAGATCTTGAGAAAATTCAAGAGATAAAAGGAAGCCATTTTACTTAGAATAATATTATTTTAGGATTAGAAGGACTCTTCCCCCTCACCTTCACCTCCTGAATCTCCTATAAGGCTCCTCTGAATTGCTACATTTCACACTGATCTTTCCTTTTCCACTTAAAGGTTAGAGCCTTCCAATACTTCAGGTTGCTTTGTATTTCCTTGTATGTATATTTTGTATTCAAGCATCTGTGCACATGTTATCCCATACTTCCCTCCCCTCCCACAGTACAAGAGATAGAAGCTATTTTAGGGTTATTTTCATTTTTGTCTATCTTCTCGGTGACCGACATAAGGGCAGACATTTATCATACGCTTGTTGATTGAAGCTCCATATAAACATTACAAGAAGCTTCAGATAGTGGCAGACTGGATATTCCCAAGGTCCTCTCCATCTTGAGAATTCTATGATCTGAACATTCCTTTCTATGGCTTCCACCTTCTATACTGCACTTAAAGAAAGGAGAGAATATTCTAAACTGGGGGATCAGGAAAGATTTGGCAGTGCGGAGGTAGCCTCTGTATAGGATTTTAGTAGGCAGAGATGGGAGGAGGGAAGAAGAAGGTAGACTCGATGGAGGGAAGATGAACAAAGGTGAGTGATTGTGGACCGTGGGGCAGACGGTGAGTGACAAGTTTGCCTAGAAGGCTTTCTTCCGCCCATCAAGTTAGAAAGCTTTGTTGGAGTCAAGTTGGGGAGAGCTTTCGAATTTTAACTTTATTTAGTAGTCAATGGGGAGACATTGGTGGGGTCTGAGTGATGATCAGATCAGAGCATTAAGAAGATGTAGAGATCCCTATTGAGGGGATGCTGGCTTGGATATAGGCTGGACTTCCTTCCAACTCTGACATCTAATGTTCTAAGATTGATTTCCTGCTCAATGCACCAACTACAAGCTAGACTTATAGAATTAATTATCCCAGACTGAATAATATTATTAGGATAACGAGCATAATAGAAGTCATAGGCTCATAATAGTTTAACAAGGAAACTAAGAAGATTCCAAGGCTTATCTTGTGCCCTGGAGATTGCTGGCAGTGAGGGAAAGTCTGACAGCCTTTGATGTTCTGGAAAATACCTTGGTTTCTCTCACAGAATGGGAGAAGGGGCTGAGCTCTTATTCTGGGATCATGAACGAGAATCCTGAGTCCCAGAAAGGAAAGGAAGAAGTCAGGAATGAGACAAGTACTGGATTGGTTGTGTCTGTCCTTGGAGGGGGTCTCTTAACTGTTGACTTCTCTTCTAGTAATGCCCAAGGTATCGAAAACCCTGTTTTTGAAGCTATACCTCAGATGACGGCTGAATCGAAGCCCAAGCCTCCTCTGTCATACATGGCTCAGAGACAGCCTTCTGAGTCAGGACGGCACCTTCTCTCAGAGCCCAACACCCCGCTCTCCCCTCCTGGCCTTGGAGATGTCTTCTTCCCATCCCTTGGTAAATGCAGCCTAACTCTCTCTAAGACCCCTGATCGTTTAGGAGCTTGCAATAGCTTCATCCTATTCTAACACCCAAGATTCTGTGGGGTTCCTGAAGCCATGAGAATGAAAGGAGAGGATGCAAGTATAGCATCATCCTCATTCTCTTTGCCTTCTTAGGTCACAGAGTAGTTTTAACATAGGAAGAGGAAGAGTGGACAGCCCTGGTCTTACCCTGGTTTTCTATTGTCTTGCAGATCCTGTTCCTGACTCTCCTGATCCAGAAGCAGTCTAGAACTGCTTAACACAGAGGGGGGATGATAATATCATTGCCCAGGGAAAGGGGCTAGACTTGGGCAGTCCATAGCTTTGGCCCTGTGGATGAACTCCCCCTTGGAGTCAGTGTCTATTGTTCTTTGGTGCTCTCTTGGCCTTCTCCCTCCTATTCAGGGCCTAAGACCCTGATGATCCCTCAGGATCCAACATAGGGGAAAGAAAACTGCCTCATCAATCACCTCCCCTTGGCCCCTGATTACCAGAGATACTGTGAGTCCTACTCTTCAGAGAGATAAAGATTCACCAGTTGCACTCAACATTCTGGGACAAAATGCTTGGATCAGAGAATTCTCCCCATGATTCTGAGATCTTGCTGTCATGATGCCTTGGGGCCAGCATATAGCCCTTAGCCCTTTCCCCTTTCCCTCCCTCCTGCCTCCCCATATCCACCCCAGACCCCTGGACAGAAGGAAGCAAACCAGAATTTCCCTGAAGGCTAGCCAGAAAATGTTGAATTTGGTCTATAGGGAAAGACCTTGTTCACACTGTGCAGTCAGGGACTCATCAACTCATCCCAACTGTGTGTATCTGGGGAGTGCCTTCCTTAGCAGAGATTGAGGCCTTGGAAGAGGAGGCAGTGAGGTGGGAAATAAACCCATCCAGGCAGTGAGGAAGACTTCCTTCACTTTATTCTAAGGATGCCCCCAGGTCACAGAAAATCCTAGGGACATAAGACTTGGGCTCAGGGGTTCCCTTTCCCTGGACTCTGACCCCTCTGGGTTAAGATGTCCAGACATCCTCCACCAGACAAGAAGTGCCAGCTTGAGGTATCCTGCCCCTGTGAGCAATCTGGCATCTTGGGCAATCGGTGGTGGAACTCGGGCTGAAATATCCTTTCCTGGCAGCTGGTGGGGAGTGATGGGATGAGGGACTGGGTGAGTGAAGAGAAGGAGCTCTTCAACATTTATTGGCCAGAGGGGGATCTGGGAAGGCTGAGGGCCTCTGGGAAGTCAGGGCTCAGTGCTCAGCTCTACTGGCTTGCCAGGGCAGCTTTGAGAAATCTACCTGCCTTCCTTCTCTGGGCACTTCATTTTGTGACCTACCAAGGTGTGTTCAGCTGATGGAGAGGAGGAGGAAGAAGGAGCACTCTGTAAATACAAAGCATTGTTAGTACTCTGCTATCTGTTCACCTTTGCTGCTTTGTATGTATGGATTTGTATTTGTTTATATATGTGTGTGTATGTGTACATAGATAGAGAAGCAAAAAAGGGGACACTTTTTTGGAAGATGCAATTAAAGGATTTTTAAAGAATTCAGAGAATAATTCTTTTTATTGAAATACTTGCTCTGTTGAATGAAAGATGGGTGCCCCCATTTTCCTCTGACTGGTTATGACTCTGGTTTTTCTCCCAAGAGGCCTCACAGCCTGGTTTGGGAGGAGTGGGGGGGCAGCCAGACTAGAAGACTTGAGATGGGGCAGTTCCCAGCATCACTTTCTCCAGAGAAGTTGAGTAGAACTCCAGTGAGACCTAGCTGGTGGGAAGTCTAGGTTGTGTGTGTGTGGGGGATTTTTTCCCTAGGGGTTCATTTGTCTCTGTACTGGATTGACTCAGCCCTGTCAAGTCTATACTTGGGACCAGGTTTCCAAGGCTGATGTGCTTTGGGAGGGACTCAGCTCGGCCTAGAGTCTCTAGGTGTCCTCTTTGAAGTGAGGAAAATGAGGAGGAAAGCCAGAAGTTGTCTCTCTCTATGTTCATCTGCTGGACCAACCTCACCTGGACCCACAGTTGGGAGTCGCCCACACTGAGAGGCTTGGAGTGGTGTAAATAAACCTATTTCCAAAAGGTTTATCTCCTTTCCCTCCCATCTCTCCATTAGAAAAAAAAAAGTCTTATAGCATTAAGGGGGAAGCCCATGATTCTCCTCTTTGCTGAAGCAGATACCAACCTCAGAGACTCTCATGCCTGTCCCAGCTTACCCTGCCAGCTCTCCCTTGGCACTGTCAACCCAAGTGTCAAGGAGGAAGGGGAGGACGATTAAATGATCCTAATTTGGAGGAAAAATCGGTAGAAATGAATTCCTATTCCAATGACATGGAATCAAAGTGTCTACTGTTTGCAAGGGGCTCTGGAGGGACCCTTCTCTTGGAGGCAGAGGACTTGTCACCTGTGAACTAAGGAAGTAGGTGGGGTACTTACAAAAACTGAAATGGGAGGGGCAAAGAGTGGAAGGGTGCTTGCTTTGAAGTGGGAAACAGGGCTCTGTGTGGGTGAGCCCTAAGAAGGAAATTTGCTTTTTGTGCAAAGCATCATAAACTCTGCTCCCAGATGACACTGAGTGATAGAGCATCGCTCTGCAATACGGAGAAAGAGAACCCAAGAAGCTGACTTGGGATTACTTCTGGGGAGGCCCCTGGACCCAGAGTGGGAATGGGAGAAAGAGCTCACTCCTTCAGCATCTTCTCAGTGTTCTACCCACTGGGGGAATGCTGTGTTTCCTTTCTAAGGAAGGCCTATGACTGCTGTCAGTGCCTCCATTTGCCCAAGTTGGCTGGGACTCTGACTTTTCTCCTAAGGGGGCCCGGCAGTGGGCTGTGGGGGAGACTGACAGTTAGGGGACTGTGTTCAGCCGGGTAGTGCAGACCGGAAGAAGAAAGACGGGAATTCTAATCCCGCTTCGGATGCTTCTTAGCTATGTGACCAGGACACTTAACTTGAACCTCAGTTTCCTCATATTTTAAATGGATTACATAATAACACCTGATTCTCAGGGTTGTTGTGAGGATGAAATGAGAAAACCTATGTAAAATGCTCTAGAATTCTCGTTATTGTTGCAGCCTCCATGGTCCAAATGCAAACAGGATAGTAATAATAATAATAATAATAAAAACACATTTAAATGATGCTTTACTGATCTACAAAGGATTATCCTCAATCCAACGTAGGCATGAAGAAGGCTCCTGTGTTTTATGTTTGTTTTTTGCTTTTTTTTTTTTTTAAGGTTTTTTGCAAGGCAAATGGGGTTAAGTGGCTTGCCCAAGGCCACAGGGATAGGCAATTATTAAGTGTCTGAGGCTGGATTTGAACTTAGGTACTTCTGACTCTGGGGCTGGTGCTTTATCCACTGCGCCACCTAGCTGCCCCTTAATAAGTGCAAATTCTTACATATTGATAGGATTGGAAAGATGGACCTGCAGAAAATGCCTGCCTATCATTTAATGATCATCCCAGATAAGACTGGAAAGATTTCTCATCAGGTTGCTAGCAGATTGTTAAGGTTTTCAGTCACAACAACACATGGAAAGTTTCTATTAAGGAGAGGGGAAGCAGAGGGGAATCATTGGACTGCTGAGGTACTAAAATATTCTTTGAAATAACCATGCTAGCTAGGTACCATATTATTACCCTTACTGTACAGGTGAAGAAACTGAAGCTGGGTTTTAATGATTTCATGTCTTCAGATTCTAAGGCCAGTGTCCTTTCCCCCATCCCATGCTATCTTAGAATATCTTTTGCTTTATACCTTTCAGTTCTGTTTTCAGTAAATCCATCCATCCTTCCTTCCTTCCTTCCTTCCTTCCTTCCTTCCTTCCTTCCTTCCTTCCTTCCTTCCTTCCTTCCTTCCTTCTCCTTCCCTCCTTTCTTCTTTTTCTCTTTCCCTCTCTTTTTCTTCTCTCTCTCTCTCTCTCTCTCTCTCTCTCTCTCTCTCTCTGGTGAGCTATGGTGGTGGTGGTGGTGAGGTGGTTTGTCCCATGGCTATGCTGGGGAAGTGTGTGTGTGTGTGTGTGTGTGTGTGTGTGTGTGTGTGTGTGTGTGTATGTGTGTATGTGAATGTGAATGGAAACACTCTGGGGGCCAGACCTGGGCTGGGAGCAATACTAGGGAGCTAAACTGGCTATCTCAATGCCAGAACATAAAGAAGAACTACAGGGAAGGCTGAGTCTGGGCTTGACTTTTGAGCTTTGGCCCTCTTCTTGTCTAGGCCTATTTCTTACAAGGGAGGAAGAGGGCTGGGGGAGTGATACCCCACTTCCTTCTCTAGCCTTCGTCCTTCTGTCTCTCTTATTTTTGCCTTCGAATTTGAGTCTTGGTGGTTTCCTGTTTTCAGTGAACTGAAATTGAGTGAACTCAGAGTTTTAGGACTTGCCATCTCCATTCATCACCATCCCCACCCATCTCTACCCATCCCCACCTCATCTCCCCTGTTCTGTTTCTGGGTGTGGGGTATCTCTGTGGGTTTGGGTGTTGCTATTGTTTTGTTTTGGGGTGTTGTTCAGGCAAGGGGAAGAGGTCCTAGTCTCTCTTGTTGGAACCTAGTCTCTGTACTTACCCATTCGGTGATTAAGGAGGTAAGCATGTCCAGTTTGTGATCAGCCTAAAGACTCCAGTAAGAAGTCTGAGCATCTTAGGATCATAGATCTGGGGTTGGCAGAGATCTCAGAAGCACTGAATCCAAACCCTTGTTTTACAGGTGAGGAAATTGAGATTCAAGTAGGTTCAGTAATTTGCCTTAGGTGATAAATGCTAATAATAGCTATTTTTATCTAAGGGTAATAATAATGTTATGATAAGAACAACTAACATTTATATGATGCTTACTATATGCCAAGTGCCTCACAACAACTCTGGGAGGGAGATGCTAATACTATTTCCATTTTACAGATCAGGAAACTGAGACAAATAAAGGTGACGTGGCATAGCATGGGGTCACAAAGCTAGATTTGATTTGAATTCAGGTCTTCCTTATTCCAGCTCCAGTGCTCTATTCCCCCCTCCCCCCAACCAAGGACTAAATATCAGAAATGGGATTGGAATCCAAGAGCTTTGATTCTAGAATTGGGGGTTTTGGTACTCTACTACTTTTTCCTCTCACACCCTCCCCTGAAAAATCATGGAGAAGTGTAATAGGAAAAAGACAATCATTTATTAATGAAGTACCTACTATGTGAAGGCACTGGAGACAGTGTTTTATAAACAGAATTTCAGTTGTTTAAAGGACATCATACTAATAGAAGGAACGCTGGAATCTTCTAGGATGCCATCTGTTGAATGGGGGATAGATGAACAGAAGGATGGAGAGGAATACCACTGTCCATATGAAGTGATGAAAGGGGATGGTTTCAGAGAAACCTGGGAAGATTTGTACAGCTCGGTGAAGAGTGAAGCAAGCAGAACTGGGAGAGTGATTTAGCCAATGACCACAAGACTGTAAAAATAATCAAGCTTGAAAGACTCAAAAGCTTTGCTGAATGCAGTTGCCCAACTATTCTAAAGGATAGATGATCGAGCATGTCACTCATCTCCTAACAGGAAGGTGGGTGATTTGTAGGATGCAGATGAAGAAACTCAGGTTGACTCCTGAGATGTATTTTTGGAAACTGCTGATGCAGAAATGTGTTTTGTTTGATTATGCATATCCATTACAAAGGTTTTTTTCCTTTTTTTTTAACAAGGGGGTGTTGGGAGGAAAAGAAAATGAATTTTTTTTATTAATTGATGATAAATTAGTTTTTTTTTTAAAGAAAGAACATTGCAGTAAGGGATCAGATTATATCATTCTTTCACTGAAAAATTTTTAGTGGCTTACTATTGCTTCTGGGATAAAACACAAAATCCTCAGCCTGGCATTTTTCTAAACTAATTTCATTTCATTGCTTTTTGCACATTCTCCAAACATTCACACTGGCTTATGAGTTGTTCAGATGCATTTTAGCTCCTGCTTATGGATGTCCACACAGGTGGTCCCCATTCCTGGATTCACTCTGCCCTGGCCTTCACCTCTTAGACTTAATAACTTCCTCATGGTTCAGTTTACTTGCTATCTTCCTACCTGGGACTTAAGTTTTTTCTCCTTGCTCTTGAAATTATATTTGTATTTGCATTGACTTTGTAGTTACTTAACTGTGCATGTATTTTAACCCACCTCCATGGAGCAGGGAAACTGCTCAAACTTAATTATTTTTGCTTACCTAAAAGCTTGATTTGATGTAGGGGTTCAAGGCCTAAGTCTGCCTTCTACTAGCCGTATACCTTGGACAAATTTAAATGAGTTGTGGTTGGTAGTGGGGTTAGCTAAATGGTTTCTAAGGTCCTTTCGAACAGCCCTACTTTATGGTTCCATAAGGTTCCTATTCCTCTGCCTCAGAGGGAAAATAGGTGTACAAGGAAGGACTACAGTTGAGAGTGCCACCTGTGCAGATGCTGTTATTTGTCCTTTCTTCTTGAAAAGGATGATGACATCAGGGAGGCAATGCCCTAACAAGCAAATGGATTGGATTTGAGTGAAGGGGTACTGTGCAAAGTCCCCAGCCTCACTTTCTCCTCCAGAGCCATCTGGGTCCAGTGGCTAGATATGAATCAGGAAGACCAGAGACAGTTCTGGATGTGATGGGAGACCTTGTTCTTTATAAGCTAAGGTCTTTTCCAGGTCTCAGTTTCATCCGGTGATTGAGGAGGTAAAACAGTCTCTGATGAGGAGTCACTCAAGGGATCTGGGCCGGAGAACCCTATTTCTTCCATAAGGATTAGTTCAATGTCCATGTCCTCCTTGAAGCCTTTACTGTAGTCCACAGGGATGTCCCATTTATTTTCTGAACAACAGATTTGGCACTTACTGTATTCTGTTTTACATTGGTGATGTATATATGTCTGATCCCCCCCGCACAACTTTAAACTGTTGAAAGGCAGGGACTATGGGTCTATACTTTTTTTTTGTATTCCTTTGTTTGTTTGTTTTTTTGCAAGGCGATGGGGTTAAGTGACTTGCCCAAGATCACCTAGCTAGGTAATTATTAATTAATTATCTGAGGCTATATTTGAACTCAGGTCCTCCTGATTCCAAGGCTGGTGTTCTATTCACTACTCCATGTAGCTGCCCTTTTTTGTGTTTCTCAGTGAAGTTTCTTGCATTTAATAAATGCTTGATGTTAAGAGCAGAAAAGACTCAAAGGGGATGTGATAGTAATCTCCAAGTGTTTAAAGGGTTAGATGGGAAAGGAATAGAGTCATTTTGTTCGGCCAAAGGAGGACAACGACAATATTACTACTGGTATCACCTCCACCATAAAACATCATTTGAAAGCGAAATTGAATCTGCAGAGAACTTTTCATGAGATCTAAATATTCCCTAGAGCACTGGTAGGTGAATAAAGGCAACAAATAGTTATGAAATGGAACATTTCTCATCTATGATCATCATATTTGAACTCTTCTGCTTCATTAGTCTATGTACTGTGTACTAGGTACAAAATGACATACATACAAAGAAAAATAGGTATATATAAGCAAATATATACAGAAGAAGGGACAGTTGAGTGGCACACATCTTTCTGAGTTCAAATCCAGCCTCAGACATTAACTAGCTGGGTAACTCTGGGCAAGTTTGTCTAAGTTCCTTCAACTGTAAGATGAGCTGGAGAAAGAAACTCTGGTATCTTTGCCAAGAAAACTCAAATGGGGTCACAGAGAGTCAGAAATGACTGAAATGACTCAATAACAACAACATACAGAAAAAAAGCAGTGCTAGAGGCATATGCACTGAAGGATCAGATTCCAAGCTATCTCAGATAGTGAGATGCCAAAAAAGAATGGGGGAAAAATAATAGAAAGTATTTGGCCCCCAAAGGCCAAAAAGACATCAGTAACGGTCAAGTCCCATTTCTCCAAGTCTGTATGATAATGGTCCCTGTACACCTTGAGAATATCCTCCATGAAAACTCAAAAATATGACAGGTCGATTTTGTAGATCACTTTCTCTAGTAAAGCGCATCTTTACCATTGCACAACTGACAAGAATTAAAAATGCAAATACTTCTATTTCTATCATTTGTTTAAAATAAAACAAAATAAAATCCTCGCCAATTTGTCTCAGTAAAACAAAAGGCTCTCAAGGTACTCATAGAGGCTTCTCTCCAACAAGGTGTCTCCCTTGCATGCATTAAAACCATACAGGATTCCGTGACAGATGGAACTGTAAAGATAACTTCATTCAACAATCTGTTGGAGATCCATATCCAGAAAGGCATAAAACAAGGAGACAGATGTTTACTAAATGTGTTTGCCGGGGCCATGAAGGACGTCCTGCCAACTCTTCAATGGAAGAGAGATTCCCTATTCGTGACATTCTCCAGATGTTCACATTAGTAGATGACATTGTGTCGGTTACGAAAGACTTGGCGGGGGGGTCTTCTCAGTGAGATTCAGGGTCATTCAAAAGAGATCAGATTAACAATCTACCCTGGAAAAACGAGAGAGACCCCCTTCTAGTGTTATCTCTCCTCTCACACCTGCTGTAAAACCTATTAGGAATATTGACCAAGTAATCTTCAGGAGTTCAAATCTGTCTTAAGACACATTAGCTACATGATCCTGGGCAAGTCACTTAACTCGGTCTCAGTTCCTTTTCTGTAAAATGAACTGGAAAAGGAAATGGCAAACCACTCCAATATTTTTGCCAAGAAAACCAAAACTGGAGTCACAGAGTCTATGTGAAAAATAACGACTTAACAAACTTTCTAATGTTCAACATCTTTGGGTGATTTCTCAACGCTTACCGAACGCCGTATCAACATCGGAGCCCATTCAATGGCTTTTCATTTTGTATTACTTTCCTGGCTAATCCCTTATATTCTAGCCAAATTGGCCTATCATTTTTCTTCAACCTCATATTGTCTTCTTCCAACTCTGTGGGTTGATGCATGTAGCACCTCATGTCTACACAATGGACTCCCTTTTATCTCCACCAGTTGCAATTTTCTTTAGGAAATATTTTTCCTGTTAGAAGTACTCTTTCTCTCTTTGAATGTCTCATGTCTTTCCTGTTTGACTTCAGTCATTAACTTAATCATATTTTAATTGTGGCTACTCTTGTGTATTTTTTCATACTCCATTCTCCATAATAGATTGTTAGGTCCATGAGGGTAAGTATACCAAGATTTCCTATCTTTTGTGTCTCCAAGGCTTAGCACAGTGCTGGGATAGATCTGAATTGAAAGGCAGGTATGACTTCTCTGTACCTTCCCCCTAGGATTGTTTGTCTACTGTTACTTGGGAAGTTTGACTCACAGACTTTGACTCATAGAATCTTAGATAGCTGGGCCTTGAGAACACTACAGTCAGCCCCCTGCCTCTAGGATGAACTGTTTCCCAAAATATTATGCAAATAAAGTCAAAAAGAAGCCAGGCAAAGTGGCCAATTCATGTCAAGGAAATGATTTTATTTACCTGAGGGTGGGACGATCTTATTGCTATATATATTTCTCCAATTCCCCAAGTACATCAATGTGGTCAAGATTTTATGGTGACACGTCTTTGTCCAAACATCCTGATTTTCTTTGAGATACCACTAGGAAATGTTTCATTATTACAGGAGAAAGAATGCTACAACTCTGTATTTGGAGGACCTGGGTTCAAATCCTGCATCATTTCCTTACTATGTACATGATCCTGGACAAGTCACTTAATGCCCTTAGGTCTCAAAGGCATCAAACACACTTGCCTTGTTGCCAGACAATCCCTATTAGGCAGGAACCAGATTAAAATGTAATTGGGAAACATTTAACAAAATAAATAAAAATAGAATAGAAAATAGATAACATTACTATGTGGTTTTCTAAGTCATTAGGCAGCATGCAGGGATTTTTATGTACAATTTAGTGGCCCTTATTTCCATTTGAATTTGAAACTCTCGTTCTAGATGATATCTGAAGTTCCTTTCAGCTTTAACTAGATAATGATCATGTGTATAGAGAATCCTCCTACCTATATGCTCCTTGATTCCCTCCCTACCTTTGTGATCTAGGCCAAGTCATATTGCTTCTGTGGACCCGAATTTCCCTCTTGGTAAAAATGAAGGAGTTAGATTGATTGACCTTTAAAACTCCTTCATTATTTGGGTTCCTGGATCCTTATCTGAAGCTCCTCCCCTCCAACTCCTGTAGGATCTACTTGGGTGAGAACTCCAAGCATATATCAGAGCCAAACAATCCCTAGTGAGATGAAGGATGGAATCACTATTGGGAGAGATTGTTAGGACCAGGAGAAATGACTCAATGCTTCAGTATTCAGCATTGTGCCCCCTTATTCTCAGCAGGAGACACTATAAATAAATATTTATTGAAGGAAAACATGAGAAATGTTAGTAGATGCACCCACACAACAGCATTCAGTTTCTACTCACCGAAGCTCTGCCCTCATTACTCTCATTGGTTCTTCTAGAGAATTCCCATTCCTCACAACCCCAAAGCATCATCATTTCCTTTCAACCTCTCTCCTTGTGGATGCCATCCTCTCTGTAGCCCATCACTTACCGAGAGAGTTGGAGTGCCCTCATCCTCCACAGTGACCACCAAGTGGTAGAAGCTCTGGCGTTCTCGATCTGGTGGGGAGGGTCGGGTAGCGATCTCTCCAGTCACCCGGTCCATTCGGAAGGTCATATCCTCATTTCCCCCGGTGATGTAGTAGGAAAGGACACTATTGATTCCAATGTCCCTGTCAGTGGCTATCACTTGAACAACAGCTGTGCCCCCTCCCACATTCTGTGAAAAAGACAATGAGAGGAAGGATATAGCATCAATTTGCTGTTGGTCCAGTACGTAGGTTGAGGACCTGTTTTTGAGAACTGTGTGACCTCCTTATCCAGTAATCTCCATAATGTTTGATTTTATGGGTTGTCTTTGCCTTGTTAGTGCTCAGAGTTAACTCAAAGAGGTGGAACTTTGGGTTTTGCCTAGTTTGGCCTAACAATACACAAGATTCTTTTGAACTGAGAAATTCTTGGGATTGCATGAGAAAAGCATTCTTTGATTATTGGCTATCTGGGGATATCTGTCTGTTCTTTTGGAGATGGATTAGGACTCTCTTTCCTAGTCCTTGAGAATTAAAAAGAGGAAAGAAAAGGGAGTATGATCAAAACAAATTGTAGTGTATGAATGTAATAGAATATTTTTGTATAAGAAGTATGAGTGTAAGGAATTCAGAGAAACTGGGAAGACTTATATAAACTGATGCAGAGTAAAGTAAATAGAACCAAGAAATGATGACCATATCACCATCTGGGAAAATAACTTTGAAAGACTTGAGTACTCTGATCCATGAAAGGACCAACTAATGATTTCCAAGGACTGACAGTAAAATGTGCCTCCTGACTGGGCAGAAAGATGGTGGACCACAGGAGTAGAACAAGGCCTACATTTTCAGACATGGCCAATGTATTGACTTGTTTTGCTAAGCTAGATTTTGTTATTAGGTCTGTTAGAAGTGATGATGTAATGTGATGATGTATGGTAGGGATGATGGAAGCAATCACTAGGAAATGATGACATTAAAAAAGAACATCAATAAGAAATTTTAAAAAAGCGGGAATGATTCTCTGTAGTCAGGATTCCTTTCATTTTGGGTAGATTTGTAATTCTAGTAGAATTTGGGGAGAAAGCTGTAGATGAAGAGGGATCCATAGCTTGGTATTAAAGATGCACTACACTCTGATCTTAACATATCCCACAAATTGGGAACTCCTGTATATTCTTCATTTAGCACTAACTCTATAATGCCTTATATTATTTACCTATTTTTCATATGTATGAGTCATTAATCAATCAATTAACAAGGAATCATTAAGTATTCATTATGAGATCAAAAACTGTGCTAAGGACTAAGGGCTAGGGATACAAAGAAAAATGAAATAGTTCCTCTCCACAAAGAACTTATATACTTTAGGAGGAGACAATATGAGAATATATAGACCAAATAGAAAATGAATACAAGGTAGTTTGATGAGGGTTCCCTAAAAGTCAGAGAAGACTTCATGAAGAAGGTGGCTTGAAATGAATTTTGGAAAAAAAATAGAGATTAGACAGGGAAGAAATGAGAAGGGAACATAGGCATAAGGAACAATAGAGATGGGAAATCTCACTTGTCAAATCAAATCTGTAGACCAATAGAACTGGAATATAAGAAAAGGCGTAAAGTGCTGTGAAGAAATTTATCTTTGATCTTAGAGACAGTAGTGAGCCATTAGAATTTGTTGAATGTGGGAAATGGTGATATCACATTTGCATTTTAAGAAAATCATTTTAGGGTGTGGAGGATGATTTAGAGGAAGGAGAAACTTGAGTAAGGGAGACCCAAAAGGAAGCTATTGTCATAGTCCAAGAGGTGAGGAGGTGGCAAGAGCCTGAACTTGGGTGATGGCTGTGTGAGTGGAGAGGAGGGGATGTGTATGGGAGATGCCACTGAGATTGAGACAACAAGATGCAACAACCCACTGGATATGTAGGATGAATGAGACGACACCCAAGTTGCACATCTAGGGGACTGGAAGGATACTAGGGTCCTTGATGATGATTGTGGAAGATTTTCTGGGAAACCTGGCAGAAATATGGGTTTTGGGAAAAGAATGAGTTCAGTATTGAATCTTGAAGTCTTCATGAAATTCAGTGCGATTTCCCAAAGAAATTATAAACTCTTAGACGTAGCCAACATGTTCCCTGTTGCTTTTCAGGATTCAGATCTCCTGACAAAAGCCTGGGCCACCATAAGCCACCATAAGCCCTTTAAATACTTCATTTGAGAAGTAGAAGGGACATAAGTGGTATTTTAGGAAAACTCATGATCATCTAGCATTTGTTTGTAAACATTTAAGGAGGGGGAGCCTTGCCTTTTCTTATGACACCCCATTCTACCCTTGGATGGCTGTAAATGTTCAGAAGTTCTTTTTGACATCAAACTTAAGTTGACCTTTGCAAATTTTGCCATGGTCCCTGGTTCTACTCTCTGTGGCCAAAGCAAATAGGCCTCACTTCTTTTTCACTTGGCAGCTCTGAGATACTGGAATATAACTATCATATCTCCTTTCAGCTTTCTCTTTTCTTGGCAAAACATCCCCAGTTCCTACAGCCAGTTCTCATATGACATGGACTCATGTCTCTTTAGATCCTACAGGCAGTACTTAATAAATAAATAAATGCTTCATTGATTGATTGATTGATTGATTCTTTGGAGGAATGAATGCTGTTGGGGATGCTTAGGACACAGTTGAGACTCAACAAATATTGGTTGAATGAATGATTAAATGGGTACTTGAAGACACTAGTAAATGGTTGTGGAGTGATGCTTCTTGGACATCAGGGTGGGGGTCAGAAGGTTGAGCTTACCTCATTCACACTGACGTTGTACCCAAAGGGGCTCTCAATGACAGGAGGATTATCGTTGACATCTAGAATGGTGATCCGCAAGATATGGTCTTTCTTTCTGGGAGGGGAACCACCATCAATTGCCACAATCTGTAGGGGAGGGAGAGAAGGAAGTAGATAAGGGTGGCGATCATGGGATCATAGGAGGAGGAACAGATTATAGCTTTGGATCTAACAATGACAAAGGCTGGCTGCCAGGAGGGAAGCTTGGAACCCACTGATTCACATCTACCTCCTAGGCTGGTCCAGACCATGCATTCAATTGGTAAAGGAAGACAGAGAATAATATTGGTTTACAACTGTCTACCTTCCAATTTGCCTTGTGACTGTAAAGCTTGTTTGAACCTGAGGTTCTGACTTTGTATTTTGACTCTATTTTATGTATCTCTGAGTTCTAATCTTTATTGGCTTAGATTACATTTGTAGTTCTCTCTATCTTTCTGTCTCTGTCTCTCTGTATGTCTCTCTTGTTTCTGTCTTTCTCTGTATCTGTCTCTTTGTCCCCATCTCTCTGTCTCTGTCTCTGATTCTATATGTCTCTATCTCTATCTCTTTGTCTGTCTCTGTTTCTCTCTCTGTCTTTCTCTTTTGCTGACTCTTTGTCTCTGTCTCTCTCTTCCCCTCTTGTCTGTCTCTTAAATTCTAGTTCCCAAGCTTGACCTGCTTTTGGTTCCTCTCTTCTGTCTTTAATGGATTTACTGTAGCTGCTGGCCAGACCCAAAGCTTCTGAAAGGTCTTCTGTATGAGGCACCTGAGGAGACCAATCCTAAACTAGACACAATGGACAATGCTCAGGAGAGGCAGGATATTCCTTCTTGGAGCAGTTGTCTCATCTAGCTCTGGACACCCTGCCCAGGCTCCTCACTCATCCTCCCCTAAACCAGAGCTACAAGATAGCAACAAGGGACAATCTGAATTTGCTTTTCAAGGTACAAAATAAGAGGCTGTGAGGTTAAGTGGGTAGTATCTTGACCCTGGAATCAGAAAGACCCAAATTCAAAACACTGCCTTCACACTTAACTGGCTCTGTGACCCCAGTCAAGTCAGAAGTTAGGCTCGAGGTTGCTTCTTAACTTCCTTTCTTTTTTAAAAATCTTAGTGTGATGTCAAGAAATCTTTGTGATTCGTCTATCACCATCATGTCCTAATCTGTCTTTCCATGACCTACTTCCTTCCTTGCCAAAATGTCTCATTACAAAACAAAAAAAATAACCCAGAAAAAGTTGATTAGTTTTTTTGAGATATGTTTCCATATTTCATTCCATTTGATGCTTACAACAGTCTTATAGGTAGGGTAAGTGTTATTTTCTCCAGTTTTCAGATGGGGAAACTGAGACATGTAGTGAGTTAGAGACAGGGCAGGACTGAAACCAAGCATCATCTCTAAATGTCTCTCTAAATCACCTTTTGCTCTTAAGGCAACCCCTATAGAAACCTTGGTCATTCCCTGCTCTGAACACAAAACTTTTCTATTCAACCCTTCTTGTTCTCCTCCAGTGGAATGATAATGAAAAGTGACTTAGAGTCAAAGATCTAAATTCTGACATGTCCTGCCTGTATAACCATGGGTAAGTCAATGAACCTCTGGAAAGGTACAGACAAATGACTCACCTAGGCACTTCCTGCCTTGTTCGGTTTATCCTGACCTAGGGGAAAGTTATCCTGATCAATGGGAAAGACATCAAGTCGGTAGAGAGACTAGATTAAAGGATCCTAGATTTAGAACTAGAAGGAACCAAGGAGGCCATCTGATTCAACATTGACATTTTGTAGATAAGGAGTTAAGTGACAAACCTAAGGTCATAAAGGAATGATATGGCAGAATTGAGACACTGACCCAGATTTGACTCCAGATTTAAGGGTACCATCGTGGAATGGAATATGGAGACAACACCAAAGCTCTTGGAGGTAATAAGCTTTGTTCCACAACATCAGTGGGCTTGAGGTTCTAGATCAGCCCAGGTGAGAGGGGCAGGGTTTACTTACCTTGAGAATATAGTGATCCAATTGTTCTCTGTCCAGGGGCCTGGCCACAAACACCTCACCAATGGAGTCATTGGTGGTGAGAATTTCAAAGGCCCCACCAATGTTTCCTGAGGTCAGATAGAATGATACCTGGCAGAAGAAGAAGAAGGGATATTAAAAAGGAGAATTGGAAAGATGGGAGGAGTGAGAGAACAGTGAAGGTCCGGGTATGTATTGGTGAATGTTGAACAACCAACTCTGAAAAAAAGATGACATTCTTTTAAATTTAATCAGCATCACTAAAATTTTCTCCTACTTTTTTAAGGCTAGACAATCAACAGAACAACAAAGCGAACACTAGCTTGCAGACTTTTGAGGTGTAAATGCTCACATTGGAAATTTAACAATCAGCTCTCTCTCTCTCTCTTTTTTTAAAGTTTTTTGCAAGGCAATGGGGTTAAGTGGCTTGCCCAAGGCCACACAGCTAGGTAATTATTAAGTGTCTGAGGCCACATTTGAACTCAGGTACTCCTGGCTCCAGGGCCGATGCTCTATCCACTGCGCCACCTAGCTGCCCCACAATCAGCTCTCTTGAGCAGCACACACAAATGGAAGTTATCACTCTGCTCTTACTCTATTGCATCACAAGTAAGAAGGTTCAAATGTTTGAAACTTATCCAGATTTACTCTCTGGAGAAATATGGGTCATTTTCTTTGCAATCACTCACTTGCAAAGAAACTTGGATGAAAGTAGTTTATTAGGTAGTGCCCTCAAATGTTTCCATCTACTCCAAAAGATGGGCGTTACTCTTATGTTGGGATTACTTATATCTTAGTTTATCTGTGTTGTGGTCCCACACCCAATTATAGTGTAAATTCTCCAAAGGCAGGGCCAGTATCACTTTCCATTTGTATTTTGGTGCTAACCACAGAACCTGGTCTAGGACCTGGACTTAAGAAATGCTTATTAGTTGTTTGACTGTTTGATGGATAAGCATAGAACATGACATGGTCTTGTTCATAGTTAGTCACTAAGTCACTGACTGTCTTCTAAGGGCCGGGATGATGCAAAGAATGACAAAAGACAGTCCCTGCCCTCAGGAAGCTCCTACTCTATAGAGAACACAGAACTAAGAGACTTGCAGTTGAGTCCCAATTTCTCTGATGTATCTTTATGATTTTCCTCGGATAGAGCTTCATGGAGGACCATAATTGTATAAAATGACAAGACTTTGCTTTTTCTTTTTAATTTAATTAAATTTTTTTAAAACACAGACTTACTTTCAAAGGGATCAAAGGGAATGTACTTGGTCACATCATGCCAGGCTATTTAATAGATTCTAGATAGCCAGAAGTGACCTCAAAGGTCATCTAGCCCAACCTTCTCATTTTACAGCTGAGGAAACTGAGATCCAATCAGAAGGAATGATTTGCCCAACCAAGGTCACACAAGCAGCATGAGGTAACACAGCTGGGATATGACCACAAGTTCTCTGATTCTGGATTTGGCTGTATTAGCTACTGGGTTTGGTGCTTGGGGATTCCTGGTATTGTGTGCACACTATGAATGTGAGCTCCTTGAGGGCAGGGATTGGGTCATAATGAATAGTGGATCATAGTCACAAAGACTTGACTTCAGGACCTGCCTCTGACCTAGATAATTTGGGCTAAGTCAATCAACATCTTGGTTCTTCTGAGATGCAAAGTTATCGACAAATTGGGGATCTTCATTGGTGGAAGTGGATTCTAGCCTGGGGGCTCCCAAAGGATGACAATACAGATCTGGACTGGACAAAAAGAGGGCCTGCAGTGCCTACCCAGGTGTTGGATACGTTCTAGATGAAAGTTTATTTGGATTTGCTTGGCTGATTTGGAAGCTCTGGGGGTGTGGGTAAGCATGTTCTCCTGCTATTAGTTCTCACTCATTGTGACTTGTTGCTTTAAGTGATTGACAGCTCAAGAAGGGGAGTTCCCTCATGATACAAACCCTGACCAGGACTCCCTCCTAGGGACCCTGGACCCCACTTTCCACCTTGCTTGGCTCAGTTCTTCATCTCGCAGCTTGAATGGAGACTTTCATCTGGCCAGCTCTGTCTTCAGCTCAAGACCAGTGCTTATGTGCTTATGAACAAAGAAATAGTCCTGATGACCTCCCTCCCCTCCAGTTGAATCATCTAAAGTACCCTTCTCACAGGGGAGGCCTCAGGTGTGCCCCTACCTGCCCATTGCTGCCTATGTCAGCATCCTGGGCTGTGACAACTGCTACCCGTCGCCCTACAGCGTAGTCTTCTGGGACGCTGACTGCCGAGTCAGAGGTAGGGTCAAATTGAGGGCTGTTGTCATTCTCGTCCAACACTGTGATGTAGACCTGGAAAAGGTGGAAGGGTGTGGTCAGAGACCCCTGATCTCTCTACCTCAGACCCTCCTCAGCCCAAAAGTGGGCCATGTGGTGAGGCAAGACCTCCATGATCCACACTCCTCATGAAGCACAACAATGGAGTTCTGATTGATGTGGGTTGGAATCCAAGTTCATCTTGAGGAGTAAAGTGGAAAAAAAACCCTACTGGGGCTGACATTAAGCCCTGGAAGATGGGTGTGGCTTGGGGCAAAGCAAAGAAACTGGTTATCTACCTGGATTCTAACACCTTCAACTCAACAGGCTGTTTTTATTTTTTATTATTTGTTTTTGCAAGGCAATTGGGTTAAGTGACTTGTCCAAGATCATACAGCTAGGTAATTATTAAATGTCTGAGGTTGGATTTGAACTCAGGTCCCTCTGACTCCAGGACTGGTGCTCTATACCAGCTATTTTTAAAGAATGGGCCCATGCTTATCTTTACAGAATAAAGGTTGGGGGCGGGGAGGGTAGTAGGAAGCTGAGGGAGATCTGGGGCAGGGGAAGGAACATAGGGTTTCCTTGCTTGCCTATTATTGATGTACAAAGTACATGCAAATGAACTCATTTATTTTGAGTCAACAGCTCTGACCTTCTTATGAAGTGGCAGAATATGCTGACTGATTGTCAGGGTGAATGCCTCATGTTACCTGTGTGATAAGTTATCGTATTCATATACACTCACACACATTCTCAACTCAGTATATTCCTCGCCCTGGTCGCCTCCCATTTTCTATGGCTTTGTGATTTGCTGGGGACTGGTCCCTAAATATTAGTGAGTGAGAAGGGGATGAGTAAGCATTCAGCTTCTAGCCTCTTTTCCTGATCCATGCACTGTGGGCTTTGCATGACTTCCTAGAGATTATATGAGGATCTGTAATCTTCTTTAGTTCAGCTGAAATATGTTTTTTTCCCTCTGTTCATTTATAATTGTTTCTCTTTCCTCTTTAGGCCTAACTTCATTCTCCATGATTCCCAACCCTTCAGTGGTGGGAGAGAAATGAATAATTCTGAGCCCTTCTCCCCATTTGACTCTTCCTTCCTACCCCGATTCCTCTTAGAGGGGAGCACTTAAAGGAAGGACTTGGTTGCTGATCCAAGGATCTTGACTTTATCTGATGCTGAAAGCTCAGGAAGTGTATGCATGAGTGAGTGAGTCTGTGTTTGTGTTTGTGTTTGTGTGTGTGTGTGTGTGTGTGTGTGTGTGTGTGTGTGTGTGTGTAGGGATTTTCTTAGAAGGATTCTGAAACCATTCCTCCATCATTCCTTTCTGGATAAACTATTCCATTTCTTCATGGCCAAACCATTCTATTTACACCTGTCTCCCAACTAACTATAGGATTTTAGAGCTAGAATGATTCTTAGAAATAATTTTATAGATAAGGAAAAAAACCAAGATCCAAACATCTCATTTCTTTATTTCACTCTAATGGAACGGTGTTTCAGGGATTCTACTTGATTTTTCATTGAAGCTGTGGCACCTAGGAATGCTACCTTGGTCTCAGATTAAGCAGAAGCTCTTTGGAATACAGGGGATTTTAGGCAGCTTGACCAACTGGCATGAGGGGTCCTGGGTCCCCCGAGACTTCTGGGGCCAAGTCTTTGAGGGCGTGGCAAGAGGCAGGTTACACATATTTTAGGGTCTGTTTTTTTTATCTATGGTTATTTTTCATGATCACCTGGTGGTCAAAGGTGCAGAGATCTTGGCCATGGTGAGAGGACTGAGACTTAGGAAGGAGAAGGCAGATTGTTAGTAATGAGGTGGGTCAGAGCCTGAGTGGGAAATCTGACCGATGGAGGGGAGAATCAGAGAAAGAGAGCCCAGGAATGTGGTTGACCTTTCCATGGCCATGTTGTGGGGATTCAGGTGCCAGATTTTCCCTTTTCAGCATTTTGAGGTGGGAAGAGGTCCAGGGCTGATGGAAAGACTCCATGGCTGCTACCTTACATTTGAGTCTGTCTGCCCTGGGGGGCAGAGAGGAGGCTTTTGGGGAGAGGAGAAAGGTAAAGTTGTGGTTTTAGGTTACTGATCTGAGATTCAGCAGAGGAAACTGTCACCTTTAAAAGTCCCCTGCCCACATTCCCCCCCACATGTTAAAGAGATTCTGGGGGGGGGGTGGATGGAGAAAAGGGTTGGTATTTTTAAGGCAGAACTCTTAACTGAGGTTCTGCCAAAGGATTCTTTTTTTTTTTTTTTTTAGGCTTTTGCAAGGCAATGGGGTTAAGTGGCTTGCCCAAGGCCACACAGCTAGGTAATTATTAAGTGCCTGAGGCCGGATTTGAACTCAGGTACTCCTGACTCCAGGGCTGGTGCTCTATCTACTGTGCCACCTAGATGCCCCTCTGCCAAAGGCATCTTGAGGGTAGAGATCAGGGGATAGACAGTGTGTCCTGGAAAGAAATCAGGTGACTAGGAAAAAAGGGAAAAGAAGAATGATTTTCTTAATGTACTGTCACTTCAACCGTAGCAAGAGGGTAGTGGTTAGACATGGGTAATCATGGAAGACTCTGGAACCCTGGACTCTAAGAAAAAGATCAGACTTGTATACAGAGTCATAATAACTGGGGAGGGGGCAAGGATGCTTAGGATGCTTGATGTACTACTCCAGAAGTCAATAAGCAGGGGCCATCTAGGTGGCACATTGGAGCAAGCACTAGTTCTAGAATCAGGAAGATCCGAGTTCAAATCCTACTTCAGACACTTATTACTTAGCTGTGTGACCTTGGGCAAGTCACTTAACCCTATTGTCTTAAAGTAAAATAAAAAAATTAAAAAGGAAGTCCATCAGCAAACATTTATGAAGTACCTGTTATTTCCATCACTTACAAAGCTACAAAAAAGTAGTCCGTGTTCTGAAGGAGCTCAATCTGAGTTTAATAACTAGTTATTGAGAAAAGGAAGTTAAAATAGGAAATGACTGGATGGAACTTCTTCCCTTGGCAAGTGGTATCTGAAGTGAGATCTTCCTTGTCTGGGTCCCCATTTCCAATTAGTTGAAAATAGATAATGAGCCATTTTCCCTGGGGCACTTGCTAATTCTACAAAGGCCCTTTGAAACCTTTTTTTTTTTTTGCCTCAGTCTCAGGGGAGAACCTTGTCTTATATTTTATTGAAAAAAAATTTGCTGGGAGCTCTCTCTTCTCCCATCTTCCTCATCTCACATCACCCAGATGCATTCTGTCATTGTCTTCTCCTTTAGCTCTGTCTCACACATGAAATAGCTCTTCTGCTTACTAAGGCAAACCCTTTGTGAAATTCTATCCCATCTTTGACAGATTGCTCCCATTGTCATCTATTCTCTCATTTATCTTCAAACTTTCTTAATCTACTGGTCACTTCCTTTCTGCCTACAATGTACTTGCCCTTATCTCCCTAATCTCAAAAACTTTCATCAGATTTGTCTATCCCCTGTAGATATTATTTCATATCTCTCCTTCCATCTGTAGTTAAAATCTCTGAGGAGGCTGTCTGCTATGGGTGCCCCTACTTCCTTTTCTCTCACCTCTTCTTGTCTCTCTGTGGTCTGGCTTCCAACCTCATTATTCAATTGAAACTGCTCTTTTCAAAGTCCCTAACCCTCTCATGATGACCCAATTTAATTTTTTATTTTTTTTATTTAAGGCAATGGGGTTAAATGACTTGCCCAAGGCCACACAGATAGACAATTATTAAGTGTCTGAGGTCATATTTGAACTCAGGTCCTCCTGACCCCAGGGCTGGTGCTCTATCCACTGCACCACCTAGCTTCTCCTTTGATGACCCAATTTAATACTCTTTTCTCAATTCTTATCTTCCTTGATCTTTCCGAAGTCTTTGGCATGTCGACTCCCTTCTTCTCCTTGATGATTTCCTTTAGGTTTCATGACCTTGCACTCTCCTGGTTCCTCTTGTACCTATCTGGCCACTCCTGGATTTTCTTTGCTACCCACTTATTGTGGGTAACCCCTAGGGCTCTATCCTGGACCCTCTTCTGGGCTATATTATTAGGTGGTCCCATCAATTCCCCATCAATTCCCATGAATTCAATGATCATAGAAATCCAGACCTAATTTCTCCTAACCACCAATCTCATATATTCAACTACTTTTCAGACATTTTATACCATATATCCTATAGGTTTCTTAAACTCAACCTGTCTAAAATGGAACTTACCCTGGTTTTCCCCAAACTGATCTTCCCTTTCAAACTTCCATATTACTGTAGCTAAGGACTGTCGATTCCACGTTTATGACACTTCTAATATACTCTGACACTGCCACCACCCTGTTGCAGACCCTCACCTCACCATCATATTGTTGGTTAGTCTTCCTATCACAAGTTTCTGGCAACTCAGTTGTCAAAGGAATCTTTCTAAAAAGCATATCTGACCATGCCATTCCCTTGCCCAATAAGCTCCATTGGCTCCCTATCCCTTCTAGGAAAATGTGGGGAGAAAAGAACTTTTGGCGGGGTGGAAATGGAAATCAGCAGAAACTAGATGGAGAACAATATTGGTACCTGAGCTAACTCTTGAAGTATTCCAAAAGGCAGAGAGATGAAGAGTGAATAAACACAGGGGAGGTAAGAAATTACGCTTTAATTTGGGAAGTAACTATTTGCCTGGAATATGATATACTTATGGGGAACTAATAGGAAAAGGTAAATCGGAACTAGATCTTGGATGTTTCTGAATGGTTTATAGTTCACCCTCAAGACAATAGGGAGCTACAGAAGGTTTTTGAGTACTAGAGTGACATTAGAATGAAAACTATAGGGGCGGCTAGGTGGTGCAATGGATAAAGCACTGGCCCTGGAGTCAGGAGTACCTGGGTTCAAATTCATTCTCAGACACTAATTACCTAGCTGTGTGGCCTTGGGAAAGCCACTTAACCCCATTGCCTTGCAAAAAAAAAGCTAAAAAAAAAAGAATGAAAACTATATAAGGAAGGTGATCTTGGCAGTTGTATGGAGGATGGGATGGAGAAGAGAGAAAGCAGAGATATAGACTGTATTGGAAGCTATTGCAATAGTTCAGGTAAGAACTGAGAAAACCCTGAACACCATGATGGTGCTGACCATGTGAGTTTAGAAAAGAGGGAAGATGTTGCCAAGGTGGCATCTTTGAGATGTGACACCTCATTGGAAGATGGAGAAGAGTCCAAGATAAGAAGATAAAAAGACTGGGATGATGGTAATGTTATTATAAAGAGGGAAGTCAGGAGAAGGGTCAGGTATAGGCAGATTAATAGTTTTAGATTTAGATATGTTGAGAATTTCTATCTCAGGGATGCTAAGGTGAAGGAAGGAGGGAGCTAGTCAGAGTTTGGGAGACTCTGGGGGAGTCACACAGGCATTTCTGGGAATAGAATAGCAAGCCATACTGTAGTGGCTGCCCATGGGATAGGGTCCAGGAGAGGTGAGCCTCATTCGACCTTGGAGAGGACACAGCCTCTCTGGGTTTTCTGATTCCTCAGGTATGAAATGAGGACAGGATGACCTTGAAGATTCATTTCATCTCTAACTCTATGATCCCACGAGGAAGGAGAAAACACTCAGGAAAGGATGGGTCAGGGGACCAGTTTCTTTACAGTGTCACAGACCAAATGGCATGACAGCTGCTCAAAGCCAACCTGTCCCTTCCTGAATTGCATAGGAACCTCTACCGAGCAACCAGACGCCGATGATTCTCAATTTTCTTGATGGAAGCAGTGATGCAAATAGCCTAAAGATAGCTATGTCTGGCTTTTGAAATGCATGATACGTTATTTCTCCCACAGCAAATTTTCCTTCTCAGTGACTCTCTTAGGCCAATATTAAAATGAGTCTATTCATCCTGAGCATACTCAAACTGACCATGGAGGGAAAGGGAGGTGCCAGGAGCAAGCTGGCAAAGCCAAATGCTGGGTGGGGAAGGAAATCCTAACCGGGATGTGATCCCCAGTGGATGGGCCACATGTAGATAATAGAAACTTGTCTATAATTGGAATCTTCTGATTCTTCTGGCAGCTAGGTGGTGAGTAAATACAATCTTAGGTTCAGAGTCAGGAAGACCCGAGTTTAAATCCCACTTCACACTAGCAGTGTGACCCTGAGCAAGTCACTTCATTCTTCTCAGCCTCAGTTTTCCCATATCTAAAATAATAATTATAGCCAAGATTTAGAGAGCGCCTACTATATGCCAGTAACTTTGCTCAGTGCTTTACAAATATTATCTCATTTTAAAAATAGGAATAATAATAGCACCTGGATCAAAAGAAGGAAATGTTCTGCAAACCTTAAAGCACTATATAAATGGTAATTCTCGTCTTCTTTTTCCTCCTTCTCTAAAATCTAAGCACTAATGTCTACCTCAGGACTGGCCTTTTCCTTCTCCTTTCCTCTTGGAATGTCCTTAACCATCCTATCCAAATTATTGCCTTCCTTCAAAGTCAAATGAAGCTAGAGGAGAATAGATTTAGAGCTGAAAGGAAATATGGGGGGCCATCAAGTATAACCCCCTCATTATAAAGATGGGAAAACTGAGACTCAGAGAGATCTTAAGGGTAAAGGGGAGTCTATGTCAAAAATCCTGGTGGGCAAGCTGGGAATTCAGATCTAGGCCCTTTGTCTCCAAGGTCAAAACTTTCCCCCACCTGCTTCTCATGTCTTACAAATCTGAAGTCTCCTCTGACTATGATATCTTAAAGTGATCTTTAATCTTAATTTTAAGTTCTTAAATCTCCCCTTTCCCTGAGATTTTCTCAAAGCATGTGTCTATCCACAAATTGTCCATTTGGTCAAGAATGGTTCTTATGGATGGCTTTTGATTTTGTGTGTCAGTCTTGGCTTCTTGTTTGGGGGCAACACCCGCTTATTTCTCTTCCTTTTCTACCCCACCATGGGACTTAACACTGATCATAATCAATGCTTATTAGGCTGTTTGGCAGAGTTGGGTCAAGGGCAGAAAAGACTAGAACAGAGAATATCCATGCAGGGAACGGGTGAAGAACTGTTCTCTGTTTGTAATAGTACTCTGGAAGGAAGGAGGGTTAGCTGAAGGCTTGTGGCCAAGACTCATGCCAGAGTAGACAGTGTCCCCAAAACAGAAAACAGAAAGGGAAAAGAAACCAGCACATCCTTTTACTCACCTTCTGCAGAGCGGATAGCAGGAAAGAAGTAGAGAGATATATAATGGTTATTGATTCAGTCTTTCCTTTTAGTTGGTACTCAGCTGGTCACTGGGTGGAAGGCTTAGTGGAAGAACTCAGGGTGTCTGACTTGATGAAGATATACCATCCTTACTCCCCCTTTCCTGGGTTCTACTATCCAGTATGAGGTTGAGAAATCTGACCCTCAGAAGGGTGTGTTCCATGCTACAGCTTAGACCCAGGACAACATGATTGTGGAAAGATGGGACCCTTCTGGGAATGTCATAGGTCCAAGATTATTCCAGACCATTTGGACCTTGGGACATCCTGGAATCCTCGCCTTTCTCCAACCTGCACTAATACACATCCCTTTTACCTTATCTCTCCTCTTTGGACTTTGTTCTGCTCCCAGAGTCTGTCAAAGTTTGCTGAGCTACAAACTGTCAATCAGACTAGCCCCCTGCATCACTCTTGATGAGCTATTGACTTACCACAGTAGAATCCATTTTGGGACCTCCATCATCTGCCACAACCGTCAGGGTATAGAAGTCTCCTTTCTCCCTGTCTACCAGGCCCTTGATAGTGATTACACCCTGTTGGGGAAAGGGAAGATCCAAGTGGGGAGCAACCAGAGGGAGTAAGTAGGCAGTGTGTGACCACTCACCCCATACCCATCTTTGCTGTGCCCTCTAACTTACCGTGACCGAATCGATTTTGAAAAGGGCCCGGGCCTGGGGGCTAGTATAAGGGTCAAATCTGTAGGCTATCGGGTTGATGTTGTCAATGGAGAATGCTTGTACCCTCACCACCTCAGAGCCCCAGGGTAGATTTTCCATGATGGCAGCCTCGTAGGAAGCATTAGAGAACTGCACGGCCTCATCTAGCTCATTGAGGAGAGTGATGTAGACGCTGCAGAAACCCTGGTTGAATGGGGGTGCCTGGTCGGTAGCCGACACATTCATCAGGTAGCTTGTCTTGGTCTCATAGTCCAGATAGTCAATGGTGATGATGAGACCCGTGCTCTCATCAATCTCAAATTTCCCCTCTGAGCCTGACAGGATGCGGTAGATCACCAGCCCACCGTCCCCTGGAAGTAGGGCAGAATTTTGTGAATCTCATATACAAAATAATCCTTCCCCTTCCCAAACAAACTAGTCTGCACTGAGGTTGATCATGAATGAAACCTAGGACCCATGAAAATGGAGAATCCCAGCATGTACTGCTTCCTAACCTCTCTGGTTTGGATTTTGGTATGAAATGTAGGGAAGAGTGAGAGATGCTACACCTTAGTGTTGGTTCTAAGGTGACCTATGATCTAAGCTCATCTGTCAATCTTGCTTTAATCATTGTAAATGCTGAGATTCACACAACTAAATGGAGTTTCAAACAAACAGGTATTTGAGTAGGAGTAGAAAGGGTGATTATTTTAGAGTGTTAGAAATATTTGCATATTTTCTCAAATGGAAATTTTCAGTAACCG
This sequence comes from Macrotis lagotis, assembly GCF_037893015.1. Classification (NCBI taxonomy): domain Eukaryota; kingdom Metazoa; phylum Chordata; class Mammalia; order Peramelemorphia; family Peramelidae; genus Macrotis; species Macrotis lagotis. The sequence continues at coordinate 52,279,710 of NC_133661.1, read as the reverse complement.
TCATCTTGCTAATTGCTAAAATTAATGTCAATTGTTAACTTCCTAAAGTATGACTCCTTCACAGGTAGACAAAAAGCAAAGATACTTTCATGGTGCAGTGAATAATGAGGATTAGACTTGGCACCAAGAATTGGATTCCAATCCTACCTTGGATAAGCTATATGATTGTGGGTATATATCACTTCAGTTTTCTCATCTTGGAGGGTAAAAACTAATGGAAAATGGTGAAAACTAATACCTGAAGAATTTTACCTCATGGGGAAGTGCCCCTTTCCTCTATGAGTCAAGCTTTTAACCTTTAGTATTAAGGTTGAAGTACTGAATTCAAATGTAGACTCAGACCCTTCTTAATGGGGGGGTGAACCTGGGCAAGTCCCTTAACCTCTGTTTATCTTGGTTTCTGCTTCTCCCCACCTCCCATAGTTATTATGAGGATTAGATGAAAAAATATTTGTAAAATATGATGTCAACTTTAAAATGCTTTATGAATCTTTTCTATCATCTATCTATCTATCTATATCATCATTATTTATTATTAGTAGTATTCACATTAGCATTAGTACCTAACTAGCTTTTTGGGTTATCAGGTCACATTGCTGGCTCCTATTGAGATTTCAGTTCACTTCTATCTTTTCCATGTGAATTGTAGCAAGCTAAGTAGGTGCTTCCCATCTTTTTACTTTGGTATTTTCTTTTTGAAACAAAAAAAAAATTAAAACAATTTATCCCTATTAAATTTCATGATGCAGCCATTACAATGGATAAGTTCACATAGAATGGATTTCTCTTTGGTGGGGGTGTGTGTGGAAAAGGAGGACTCACCTGTGTCCCGGTCTGTAGCCCGTACAACGACGACGGATGTCCCAATACCTGCGGTCTCTCGTAATCCTAGGCGACTGTATTGCTGCTGGGTGAACACTGGGACCTCATCATTGACATCTTCAACATATACAATGACCTGTAGTGTCAGGTGATCAGAAGAGAAAGTTATAAGAAAAATAGTTGTCTGAGATCTGGATCTCAGGCACATGGATCTTGGGCAAGTCATGCCACCTTAGGCAGATTAACCATAACCTTTGGGACTCAATTTCTTCATGGAACAATCTATTGATCAAAAATATTTATTGAGCATCTGCTGAATGCCAGACACTATTCCAGAAGCTAAGAATACAAAACAAAAATGAAACAGATCCTGCTTTCACATTTTAATGAGGCACATCCATTCCTATTTTACATACATATTTACATATAAACACATACATAGAAATAATTGGGAGGAGAAAATTCTAGCAGTTGTAGAAGAGAGGAGATTCATATGTTAAATGAAAAAAATGGACTAAGCTCTTGGGTCTTAGACAGTCCTCATTCATAAGATTCTTTTAATGATTTTTTTTTGGATTAGATGCTTCACTTAATGGATCTATATCAACTCCAAGTGAGGGGATCCTTTCTACAAATATAGACTAGTGACTGCCCCACAGCTTACAGTCTTAGAGAGTAGCCTAGAGGCCTGAGGGATCTGTGATTTGGCTAGGGTCACCCAGACAGTATGGGTCAGAGGTGGGACTTGAACCCAGGACTTCCTAATTTCCCAACACTAGTTTTCAACCATGTATCACCTTGCTTCTCCCAAAAAGATCTGTATTCATCATAAAGAGATGATATGTGCTGATTCATGGGAAAACATTTGGAAAAGCTAACTGGCATCATAATCCTTGTTCCCATCAGTCATTTTAAAAAATTCCTTCTCCCCACAGAGCTAACATCCCTGGGGGGGGGGGGGGGGTGAGAGAGAGAGAGAGAGAGAGAGAGAGAGAGAGAGAGAGAGAGAGATTCTTTTTCATCATTCTCTGTTACAATCCCCCAACGTGTAAGGGAGTTGGTAAGGGTGATTGTGGCAGCAGGCCCACACGTGGCCCAGGTGACAGGGCATGGCCCGCCCTGGGGTCCAAACTCTAATTCTCTGAGGTGGGGATGCCCTTGGTGAGGACAATGAGCTGAACGCTTCCAGTGGAGCAGGGCTTGGATGCGCCCAAGGCTTCAGCAAGGACACATTCTGGCCTTCTAGGAATGGGGGAGTCTTCAGAGAGCTCTTGCCCAATAGCTCTTGGTCTCCTTGGCTGCTGTGGGCAGCGCCCCAGGGCCACTGCTGAAGAACGGAGATTTCAGGAAGCGTCCACTCTCTGCTGGCCCTAAGAGCTTTTCTAGCCTTAAATCCTAGAATCCTCTGATCCTCTGAAATCATTTACATTTTATTTGGGATTCTCTCTCTCTCTCTCTCTCTCTCTCTCTCTCTCTCTCTCTCTCTCTCTCTCTCTCCTCTCTCTTTGTCTCATCTTTTCTCTGTCTCTGCTTTTATCTCTTTCTCTGTCTCTTTGTCCATCTCTTTGTCTCTGACTTTTCCTCTCCCTTTTCTTCTATCTGTCTGTCTCTGTCTCTTCATCTCTTTCTCTTTTCCTCTCTCTGTCTGTCTGACCGTCTGGCACCCTTACCCACACACCAGCTTCTGGCCTGATCACATCTCCTGACGCAGCCAGGGATGTGAATGTTGAACTGGGGGGGAGGGTTAGGAGGCGGGCCCCTGTACTGCCATGAATAATCTACAAATACTAGAAAATGATCCAATCCAGAGCTGGGAGGGACCTGAGAAAAGGAAGGCTGAGGTACCAGCTGCCCGGCTTGGGGGCAGAGACAAGTTGAATGTTGTTTCTGAAGCTCTCTTTCTCAGTTTCCCCTTATTCGGGGGCCCCCTGCCCTCAGCAATGGATGCTGTGTTAGCAGAACTTTTATACCACAAGAACCCAGACCCCAAATGCAAATAAGAACAGCCAGGCCAGGATGCAGCTGCTTTCCAGGTTGAAACCTGATTTTGTAGCTACAAACAACTTAACTGGGGAGGCTGTGATGGGGAAGGGGGTGGGGCTGGGGTCCTGAATGGAGGAATTTGGGGAACTCTCTTAGTGGAAAGTAAACACGCATCCATCACCATGGCGGCCCCTCCTGTGTCTGCTCTTTGAATGGCCTTGCAGGTCGAGGGTCATGGGAGAAACAGAAAAACCTAAAAAAATCCAGGGCTCCGATGTTGACAAAACAAGAGCAAGGCTGCAGGGAGGAGGGTCTGGCGGAGCCTTGCGGCCTCCCAGTTTTATCTGGGGCGTAAAGGAAGACATCATGCAGGAGGGTGTGTGGTTTCCAACAGATGGGGTGTCACATGAACATAGGAAACACAGAAGACCTCTTGTTCAACAGGTAGCTGCGACAAGAAGGCAGCCGACAGAATGGTGACCAACTTTTTTTGACTAGCTTGGAAGGGGAAGGTCTGACCTCCGTGTGTGTGTGTGTGTGTGTGTGTGTGTGTGCATGTGTGTGTGTGTATGTGTGTGCAAAGGTAGTTTCAGGAGGTCTGGAGCTAGAAAGAGACCTCAGAGGTCTGCGGTTCAGCTTCCTCATTTTACAGATGTGGAAACTGAGACCCAGAAAGGTTAAGTGACTTGGTGTGGGCATGTATAAAACTATACCTTTGCTGATAGACTTAAGGGTGTGTTGGGGCAGCTAGGTGGTGCAGTGGATAGAACACCAGCCCTGGAGTCAGGAGGACCTGAGTTCAAATCAGACCTCAGATACTTAATAATTGCCTAGCTGTGTGACCTTGGAAAAGTCATTTAACCCCATTGCCTTACCAAAAAAAAAAGACTTAAGGTTGTGGACACCATATTTCTGTAGTTAGATTCCATTGGTTCCCAGGTCCTGAGTTGTAGCTCTAAAACTGACTGCTCACTTTAGAAACATTTTACAGGTCATAAGAGGCACTGCGTGAGAGAATGAGGATGGTTTAGTACAAACCCATCCCTACTGCTGGGGAAAATAACTCTCAAGAAATTTAATTTAAGAAATTATTTTGCTTGACTATGCATATTTGTTACAAAAATTTTCTTTTTCTTCTCAATGGGAGGGAGAGAAAATAAATTGTTGTTAATTAAAAAAATTTAATTAACTTAAAAAAAATAACTCTAAGTTAACCAGTAACAGTAGGTCAAATTCCTATCTCTGCTTTCCTTTTAAGAAAGTCAGCATAGAACAAAGGGCCCTGGAATTGGAGTCAGAAGACCTAGCTTTAGAATATGCCTTTGCCACCTGTCTGACGCCAACAGCTCACTCTTTGGGCCTCAGTTTACTTATCTGTAAAATGAAGACACTGGCATAAAATAACTCCAATATCCCTAACAGATTTAAATGCTAACAACTTTAGGATGGATGGCGTTTGAGGCAGTCCTTATATATTATGATACATGCAAGTAGGTCATGATGTGAGGAGTGTGTGTGTGTGTGTGTGTGACTATCAGTCATGGGGATCCTATTCCAGACCACTTCCAAGGTGAGACCACCTGAGGGAAGCTACCATACTGCTCTGAGAAGGCTTATGGCCTACTCAGCATCAGGTGGGGACAGGATGATATCACTGACAGGTTTTCTCCTAAAACCCACAGTGGGACCCATCTTTTTTCCAGGGTGAAGCTGTTGTGGTGGGGCTGAGGTATGACAATTAGTTCTCTTAGGACATTGTCTGTAAAAGATGATGTCTGCCCCGACACACCCCCAGGTTCCTATCCAGGCCCTGCTCACTATTTCCACTCTTGCTGCTGATGTGGGCACTAGGCAGGCCCGGTGAGTACAGTGAGGAAGTCATTAAGAAGGGCCCCGATCAGCACAGGTCAAAAGTCCCCACAGGGTCCCCTTCTCATCTTTTCCCATCTTCTTCCCACTCACTACCTCTCTGGCTTGACTCACTTCCTCTCCCTAGCCCAGGGGAAGGGGCTCTAATGTGATGGCTGGTGGGTAGGAAACCATATTTTCCTTATTCTTCCACCCTTTCCTTTCTTTGGGGTTTGGCTGGAGATCCATGAAGCCTTGGAGGGAGAATGTGTTGTCTAGTGTGTTATTGGTTCTCCTTTCTTTCATCTTCTGCCCTTGTTTTTTTCTTTGTTTACTTCTCTCCTTTTCATCTCCAAGAAGAGGGGATTGTACAAGTGCCTCAGACTCATTTCATAGAATCTGTAAATTCTAATGAACATCTCCTAAATCAAACAGAGGGTCCATACCCCTTTCTAGCTTTGCTTGGAAAGGCATGAAGATGTGGGTTACACCTACCGACATGACCCAAAGGAAGGATGTGTGGCCTCCTTTCCTTGGCAAAACACTTGACCTGGACTCTGCCTGGGCCAGGTCAGTGAAGGGCTAGATTATAGTGCAGACTTTCAGTTAAGTCTCATGCTCAGGGACTGGCCTGACGTCTCTCTCTCTCCCATTCAGTTTCATGGGCTCATGATTTGGGGCTGATTATTGGGAAGGGATGTTGATTTTATGTCTTTTTCCTAGATTTTTGGTTAGAGGGGCAAATAAGAGCTGAGGAGGGAAGGGGAGAGCTTAGGTGAGGATATATAGGCTATGAACGTCAGTGGTATCTCCCACATCTATTGACTTACATTGATACCTATTTTTATCATTCTCCCACCTCTGCTCCCCTATGAGTAGCTCAGTACCCTCCTTTCACTGTTGGGGAAACTGAGACAAAGGCAAAACAAAGGGTGAAGATAAGGTTGAACCTAAGACAGTCAGTAGAGCCCTAGAGTCTACATAGAAACAATAATGATAATAATAATAATAATAATAAATAATGATAATTTGTATAGTGACTACTGTGGGCCACTTTCTTCAGCACTTTACAGTTAATTTTTCTCATTTGATCTTTACAACAACCCTGGGAGGTAGGTACTATTATTAACCCCATTTTATAGGTCAGGAAAACAGATGAGGCAAAGAGAGCTTAAGTGACTCAGGGACACATAGGAAGTAAATTTTTGAGGTTGGATTTGAACTCCAGACCCTATACAATGGCATCGCCTAGCAGCCATGACTCCTACAATACCTTGCCCCTCACTTCAACCTATTATGGTCAAGCCCATGATCGAGACTCCATTGACATGGGCCTTGGCATTAAAGTTACAGATGGATGAGACCTCCTTGATCCTTCAGAAAGATAATACAGCATGGCAGATAGAGAATTAGGAATTCTTCAATAGGAAGAAATAGGTTTGTGTTTTGTCCCCTTGACTTATTAGCAGTATGACCCTGGGCAAGTCATTTCACCTCTGCCTGCCTCAGGTTTTTTAATATGTAAAATAGGGATAATAATATTTGTAGTGCTTACTTTGCAGGGTTTCTTGAGAGATTCAAATGCAATGTCAATACAACCTTAAAAAGATTATAGAAAAGTCAGTCTCTAAATAATGATAATAATAATAATAATAATAATGTTATGCTTTATTTTGGGGAATCGAGAAGAATAAATAATAATAAATAGAATTTAAATATCACTTTTAATTTTATTTATTTATTTAAGGCAATGGGGTTAAGTGGCTTGCCCAAGGCCACACAGCTGGGCAATTATTAAGTGACTGAGATGGGATTTGAACTCAGGTCCTCCTGACTCCAAGGCCAGTGCTCTATCCACTGTACCACCTAGTTGCCCCCCCCCTTAAAATAACACTTTTAAACTACTTTACTAACTTGTAAGGAAAACTCCCTTAAGGGTATTCTTCTTCTTTTTTTTTTTTAAATTAGAGTTTAGTTTTTAGTAGAGAAGAGACTGAGGTTCTTAAGTGACTTCCCCAGGGTCCCACAGCAATTGAGAACTGGTCACCTCCAAATCCAAGGCTATATCCACTATGCAACACCACCCCCTCACCAAGGAACCTTCATCATGAGGAAGGTGGTCTTACCCTGACAGAACTCCTCATTGGTCCTAGATCATAATTATAGGCTTCCACCACCAGCACATGAGAGGAGTTTCGTTCTCGGTCCAAGGGTCGGGGACCTCGCATAAGAAGCCCGCTGCTGACATGAATCCTGAAGTTGTTTCCATGGTTACCTGGAGAGATGCACAGAGAAGCAAATATAATAGTGGTTTGGTGTTTACAAGATACCTTCAAGTCCAAAGACCTTTATTTTATTTTATTATTTTCATGCTCTTATTTGATTTTTGTGATCATGTTGTGAGGTAGGTGCTCTTCTTACCTTCATTTTACATGTGAGTAAACTGAGGCTTAGGAAAGTTGAATAACTTGTCTAGGGACACACAGATAGTAAGAGTTTAAGGTGGGATTCTCCCTGATTTCTAGGGTAGTTCTAGCCACAGTGTCTCTGAAAACAAACATACTGATCAACCAAAAACATAGCTGATACTTTTGAGAAAGGACTGAGACCATGGGGGTGGGGTAGGAAGGCCAGAAAGGGAATGAAGGAATCTGTAAATAAATCCTATAGCAGTTAGGATGTCTCTGGCACATATTCTGATTCTGTTTGGAAACAAAGGTCCTGGGGAAGTTATAGTAGCTGGGTTGTAAGGCATGATGAACAGAGCCCTAGATCACAAGAGGAGAGCTGGCTCTGACACTCTTAGATGTGTGGCTTTGGGCAAAACTCTTAACTATTCTGTGTCTCACTTTACCCATCTGTAAAATGGGGATAGCAATACTTGCATTATTCAAGTCAAGTCAGCAAAAATTTATTAATTATTAACTGTCCCAGACACAGTGCTAAGGACTAGAGATATAAAGAAAGGCAAAAACAGTACTTACCCTCAAGGAGCTAATGGGGAAGACAACATGCAAACAATGATGTACAAAAAAGGCACTTATAGGAGGTAATTAATAGAAGGAAGGTGTAAACATTAGGGGGGATTGGGAAAGGCTTCTTGTAGAAGATGCAAAGGCAAGAAGTGAAGATGAGGGGGGAGAGCATTCTAGGTATGGGAGACAGCCAGGAGACTTCATGGAGTTGGGTGATGGAGGGTCAATTTTGAGGAGCAACTAAGAGGACAGTCTCATGGGCCTCCAGGGAGGCCATCTGGAAGGGTAATCTGTGCTTAGAGAATTGGCAGCTCTTTTGGCTATGACCATCTGATTGACTGGAAGACAGGATGAGAGGGAGGATTTAGGATTATCTTGAATATACTGAGTCATTGGGGAAACTGGAGAGTACCAAGTCTGTGTACTGGAACTGCTATTAGTCAGAGATGGGAACAGTACTGGGCTCACCATGAATTACGCATTCAATATGGAAGCCTTCATTATTTATTACCAGTAGAGCTGATGAGTCTGTGCTAGGGACTGTAGGAGAGGAACCCTAGGAAGGAAGAACTCGAAGACTAGCCAAAGAAAGACCATCCAAAGGAGTGTTTGCTATTCTAGGATATAATTTCACCAAGTTCACCAGGGCTGGTGTTTGGGATTTTGGGGGGAAGGGTGCCCTAGTCTGACCAGGTGGTGCGTTAAGGGAGGAAAGAGGAAAGTGTTGGAAGACTACTGGTCACAGGGAAAGGATTCCCTTGGGTTATGATTGTTCTTGATTGGACCAGGGGTCAGGACACAGATTACTTTCAATTCTGGGAAATTATATTAACTACAGTAAGCAAAAAAGTGAAGTGTTCCCTTCTATAGAAGGAGCTTCCACCAGGAAGTGGTCACAGCAGAAAGGAGAACGTTCTAGAAAGGATGGACATCAGGAAAACATTCCACTGCCCTGAAAGATAGAGGGGTATGAGAATCATTTGGGTCTTGGTTAACATAGACTTGAGAACTAGATAGAGAACTGGGGAAGGAGCAAAATCCATACTTTGGAGCTGTGTAAGGCACTAGCTCTTCCCCTAGCTTAGCAGCTAGAACTAGTGACCAACTAATGTCTACCTTGCAATGAAGAGGAGAACCCAGGGATGTTAATCTACAGGACTCTGATATTCAAACATCTGACCAGGCAGGGAAATCAAAGAAATCTGGGAACCGGCAGACTGACCCTCCTGGCAGGATCTTGAAGGCCAGAAGGAGACATTAGTATGGTTGAGTTCTTTAAGAGAAAAGCAAAAAGGAGAAATTGTGAGAAGAATGCTAGGCATGGATGCGTTGATAAATAGGACTTAGTTGTGTAGCTTAGTGGATACAAGTAAAGGTGGCCATCCGACAGGCAGGCATCAAGACCTTGAGAACCATACGCCATGTCAAAATGGAGCAAGGATGGCAGTGTCCTTGTTGATATGAGCTAATATGATTCAGTTCCATGTAAGAAAATTCAATCACATACACCCTCCCAGAAAGGGCAGGAAGGAAGATGAGTTGGAGGTAGAGTGGGTGGACTAATGATCAGAATGGAATCTGTCTTTCACTATTAATCCTGGCCTGAATTCCAGGATCCTTTCCTGAAATTATCCTATAACAGTAAAATTAACTTCGGTTTCTGGGCTGGTGTTTCTAAACTGGTCCTTTTTTTAAAAATAGGTCTAAAGGTTGAAGGAAAGCAAGAGAGTCAGTGGAGACCTCTCTGTGGCAAAGCAGCATAACTGGCAGTCAGTTAACTAGATCAATTGTCTTCTCCCTTGTATTCTCCTACATTATAGGCGTGTTTTGGGGTTAGGGTTGGATCTCATGCAGTCGGTTATATTATAAACCATAAGGGTGGTGGAGGAGGCAGCCTTAAGGAATACTTCAAAATGGCTTTGGTCATGATGATATATTAGGTCATAAAGTCAAAGAGGACTGTGTCTTTGATAATGCATTTATTCTTCTGGGTATGCAAACATCAAAGGTTATAGTATCCTTACAGTCAGAGGTTGCAGGACTCTTAACACTGGGAAAAACTAAATGCTGGTTCCAATTCTTTCTTTTTTTTTTAGGTTTTTGCAAGGCAAATCAGGTTAAGTGGCTTGCCCAAGGCCACATAGCTAGGTAATTATTAAGTGTCTGAGACCAGATTTGAACCCAGGTACTCCCGACTCCAAGTCCAGTGCTTTATCCACTACGCCACCTAGCCGCCCTGGTTCCATTTCTTTAAAGTTCTCCAGAGACCCTTGAATTGAGATTTCTCAGGCTCAGGTTGCGGGAATGAAACTGAAAATTTCAGTTCTTCAGAGGACCCAGGAAGGATTAAAAAGCAAACAATCAATTAAGAATTTAATAAGGGCTTACTATGTGCAAAGGTTCTGTAAATACAATTTGTAATTGTAAATGTAATTCTCTCTCTCTCTCTCTCTCTCTCTCTCTCTCTCTCTTCTCTTTCTCCACACACACACACACACACACACACACACACATACACACACAATAATACACACATGCACACACACACACACACACACACACACACACACACACACACACATATATATATATATATATATATAAAATTGAAAAACTTGTCCTTTTCTCTCAACTACCCTTCCCCTTCCACTAATTTTCTCATAGCTATCTATAGACTACAGGGAGTCTGAGGAAGGTAGGGACCTTTTGGAAGGAGGAATAATGTTCTAAAGCAGGGGATGATGATTGCAATCCTTCAGGAGTAAGGGTTTATAACACTTACCATGTAGGATGCGGTACCACACACGTCCATTATCTCCCTCATCTGCATCCGTGGCCATCAGCTGGAGGAGGAAAGATCACATTAATTCTTTTCATTTAGACCATTCTAGAAGAAATTACTCTTATGGTATTCCTTCTTCCCTGTTCTACCACCTCCATTGGTCCCCTTCCTTATTTAGAACCTGTCCAAAGAGGGAGTTTGAGGATAAATTCATTCAGTTTATCTCATACTATCATAGCTGATCAATTAGGACCTCGAACTCTCAAATACACAATGGAGGCTCTGAACTGTTTCTAAGTTAGCTGCTTCTTAACCCTTACTACTAATGTGGGGCATCTGTGTGGAAGGAGGTAGAATCAGGGGAGAAGACAGGTAGTGGGAAAAGGGGTGCTTTAGAAGAACATGAAGGGTCCCTCCAAATGTTTTAGACCTCATAAGATCCTGATCTGTGTCAACACTCTAACAAAATAAAATTGAGTCACTGCTCTGTGCTTCATTTTTCTGAGCAATAAAAGGAGAAATATGAATGTTTACCTTACAGGTGGCAGCATTGGCATAATGGGTAGACTGCTGAACTTGGAACCAAAAGAAGTTGAGTTTGCTATTCCCCTGTGACACTTAGCAGGTGTGTCCCTGGGCTATTCACTTAACCACTATGTTCTTCAAACAACTCCCTAGGACTTACCTATTGTGTTCTAGACAGGGTAGATGGAATTTCTACATTGGGAGGTCTCCCTGCAGATGAAATCACAGATCCTTCCTCCCAGGTTTGTTGTCACATATCACTCTTACTAACTGATATATGATAAACTGGAAGGAAATAAAGGATCCTCTAGTCTACCCTCTCATTTTACAGAAGAGTGAGCTGAGACCCAGAGTCACAGAAAGCATAATTACTATGATTAATAACAGTTATATAATACTTGAAAGCAGGATTTATTAATCACTTTTTATATCAAGATTCCCTTTGGAAGTCTGGTTAGACCTGTGGGTCTCTTTTCAGAATGATGTTTTTAAAATGTGTTAAACAAAATACGTGTGATTCCAAAGAATACCAAAGGTTAGTGAAAATGAAGTTGTAAATTTTTTTTCATCCAAGTTTAAGGACCTCCTAAAATGAATTTCTCTCTAGGCTAATATTCTGTGTTTATTTCAACTTTCAACTTTAAAGTTTGCTTTTTTATATATTAACCTCTTTTGAGCCTCAGGATAATCCTATACCTCAGAGAGGTATAAAGAAGAGATATCTGAGACTTACAGGGGCAAAGTGACTTGCTCTTAGTATCAGGCAGATTTGGAACCCTGGTGTCTTGATATTCAGCCTAATATTCTTTTAACTTGCATGCTTTGTCCTTATAAGAGAAAATCACCAAAACCTTATCATTGCTATTAACTTGCTCAGATTTACCTGTGTGAAGAACCATGCATCCTTTCATGCATTTGGTTGCTGAATGAAGGATTATTGCTAACTTTGAAGTTATTGCTCACTTTGCTTGATCCAGAAAATTTGGGACTCATTCCCACAGACTGTCCACAAGGCTCTCATGGTTACCAATAGCCCCATTATACACAAAGGCCCTTGATACCAGAAAAGACACAGATTCATCCATAATGGGAATCTGTCCTAATCCATAAGTACAGAAATCAGCAGTATCCTTGATAAATATTCATCTAATCTCAATCCAGAAATGGGGGAAATCTATTCTTTCTCAAGGCAGTAAGAGCAGAGACAAGGGATGCCTAGAATCAATGAATAGGTATTTATGCCTTTAGCTGAATTAGGCCTCATATAAAGGCTTTTTATGAATATAAAGACCGAAACAACCCCTGTCTTCAGGGAGCTTATATTCAAATGGGGAAAACAAGAATTTACAGAGTATATAGAGAAGAAACTCTCAGATGGATTCTTTTATAAAGGCAAACTAGACTGTTTTTTGGATCAATGCTCACCTAGTCTCTAATTATCGAATGGGCATTGCCTCAGACAAACTGAAACCTGGGAAAGACCTTAGCTTAAAATGGCCAGGGTCTTCCATTGTATCCATGACCATCTCCAGTTTCTTGATCTATGTCTAGCCATGGACTTTGATGATTCTGGAGAAGAGAGTGAGGCTGATGACTGCACAGCTCTGCCTCCAACTCACTGGCAAATCAAGATATTACCCTCCTCTTCTACAGGAAATGTAGATATTATTGATTCACACAAAAAGGAGAAATAACTTCAGAGAAGAAATATAGAGACTTAATAGGGTAGCTAGGGGATGCAGTGGATAGAACTTGATCCAGCAGTCGGGAGGACCTGAGTTCAAATCAGATCTTAGATACTAGCTGTTTTGTGACCCTGGGCAAATCACTTAATACTATTTTTTTTTAGTTTTTTTTTTGCAAGGCAAATGGGGTTAAGTGGCTTGCCCAAGGCCACACAGTTAGGTAATTATTAAGTGTCTGAGACCAGATTTGAACCCAGGTCCTCCTGATTCCAGGACCGGTGCTCTATCCACTGCACCGCCTAGCCACCCCCACTTAATACTATTAATTGGAAAAAGGAAATGGTAAACTACTGCATTACCTTTTGCCAAGAAAACTCAACAACATAGAGAATTTATCCAGAGAAATTAAATATGAGCAGGTTAGGAAATACTTTTAATATGCAGGGCCTGTTTACTTTTTGTCTTTGCATATCCAGGGCTTGTCACATAGAGATAGGACTAGAACTGTGATTTCATTGGTCTAGAGAACTCTTTGGCAAGAAATTTTCCCCTCCCAAAGTAGGTCAGTACCTTCGGTGCAGTTTATAGTCTTGGAGAGTGACCTAGAGACAGACCTTAAATGATCTGACTTGGGTCAAACAGCCAGGGAGGGCCAGAGGCGGGTCTCAAACCCAAATCTTCCTAGTTTCAAAACTGATTCTCCATCTCTATTATGTTGAATGAATCTTTCTCTGTTACTGTGTATAAGTCACTTTTCCTTCTCCGGGGCTTACTATTCCTCATACTCCCAGTGATTAGGCTTCTTGAATGCCAGATGTGAATACACAACTGACCTTAGAATCCATTGAGTAAAGGAAATGTGCTGGGTTAGGATTCAGAAGAACTGAGTTCGAATCTCAGGTCTACTATTTCCTCTTAGTTCTGTGTTTTCTCATCTCTCCAATGAGACATTTGGACCAGAAGATGTCTTTAGGGTTTAATTTGATGACTATGGGTTTATTAATGGGAGGCTCTGTCTGGGTTTTAAGAACTATTCTAGCTAAATCTTGAGGTTTGTCATTTTGAAGATTGGTTAAAGGGGATTGATGACTTTTCCTGCCCATCATAATAATGAACAAAATCAAGTGAGAGGCTTTTGATTGTCCTTGGTGGACCACACCCACACATCCTGGAAGTAATCTGACAGCAGGGTTTTGAGATGTTCATGTTTTGAGCATCCTGGCCTAGGATAATAAGGGAATATCCCAGTGTCTCAGAATGCTGGAGGTAGAGGTGTATGGGATCTACTCTGTTTTTTTCCAGATAGGCTTTAGAGGCACTTAGTTTCCTTTGTTCACGAAGCCCCCCCCAAGGTAACCTCCTAGTTTCTACAAGAGCAGGAGATGCCCTATCTCCCTGACTGACTGCACTCCCTTCCCCTCCTCTTCCCTCTCAGCCTCCCCAGGAAGTCTTGAATACTCAACAGGAAGGGTTGGGGGATGAGAAGAAGGAAATGGGAAGTTCCATCAGCTCGAAGACCTTGAGCAAATCAACAGAAGGATTGGGACAATTCCTCTGCCCTGGGAGGAAATGTAGTCCAGTGGTTCCACCTGGTGCCTCTGACATACACTGCAGGACTCCCCTGACCAGAGACCTCCCTTTTGCTATAAGGTCTTGTCTACCTCATTCCTAGCTTGAAAATGGGTGCAATTATTGCTTACCTTTCTGGTCATGCAGCCTGTTGAGGCTGAAACCTATAGATTGGGAAAATTCCCACAGTACTTCATTACTAGATACTTTCCAGGGTCATCTGCTATTTCCCCCATCTAAAATTGGACCCAGGGAGCAGCTAAGTGGTGCAGTGGATAGAGCACCGACTCTGGAGTCAGGAGGACTGAGTTCAAATCTGACCTCAGACACTTAATAATTGCCTGGCTGTGTGACTGGGCAAGTCACTCTTAACCCCATTGCCCTAAATAAATAAAACTTTAAAAAAAAAGAATTTAAAAAAGGTTTAAAATCAGACCCAGGAAAAATTGAAGACCTTGTTCTTTGGGGCAACTTCAATTTACCTGCCAATAACTCTCCCTTCTGCCTCACCTCACAGAGCCAAGTTGGGGATGCCAATCCCTGTACTCTAAGACAAAGGATCATAAATTTAGATTTATGAATTAGGAGATGAATGCATTTATCTTATTTTATTAATGGATAAACTGAGGTCCACGGAAGTACAGTAATCACCTCTTAAAACCCTAAAGTTCAGTTGCCTCCTCCATCACAAAGCCTTTCCCAGTTCCTCATTAGTTGGCTGTTTTCCTCTCCCCCTCTCCTCTCTTTTGCAGTAGATATATTGGTGTAGATGTGGTTCTCTCCTCTCCCTCTGGTTGAACTTAAGCTCTTGTGGTTAAGTGTTTCTTTAAGTATTTAAATCTTAAGTGTTTTGGGGGGACTTTGGAGTCCTGGGGGGTATTCGATATTTATTGAATTGAATTCTCAAAATCCCAAAGGCGGTATTCAACTCCTTTAAAGCACCTAGAATGTACTGTCTTATCACAGAGGGGAGTGAGGTCTAAAAAGACTGGGAGATATATGAATAAAGTAAGAACTATAGTAATGGTGGGAGGGGAGCTGACTTAGGATGAGGGGGCCTGGTCTGAGTTATCCAGATACCTCTCCTCCTCCCCATCCAGAACCTTCTCCCAAGCCCATACCTGAGACTGGTTATGTATCTCTAAACAGCCTTGCAGCTGGTTACATCCCTGAACAACATTCCCATTCAAGGCAAAACTCCTTTAAAGTATGGCTTGTGTGACTCTGGGATGATGCTGATGAGAAGTTGGAGGTAGGGACGCAGTTAGAATCAGAGCTAAGTACCAGAGCAGGTGTTGTAAGGGCTTTCCCCCAGGTTCTGGAGTTTCTAAGGAGCCTTATTTCATATTATTTAGTATTTGAGTAAAATGAGACAGTTGGAAAGAGAGAGTATGACTTGCAATCAGGAAAATTTGAGTTCAGATCCTTCCTGAGACATTAGCTAGGTGACCGTATACAAGACAATGAATTCTCAGCCTCAGTTTCCTCATCTGGAAAACAGGAATGATAATGGTCCCTGCTTCACGAGATTGTTGTGAGGATCAAATAATTCATGTAAAATGCTTTGCCTACCTTAAAGCATCAGATAAATGTTAGTTGTGATTATTGTATCTCCCCCTTGGTTGGACAGGCTCAGAACTCATCTAAAACCTGATGACTCTCTGAGGCAGCCAGCTGTTGCTAGGGGCAGCTGCCGCATTCTGGCTTCTGAAAGGAGGCTGAAGAGTCAGGGAGGAGGGATGGTGTGTGTGTGTGTGTGTGTGTGTGTGTGTGTGTGTGTGTGTGTGTGTGTGTGCATGCGTGTGTGTGGTGTATGGAGAGTGGGAGAGAGGGGGAGGGATGGCCGCTGCTTGGAGGGTCCCAGGAATGGGCCACCCAGATTGTAAGGACATCAACTTCAATGCCTTCAAACACCATCTCCTCTGCCTGTCAGTTGCCTTGGACAGGACATTCTGTATGACTCCTTCTACTGGGAGGCCAGGGGGCAAAGAAGGAAAAAAAAATACAAGGAAAGGTTTATGCTCAAAGAAGAGTGGGGGGAGGGCAGGGGAGAGAGAGAGAGCAGAGAGATGCTGTGGGATACTGGGAGGCAAAAGAAGCAGCTTGTAACCCAGGGGAAAGGGGCCCACGTCCAGTCTCCCTCTTTCCCTCCCTCTCTCCCCCCGCCTTCCCATGGTCCTCATGGTCCACTCCCTCAGTAACCTGGAGGCTGGCAGGCTCTGAATAGTCAGAAACAGACTGTACCATTCAAACTTTCACCAGGGGAAGGTGAGAGCATTGGGAGGTCTTGACAGACTGAGAAAAGAGCTAATTCTGGCTCCATTCTGACCTTCTCCCCTCCACAAACCTGCTCTCCACCCTATCTGGGCCACTACCACTGGCCCCCCCAAGGGAATGAGGGAAATCAGGATATTCCTCTAGGTTGGGGGACCTGAGAGCTCCCAGGCTGGTTTGGGGAACTTCTTTCCACATCTCAGTTGCCATCTCTACCCCTTGCCCATCCCCTCTTCTTCTTCCCTTCCCCCAAAGTCAGGACCAACTAAAGGGAGGGGAGAAGAGAGGGTGGGGGGAGGCACACTTTATCCCACTCCTTGGGACTGATTGTCTGTAGGGGGACAAAAGCAAATTGAAAGCTCAAGACAGAGCAGGACCTGGATAGCTAAAACTCAACAGCTTCGTCCAGAGACCCGAGAAAAAGTCACCAGGGAGGAGAGACTGGCCATCCAACTTCAGGGACAACTGAGGAACCTCTGTCCCTGTAGAGTAACCAGGACGGGGCTGCATCCTCCCAAGAAGTCTTTCAGCTGAATACACAGAGAAGAGGTCAGTTCTTGGTACCCCCTTCTCCCCAGAAAGAACCATAAGAGCTTAGGGGGACATGAAGAATGGATTGATTCCTGGCTTCTCTGGGGTGGGGGGCAGAGGGGAGCCCAGTTATCACCCCTTTGCAGAGGGTTACTGCAAAATTCAGAGAAGCTGTGTGGTGGCCCCAGATCTGGGGCAATCAAAATCACGTGTCCCTTCTTTCTGGCACAAATATTCAGTCTGCTTCATTTTCTCCGAATGCATTTGGTTAAATAGCATCTCTGGAAGAAGGCCTGGAAACTGGGAGTTTCCAGCAAATTCACTTAGGGAAGTTACCAGGAAAGGAAGCTAGTCTAGAGAATCCAACTGCCCAGTGGGTTTGCTCAGAGATGGCCTCTTCTGGTGATACCTTCCAAGTGACTCTCAGACCTGCTGCCCCCTGAGACTGCCCCCCCCATTCACCACTTGATGGCAGCTTCCCTCTCTTCCAGTGTTCTGTCTCCAGGATACTGGTAATGGACAACTGCAGCAATGAATAGAGGGGATCTGCAGTCCAGACCCCTTAGAATCTCTAGGAGAAAGTGGTTTTGCATTTTTCAGCAATGTGGTACAGGAGATGGGGCATCTGAAAATCTGCATTCTCATCTCTCCCCCCCCCCCTGGTGAGGCAATGAGTTAAGTGACTTGCCCAAGGACACACTACTATTAAGTGTCTGAGATTGGATTGAACTCAGTTTCTCCTTATTCCAGGGCTGGTGCTCTATCCACTACCTGCCTCTCTATCTCTCCATCTCTCTGTCTCTCCTCTCTCTCTCTCTCTCTGTCTGTCTCTGTCTGTCTCTCTCTCTTTCTCTCCCTCTTTCTTTCTCCTTCCCCCACCCACTCCTTCTCCCCACCCTCTCCTTGTCTCCCTCTCCCTCTCTCTGTTTCTGTCTCAGTCTCTCTCCTGTCTCAGTCTCTCTCTGTCTCTCTGTCTCTCAGTATGTGAGCTGAGCAAATCACTTGACTTCTCTCAGTCTCAGTTTCCTCATATGTTAAATGGGGGGGGGTTAAAAATCCTTGTTCTATTGTGCTCACAGGGTCATTTCAAGGCAAATGCTTTCAGATATATAAATGTGAACAATTATTTAAGCATTTCACAAATTACAAGTGATTTTTAGATCTTCATTAAATTCTGGCATTACTAACCTCATATGGGTATGTGGATCATAGATAACTGGAAGGAATCATACAAGTCAACTATTCCAATCCCCTCATTTTATAGGCAAGGAAAGTGAGGACAAGAAAAGTGACTTGTCCAAGGTCATACAGATAAGAAGAGATGAGATTTAAACCCAGGTCCAGTGACATCAGTTTATTTATTTACTCTCCATTGCCTCTAATTAAAAAGTATTAGGAGTTATTAACTAAAGCAGAGGGGTCTCCAACAAGGATCTCTTATTCAGAGATACTCTCTTGGGGAAGTCAGATTGGAGGGGCAGCATCACCATGAATGCTGCTTCCCAGGGTCTTAATGGTAATACAATAATATTACTTCAGACATTTTAGATTTTTCCTTAACTCAAACAGGCTTTCTTCCAAGTCAGTCCAAATTAGCAAAGCTTGCAGATACTACCCTTGGGAAAAGACCATCAGCCTTCCACCTTCCTCTATGTCCTCTCGAGGATGTAAATGAGGGAAAGTCTACTTTCTCTTAGGCTTCAAGAAAAACTGCTGGACTCCCTTCTCTCCTAGAAATGAGTAGTAACAAGCCAGGATTTGAAATGAGACCAGACCTGGGCTTGCTGCCTGTGAGGTGGAGGCCACTGAATTACTAGACAGACATCAGAATTTCCACAGGGTTTGAGTTGGCAGAGCTGAGCCATTGCCCAGAAATGATCAGAAGGAAGAGGGTCAGGATGCTCTCTGCCATCCTCCCTTTGGATGGGCATTGAAAGTCACAGGCAGGACTGAGAAAGGAGAAGCAGAGACCCAAAGCTTGCTTCTGCTATGACTGGTGAGTGCTGAGGATGGATAGGACAGTGGCAGGGAGAAGAGAGGGGTAGGGGAACTGGGCTGCTATTTTAATTATTAGGACTCATTAATATGATAGCTATCATGGTTTATAAACTCTATGAACAATTATAAATTATAAAAAATCCCCCCAACTGAACTGAGTCTGGCACTACCCTGGCTTATCCCCTATAAAAGTAGGTGAAAATGAGGACCATTTAATATTTGCTGACTTATATTGCTCAAGATAAGTATCATTGATGAAATGAATCCATTGTCCTTAAAATATGACAGCCTTCAAAGTCAAAAAGAAATTAATTTGGGGAGGTTCCAGCTTCCCCTCCTGAACAAGGGCAGTTGAGATGAGCCTATTATTTCTCATTCATCTTCACAGATCTGTCCCTTCTGGGGAATGGCTACCAACTAACCTGATTGCTACCTGGCTATTTTCACATCCGTGATTTTGTTTTGTCTTTATACATAGTGCCTTTGTTCAGAACAGAAGCATTGTGATATGGTGGGTAGAGAGTCAACCTCTGTGTCAGGACACCTGTCTCTGCCAAAAACTGGTTATGTGATCTTAGACAAGTCACCTGACTTCTGGTCTAAGATGATGAATGGGCAGTTAGCAGTCAGGGTCTGTACATACTAATACAATTATAAGGCAAAAGAAAGAAAAAAACAAAACCCTAAAATGTACCCCCCTCCCCAAATCCTTATTATGAAAAGAAGAAAGGAAGGGAGGAAAGAAGCAAGGGAAGGGAGAGAGGAAGGAGGGAAGAAAAGAGGAAGGTAAAGAAGGAGGGAGGCCAGGAGGGAGGAAAGGAAGAAAAGAAGGAAGGAAGGAAAGAAGGAAAAACAGAAAGAAGGAAGGGAAAGAGAGAGAGGAAGGAAGGGAGGGAGGAAGAATGGAAGGTAGAGAGAGAGAGAGAGAGAATGAGGAAGAATGGGAAGGAGGCAAAGGAGAGGGAGAGAAGGAAAAAAAACAGGGTGAAAGGAGGGAGGGGAGAAGGAATGAAGAGAGGAAGAAAGGGAGGAAAGGTGGAAGGAAGGAGAGATGATTTTTCTCATTTTGTAAAGAAGAAACAGATTTTGAGCTGAATAATGACATTTAAGATCATGCAGTTGCTAGTTGGGCAAGGATTAGATCTCAGGATTTCCAGTCTAGGACTTTTTCTTCCAGGCCACAAGAAATGATTTTTTTAAAAAAGCCCAGATTCTATAAAGGATTCTGTGTCCTCTACACCCCAAGGCCAGCCCTTTCCCCTGGAACTTTAGAGGAAAGAATGCAGAAGAATGGATAATGTTGGGACTGAAACTTTATGACTGCTTTACCTTGGGCATGTCATTTGGCATGATGCCCATAGTACTTTCCCCATAGGATTGTCATGAAACTCAAACAAGATGGTAAAGGATGGTTTCTAAGCCTATTATATGTGTATTACAGGAGAGATGAGCACTGAGGAACCTGACCACAAGAGCTCCTCAACCCTCAGCCTGGTTTTCTTGACCAACACAAGCTCTGTTGACCTTGCTCCACCCAGCTCTTTGCCCCCAGGGGAGATTCCACAGCCCCTGTCCATCTTCATTGCTCTGGCCTGCATCTTCCTTCTGCTGGCAACTTTCCTGATTTTTGTCACTCTCTGCAAACCAGCAGCCATGGACCCATCCCGCCATAGCCCTCACGAATGCATGCCCTATCACCCGGATTCACCCAGCGAGCCCCAGCTCCGATTCTGGAAGCGCCTTGGCTCCTTGCGCCAGTCTATTCACAGCTTCCGACGTGGCAGACCTGGTTCTCAGCACCCTGGCCCGGCCTTCCACCAGCCCCTGCCGGATCGGGAATGGGGTTTAATGGAATCAACTAAGATGTGACATGGTAGAGTGAGAGGCTGGAGGCCACTTGTTCCTGTCCCAGATCTAGATTCCCTTGGAGGGATGGAAAACAAGTGTGGGTGGGGTAACCTTCTCCAAAGCTAATCTACTGGGAAGCCCACTTCCTCCATGACCTCATCTACCCCTAACTCAACCCTTCTACCCTTAGAAAAGGTACAAGAAAAAGTGAGGATCCTTAGACTCTGCTGTCTCATTCCAGATATAGATTTTGGATGTGGTCATTTGTTTCCTCCTGGAAAGTCTATCCAGGGACCAACTGGAGAACTGCAATCAGGTTAGCAGGATGTACCCAATAAGCAAAGTAAGGATTTGCCTTAGAGATCCCTTTGGTGAAGGGGCAATATATTTTGGAAAATCCATTCCAGTCCTCCTAACTTTCCTTTGAAAAACCATTTCTTGGGTATTGAAGATGCAACATTCTACCCATCCTTCCAGGCAGCCTCTTAGCTTCAAGGTAGAGTTCTGAAAACAGTTCAAAGTCATTGTTTGACTCAGAGATTTCTTCTAACCAAGATCCAACATGTTTGAGTCTCAAAAGCTAAGGATTACTGGGGAAGGCTCTATTCCACAAAGGACTCCAATTTAATTCTCAAGAGTAGTCTGGGCAGAGGTAAGGATGAGTGGGGACCAGCACAAGTCAAGTATCTCCCAGGAAGGGCAAGGAGGTCTCCTTTTTCCTCCTGCCCAGGATGCTCTCCTCATGCCCTTGTTATGCCCATCAGCTCCTTTTTATTCTTGCAGAAGAGATGAAGCCCTCAGACTGCAGAAGATGGAGCCCTTTGGGTCCTGGGACAAAGAACTTTCCTGACCAATGGTACAGACTACAGAGGGACATGCTATATTAGGAGTCAGTACTTCCCATATAAAGCAAGAATCTGGTTTAAAGAACAAGTTTCTATTTGACTCTCTCTTCTTCTGTCTCCTTCCTGGCCCACCAACAGGCAAGGCAATGGATGTAACATGGGGAAGGGAAGAGGATGAGTTTCCCAGAAAGGAGGTAATTATGCTGGCAATGCCAGGCATATCTTGTTGTGCAGCTGGAGCACTAATCAGTTGGAATCCCTCTCTGGGGGGAAGGAGAGGGGAGCTGGCAGTCTGCAGCTGGTGAGGTTAGCTTGATTGAAGGAGGAGGGAGAAGTTATCAAAGGTTTGAATCTGGCAGAGGGGCTGGTGGGACCGAAGCCTCCTTAACATATAGGAAAGCCTAGAGGCAAAGTGGGTCTTCTGTATCATCAATAAAGAGCCTGCTCTCATGCGTTTATTCTTGGCCACTCCAGTGTGGATGGTTTAGGGACAATGGAGCCGGTTTAGGGACAATGGAGTGATCTCCTAGGATGACCCTTTGCTGCACCCTTACTTCTCATAAGGATGCTGAGGGATGACTAAAAGTGGTCAAACTTAGCTCCCTATAGGACTCTGTTCTCCTGTCAGAAGGCACATGCTCCAAGGTTCTAAGAGAGAGAATAAAAGAAATGGTCTGTCTTTTCCTTTTGGAAAGACCTAGCTTTAAAAGGCCAAGGTCTTTCATGTATCTAGAGTCATCTTGTTCTGATCCATATCTGACCACTGGACCCAGATGGCTCTGGAGGAGAAAGTGAGACTGGTGATAGCACAGAACTCCCTCACTCAATCCAATTCATATCCTTGTCATGGCATCACCTCTCTGATGTCATGGTTTTCTTTGAGAACAAAAGACAAACATCAATCATCTATCTGTCTACAATATTCAAATGCCTTTATTTTCAGGAATGGAAATGAGACCTGAGATCTTTCTTCCTTCTCTGCTCATCCTCTACACAGTTGTCAGATTGATTTTATTATTGCACCATACTACCAGGCCATTTTCCCTCTCCAAAAGTTCCAGTGGTTTCTCATTCTGAGATCAAATGAAATAATATTTATAAAGCCCTTAGTATAGTGCTTGCCTGGTATACAGTAGGCACTTTATAAGTGCTTACTTCTTTTCTCTATTGCTTATAGGATCAAATAATAATTCCACTGTCTGTTATTTAAAGCCCTTCACATTATGATCCCTGTCTCCTTTTCCAAACTATTTTTTCCCATGAATCCCTTTTGTATCCTCCTTTCCCCAACCAAACTGGCTTGCTTAGTATCACCCAAACTACGTTTCCCACTTCACAGTCTTTGCACAGGCTCTCCTTCCTATCTGGGACTCTGGATCCTTCAGAGCTTGGCTCATGCCATCTCTCAAATTAAGCTGATCAAACACATCACTAGGGTCCTCCCTCTAGCCTCCCCTGTCACTTTGTATTTACCTTATGTAATTGTCTAACAGAGGATTGGGACTTCACCTAGGATTTCATTGGGACAGAGAACTCCCAGATTTGGAGACTCCCTTGAGCAATGTAGGTCAGCACTTTTACTGAAGCTCGATGTTCCTTAGAACACTGAGAAGTTAAGTTGTTCTTCCTCTGGGTCAGTCAGTGAGTATGGGGCAACTAGGTGGCACAATGGATCAAGAGTCAAACATGGAGTCAGAAAGACCTGGTTTCAAGACTGATCTCAGATAATTACTAGTTGTGTGACCCTGATCAAGTTCCTTAGACCTGTTTCCCTCAGTTTTCTCATATGCAAAATGAGCTAGACAAGGAAAAGGCAAACCCCTCCAATAACTTTGCCAAGTGAACCCCAAAAGGGGTCACAGAGTTGAACACCACCTAAAATGATTGAAAAATAACAATTACATGCTGGAGAGGTAGAATCTGAACCCATGTCTTTTTGGCTACCCATTCACTACCCCATGTACACATTATCTCCACCAATAAAAGAATCTTGCTCCAGGGTCCCCGAGGGTGGCAGAAAAATGCTTCCATGAGGTCCTGAAAGTTGTTCCTGTAAGACTGACAAAAAGGATTCAAAGACTATGCTTCCCTGTGTATACTCCAATACTTTTCCAGCTTTTGGGATCTAAAAGAACCATATGAGTCAAAGATTGCAGCCCATTTCTCATCAAATAGAAGAGACTTTTCTATGTAAGATTATCTGGTCTTCTGTTTGCTTCCTTCCAGTGATGGGGAACTTGGTTCTTCATGAGTCAGCCTGTTTCACTGTTGGTCATCTCTGTGACTAGATCAGCAGCCAGGTTAGGCTGAACAACCTCCTTTCTACTGAGTTGAGGCCTGCCTCCCTGTGCCTCCCACTTACTGCTCCTAGTTCTGCTCTACATAGTCACATGGGACACGTCCACTTCCTCATCCAATATCTGAAAATGAGACCTTTCTCCTTGGACTTCTCCCTCTCCAAGCTTGATATTTTTCAGTTCCTTCAATTAGTTCTTATATGAAAAGGCTTCTGGCACCCTTCTTCGGACATATTCCAACTTATTGACATCTTCTAAAATGATGCATCCAAACTTGTAGATGGGGAGTTGGAGCAGGGTTCTCCTTTGGGGGATACAAAATGTTCCTTGAGCATAGAACCATGGAATATGGGGCTGGAATGGATATTGAGATGCTCTTATCTTTTGGTTGCCTTATGGGACCCTAGAGCATACTCACCCCAGTTACTTCATTGACCATTAAAAAAAGAAATTGGATCTCTATTTTACTGGTATAAGCAACTTCCAGTGGATCAACTCCTTCTAGTGTAGAAAAACACTGATTCTGCCACTTATAGTCTTAAGAGGGTTGCCTGAGGACACAGAAATGACATGACTTGCCCAAGTTTACAGTCAATTTAGACCTGATTCTCAGACTGGCTTTCTATCTATTATACCACACTTCTCTGACCACCATCAAGAAGGACACCTAAATTTAATTGTCATGGTTGATCCTTACCAAGGTTGGGTGACTTTGCTCCATAGCAGGATAGTTGACTAGGAAGTACCAGCTTTAATTACCATTTGGAGGGAGCCTTCTGTCCGCCAGTGGGGTCAGGGGGATGGCTGGATTTGAGTGAGAAGGGATTTGTGTTCTCTGCTTTTCCCCTTTCTGAGCAGTGTTTGGTGCTCGTCAGAGGGGGAGTAAGTTGGAGACTGTCATATATTTATATCTAATCATGATCTCAGCAGATGTGTCTGGAGGCACTCCTTCAATAAGAAGGCGTCAGGATCAATCAGGTAGGGGTGTCTTCAGATGTGTTAAGGGGCCCCTTTCAGAGCCTGTTGCTGGCACAGTGTCAGAAAGTGATGGGTCGCAGGACGAGGTGTTGTTAGCAGCTGTAAATGACACCTGAGCTCTGATTAGGAAATGTCACTAGTCACTCTCATTTCCTAAAGGAAAAGATTCTGCCCCATTACTGCCTCTGCCCAGCCCTTTAATTTCTACTTAGCTTGAAGGAGTGTAATAGGTTTGGGAGAAAGGAAAAGTGTGTTACTGTCCCGTAGTAATAATGGGCAACACCCTAGTTTCTCTGCAGACCTTAAGCTTCTCCTTAAATCCCTTCCTCATTCAACCCCTTCTTCTATGGTCAAAAAAGAAGAATGTAAATGCACAGTGAGTAATTAGTTTTTATTATTAACTGGATGAGAAAAGAATCTGAAGATTGCTTTATATATGAATTTAATCTGAAAATACCCAGGGCCATATGAGAGGTAGTGTGACATAGTTGATAGGGGACCATTCTCAAAGTCTAGAAGCCCTGGGTTCTGGTAGTGACAATTTTTCAGTGTCCCAGATATCTTAGGGGAGAGAGTTTCTATACCAGGAATTCCCAATTCAGATGATATTTTCCCCTCTCTCATTCAGCATGCACTTATTAAACATCTATCAACCTCAAATAACTAAGCCCTATTGTAAAACCACAAGTCCAGGTCAAAAAAAATATAAAATGCAAGAATATATAGAAATTAGAGGTAGGCTGTAACCTAGCAGAGGAAAGTTGGATTTTGAGTAATATCCTCCTTATGGACAATTAGTTAACTAATTCCATTATCTAGAAGTGCTGTTGTTGAGCACACCAAGGCAAGTTACTCAGACATACTCACCCATCAGTGTGTCCATGGGAACCAGGTCATATAGAGCTTTCAGGAAACCTAGATCATTCTTAGCCCCTGCACCAGAAAATTCACTCATCTGATACAATATTCAAATCCATGTCCACCAAGTATTGAGAACAAAATACCAGCTCTTTTTCATCATCCTGTTTTGCAATGGTAGATCTTGCTTCCTCCCCTCACCCCTACTCCCAAGTGGTACCTACATTTATTTTGTGATGAAAAATGAAGAATGTATAACACTCTGTTCCAACTTGAGGGTCAGGAGACAAGGCTTAAAAGTTGCAAAGGGATGTGGGCCATTGGTACCAATTATGGTTCATTCTCTAACTCCTCCTTTTTCTGGAACATGATCACCCAGGTGAAGGAAACAGCCACCTCTCCATCCTGGTCTATCAATAACTATGTGTCAGCCTCTGGGAAGGTGAAATGCTTAGGATGTTCTAAACCATACTTGGAGGAGTACAGCTTGCCTCCAACTGCTCCTACTGGCTCTTCTAGAAGTAAGAGGGAATGGGTGACTGTCACTTTGGGAATTCACTTGGGGAGGAAAGAGATGAGAACAAACACTCATATCAAGTCTGAGTGAGATCTGGAGCTGGATTCCAAGTATTCAGTAGAACTGAGTTCTCTGTAGGTCTGATTCATTGGCCCTCCTTGGGATGGATCCTCCAGAGATGACCAACCTTCTCTGAAGCCATGACTTCCTCCTCCTTCCCTCTGTGTCACCTTGGACTGACCACTAAGTCAATAGGGAATCTTGGGTAAATCATTCAACTTTTTGTCTTTTAGTTTCCCTGTTGATAAAATAAGAACTGGTACCTATTTGTTCTAGTCTTTGAAGTGCATTTCCCTCCTTTCAAACATGCTGGATTAATAAAGTCTTATTATTTAAACTTGGAAAATGGGTACATGAATGTCTGTCTGATGGAAGGACCTACTCTCTCTCTCTTGAATGAATAGACTAACCTTATCCTTATTAACATCCATCCTTGCCTTGTACAACAGAAGCAGACACCAAAGCCTAATCAATTTGAAAAATCATGCTCTCACCTGTTATCTTATTATGCAATTTTGCTATCTCTTATACTTTATTTTTTCCCCCTAAGGATATGATTTCTCTTTCATCACATTCAATGTATACCATGGAAACAATGTAAAGACTAACAGACTGCTTTCTGTGAGGGGTATGGGGGAGAAAGCAAGATTAGGGGAAAAATTGTAAAACTCAAAATAAATAAAATCTTTCTAAGAAAAAGAAAGAAAAATTATGCTCTCCTCTCCAGAATGACTGCTTCTAGCCACATACACCCCAGCTAGCTAATGATGTATCAGGCATGCCACTGGGCAGACACAGAAATCAGGTGTGCTGGGGGCTGTGAAGACAGAATTGCCAGGCTCTGGGATATAGTAAGGCTGATCAGTAAGTAGAAACATTCCTTCAAGCAATGGGAATAAATATAAGACTTAAGGTTGGTGAATTCATAAACTTAGAGGTAGAAGGAATCTTTAGAGGAGGAAGGTAAAGTCAAGAGACAAGGTATTAAGGGATGGAATTGGGATTTGAACTTGGGTCTTCTTGTTCCAGAACCAGGGCTGTTTTTTTTTAAGGTTTTTGCAAGGCAAACGGGGTTAAGTGGCTTGCCCAAGGCCACACAGCTAGGTAATTATTAAGTGTCTGAGACCGGATTTGAACCCAGGTACTCCTGACTCCAAGGCCAGTGTTTTATCCACTACACCACCTAGCCGCCCATCCAGGGCTCTTTCAAGGGAGAAAAGTCTCCTTTTTTATCTCAGGGGTGGAGGGGCACTTACATATTTCCAGGGAAGTCAGTTAACATGGCCTGATGTAAACCCCTACAGCTGGTAATTCCAAGTAATGGAATGCCATCTCCTTGCCTGTCTTTCTGGGAACCTTGCCATCCTCCTCAGATGGCAAGAAAGGGCTGGAAATTCCCTATCTTTCCTTGATCTTCTCCCACTCTCCTGTCCACTTGTAAAGTTCATGGTCCCAGAGTAGAAGACTTTCTCTACCCCTCTCTCTTGTCCTGTGCACAGGTTAGTGTGGGTACAGACCCAGTCCC
Source organism: Macrotis lagotis (assembly GCF_037893015.1). NCBI lineage: Eukaryota > Metazoa > Chordata > Mammalia > Peramelemorphia > Peramelidae > Macrotis > Macrotis lagotis. The sequence continues at coordinate 52,251,790 of NC_133661.1, read as the reverse complement.
TTCCCCCAGAATCCTCATCTGAGGCTGAGTGGGCTGAGCAGTCCTCCCAGGATAGGTTGGAACAGCTAGTCTTGGCCAGGCTTGTTGGCTTGGCTTCACAATCGGAAACCTCTGGGCGATGGTTGAAAACAGTCATTCATTCCCAACTCATCTTTCTGTTCCTCCCCCCTCCCACGTATCAGCAGCTGATGTGTCCATAGATGTGTGTGTGTGGTGTTTGGAAGGATGGTGAATGGGATTCACATGCATTTCCCTCATTAAAAAAAAAAAGCAACCCACCCATTCCCTTTTCCTTCTCTCCAGTGCTCACAGCTCTCATTCCTCCCAGTTTGGCAAAGGGGTTCTTTCTTCCTTAGCCTGTTTACTTCCCTTGAGGAAAGCTATAGCCAAAGCCCAATGAAAGCATCTCTGTTCTGGGCCATGGCTGAGTCCTGGCTTGTGTCTCCCTCTTGTCTCCTCCCTTCCGGGAAAATCTGACATTCCTACCACTCACCCCCACACTGCCCTCTCTTCCTCCCTTAGCTGGGAGGATATCCCTCCCAGCCTGGATCTGCAGAGCCCTCCCTTTTCATGGGAGCCAAGGAGAGAGAGAGAGAGAGAGAGAGAGAGAGAGAGAGAGAGAGAGAGAGAGAGAGAGAGAGAGAGAGAGAGAGAGACTGTATCCCTCTGGAAGGCCTGGACTTTTATGATGTTAGAGTGGCCACCCTGCCAAGAAAGTCACTCGAGTAAGGTGAGCAACAGTGGCATAAGGCCTTCTGGAGAAGGGTCTGTCCAGGCCTCTGGTTTGACTTTCAATTCCTTCTGAGTTCAGTTTCCCAGATTCTTGTGTTCATATTCTCCCACTTCCCTCCTGTTTTCTCCTTCAGGATTTATGTGTGAGGATTAGGACTGATAAGAGCATCTTGTCTCTGTCCTCATGGTCCTCCCCTCTCCCCCAGTCACAGTTCTACCCCAGGTCATTGACCACCTGCCTGTACAATGCTGCTGCCTTCGGGGATGTCCTCGGGGACACTGGCCTCATAGCTGCTCTGAAGGAAGATGGGCCGATTGTCATTCACATCCAGTACGGTGACATACACAGTGGCTGTGCCGGTCCTCCGCTTCCCTACAGGGCCATTGTCTGTGGGGAGGACAGAGACCAGGGACCAGATCAGATCAGCTGCTCCCAAACTTCTTGCTACAGTAATACTGGAGAGAGTCAAGTTTCTAGAAAGGCATGGTGGACATGTGGATCATATTTTTCAAATTGGAGGGATCATCCCATTTAATGCTCTCATTTTATGTAAAAGATCCTATAGCTAGAAAGGATGAGGGATCTGTAAGAGGTAACCAAGGAAGGATTTGAATCGTCTCCCCATTGCATCTGTCTCCCTTTTACAAAGTCAGTCTTGCTCAGAGGGGCACTCCATAGTCAAGCTGTCAAACTCATCCTTGAGCTCTGATTTCTGTAGAAGTCATGAGACTTGAGCTCTCATTTTCAGGGTTATGAGTTGGGAGACATTTCCTATTGCAATTGATGGAGAAATCCCAGCAGAGACCTCTTTTTTTTTGCTCATGTCTCTCTTTTTTTCCTTCTTGACCCAAAGAATTGGGGATATGACTCCTCTTCTCCTTTCTATCACCAACTTTACCCCAAAGGTTTCATTTGGGCTTTAAAAATGGGAAAAGAGGAAGGCTGAGAACTATCCATAAATATTTCAAGAGGGAAGGAGAAGGTATATGCATCATAGAAGCCTCTCTTTGAGGGATTGTTTTTCTTTTTTTAAAAATAGGCCTAAGACAGGTACAAAGACCCTCTCTTAATCCCTCCAAACTAGAGATTCTTAATCTTTTTTTGTATCCTGTACCCCTTTGGCAGTCTGGTAAATTCTATGGAACTCTTCTTAGACTCATATTTTTAGATTCAGAAAATAAAATACAGAGGACTACAAAGAAAACCAGTTACATTGAAACACAGTTATCTAAATATTAATTTAAAAAAAGTTGAGGAACTCCAGGGCAAGAATCCACTGCCCAAAGATCTGGCTGGAGTAAGCCAAGATTTAGCAAGGTAGTTAGGAGAAGGGGACCCGAATCAGAAGGTTGAATGTGCCAAGGATCTAGTTTTCTTTCCTTAAAGGCTTTCTAACCTTTTCTGATATGCAGTACTGCCAGTCCCCCTACCCACATTCTTTCATCTTTCCTTAACCATAGCTACTTTAGGAAGATCTGAGGAGTCCATGAGCCCCAGAGGCCCAGGAGAGACTGGTGACAGTGAGGATACAGGGGCTGTCACCCCACCAAGGGGTTGTAAACCTACCAAGCAAAAACTCAGAGTGGGTCTGGAGGGCTCATCTGTCAATGCTGTCTCCTTTCCTACGTGGGTCATTTACCCACTTCATATTTATATTTTTAAAGAAGTAACTTGAAAATGGTAAAATAGGATGAAATTAAAACTATTACTCTCATCACCATCATCATCGTCAATACAACAGTGTTCTGGCAGTCCAGCAATAATTTACGGGTCAGTTAGATTTGCTCAAAAGAACCATTTCCATCCTAAAGAAAATATTCTGATAGGTGAAAGCCAGTGGAATGTGCAAGTGACCAGACTGTAGTTGGGAGCATCACCCCTCCTCCCAGCTAGCCTTTACCCCAAGTAATGAGATTGTGGATTGGATGTAGATGAAGTTACTACTTTTCTATAAAAGTCATAATTGGTCATCTTGCTTCTCTTCTCCATCAAGTGAGACTGGCCTCATGTTTGGGATCAATTCTTGCCTGTAACCCAAACCACTCTACAGTTTAGGTTATAGTCTTGCCCTAGGTTAATCATTTCACCTGCCTCCCTGTAGGCTGCCCAGTCTTCTAGAGGCACCATTCTAAGTCTGTAGAGACATAACCTGGTCACTGCTCCTAAAGATGCTATGCCTATAGCTACTAAAGACTCAGAAGAGGAAGTTCTCTCCACCCAAGTCCTTCTTGTTGTTCAACATCAGAAAAGGATATGGAAAACATCATTCAAGAAGAAGCATTAACATCTGTTTTGCTGATGAACTCAAAGGCCCTTCCTGATTAGAACGTAAACTTCTGGAGGACAGGGTCTGTTTATATAGTTAGCGCTTAAGAAATTCTCATTCATTCATTCATCCCTTATTCTGGAGGTGATGTGGAGGCAGGCAGAATTCTGGCAGAACTTGATCTCCTGGTTCTTTCTCATGGGCTGAGCAGAGGTCCCAAGACTTTTGGAACTTTTGAGCCTTTTGGAAAGATGCCCCATGTTGGCTGAACTCTATTAGAAAGGGAAAACTGAAATAAGCTGCCTTGCCTGTGTTATTTGAGAGGGACTGGGGATGCATACCAATAGCCTCCACAATCAGGGTGTATGCTGCTGTGGTCTCTCTATCCAAGTTCACTACTGTCCTGACCACGGCATCTCGATAGCCAATCCTGAATTTGCCATCGATGTTTCCTCCTGTGTGTAAAAGAAAACGAGACTCTTTAGAGTTAGACCAGACAAGAGTCCACCAAAAGCTATGGATTCCCAATAGAAAAATCCTTTCTTGAGGGAAGGCAATCTTTACTATTTTTTCTGCTCTGAAAACTTGGGGTAGTCTATGGACTCCATTCAGAATTATGTTTTAAATGCATAAGATAAAATACAGAGATTACAAAAGAAACTAAATGTTAGTGAAAATAAATACGGACTTTTTCTTTCATTCCCCCACAGTCTATCTATGGACTCAAAGTCAAACACCTGGGCTCTATGTTCTGAAACTATGTTTAAACAGTTCTGAGCAGGACCTTGAGACAGGTTCCCAGTCAGCATGAACTGGAGACTTTCTACGACAATGCTTGTGAAAACACTTGGTCAAGTGCCATAGGAATATGAGGAAAGGCTACATTTATTCTGTCCATTTTAGTTGAAGCTTCTGGAGCCAAGTTCATTCATGGTTAGTTTGGATGCACAACTGGGACTGAGGTAAGCCCAAATTTCAATGACTATGGCAGTAAGCATTTATTAAGTGTTAACTAGTGTTAGGCATTGAAAGGGGTTCTGGGAATACAGACAGGATGAAAAATAGCTTTTGTTCTCAGGGAGCTTGCAGTCTGTTTTGGGGATTCAACATTCTCACAGGCTGTAAATATAAGATAATTTGAGTGAAAAGAGAATTCTAACTTGTGGGAAGATCTGTAAAGACTTCCCTTGAGCTTGACTTGAGTCTTGAAGAAAGCTAAGGGCTCTAATAGGCTGACATGAGGAAGGAGGAGTTTTCTAGGAATGGGGGACAACCTCTACCAAAGCAGGAGATACAATACTGAGTTCAGGGAAGAACAAGTGGGCCTGTTTGGTTGGGGCATAGAGTGAAAGGGGAGGAATATAAAATAAGCCTGCAAAGTAGGCTGGGGAGAGAGTATAAAGGTTCAGTGTATGTGAATTTTGTCCAGAAGTTAAGAAAGAACCACAGAATTCTTTAACTTTGTATTGTGGCTGAGATAGTATAATAATAGATTATTAGATATGAAAGAACATTACAGATGAAAATCTTTCAACTCAGAACATAGAATTGTAGAAAGTTCAACATGTTATTCAACCTGAAAGAGTCCTTAGAAATGGTCAAGTCTAATTTTCTTATATTCCTGAGGAAGCATCCAAAAAGTTGAAATGAGTTGCATGAAATTTTATGGTTGAAGCAGAACTAGAATCTAGGTCTTCCCAACCTAACAACAAAAATTTATTAAGTGCCTATAACAGCTAGGGGGCAGTACCTGGGCAGCTAGATGGCACAATGGATAGATCCTGGAGTCAGGAGGACTTGAGTTCAAATCCGATCCCAGGGCAAGTCATTTAACTTTGCCTCAGTTTCCTCATCTGTACAATGAGCTGGAGAAGCAAAAGGCAAAGCAATTTCTTTCCCAGGAAAACCCCAAATGGGTCAGGACTGAACATTATGTTATCTCTATGGAGATGACAAAGACAAAAGCAACATAGTCCTTGCCCTTGAAGAGCTTACTCTCAAGTAGGAAGATAAGAAAAATGCATAAGTGACTATTAAAAGGCAAAATATGAAAAAAAAAAGAAAAAAGGCAAAATGTGATGACTATAGAAGAGAGGGCAAAGGGCAAAATTTGAGTGACTTGGAGAGGAAGGAATTATTTTCAGCTGGAGGGGGGTGGGGCAAGAAAAGATTTATGGAGAGGGCTAGAGGGCCAGTCAGTCAACTGGTATTTATTAATGTGCCTGAAATAGACCTTGAAAAAAGAGAATTTCAACAGCTAAAAATGGGGAGGGAATGCATCCTAGGCTTGAGGGATGTTGACTATGAATGGCCACCATGATTGAGGGAATGAGAGCATCTCAGTAAGACTTGGCAGCTGTAAGACCTTCCAAGTCCTGTTTCAGAGCTCTTCCCATTGCCGGATGATTCATAAGTCTGAATTGCTCAATCAAAATCATGTTAAATGCTCCGGAAATACAGAACTGAGTAGCCAGGAACGAATGGGGATGGGAAAAGAATATGATTTAAGTACTGGGAATGGAAATCCGAGAGCGAGGGGCCCCAGAAACAGCGGAGTCCTCTTGGGCCATGAGAAAAACCCCCAACGAGCTAACACCTATCACCAAAGGCTAAATGTTTGAGCAAGGTAGAAGAGGAAATGGCCTCGATGGTGGATCTTGCCTCTGCTCTTCATCCTCTGGCTCTTTGTTTTTACAGGGCCTCTGCTATTTAATGCATTCTTTCCCTTCTTGGGGCCTCAATTTCCTTCTCTGTAAAAATGAGGGAATTGGAGGAGATGGTCTTTAAGGCCTGGTCCATCCCACTGGGATTAAGAATTGGTCAAGGGGCAGGCAGCATTCTGGGCAGCAGAGGGCGCCAGAGCACAAGTTTTACCATGTTTGGCAGCTTCTCTCATGAGCTTTTCTCAATCAGAATATTTTTCACTGAATCTTGATATAATATCACCTGAGGGCTAGAAGAAACCTTAGCAGACCAGTTAAGTCTCTGTTCCTCATCATGAGTGCTGGTATCCTTGGGGTATCATGGAGATAGACCACTATATAGCTGAATACTGAACTATAGAATGAATTAGTATCTAGAACCCAAGGATCTTGATTCCTAAATCATATTATAGACATCCTCAGGGTAACTTTATATGAAAGTGAAGTAGAGAATCACCCACATGATGGTTCCTGGGAGAAAGAAGGAGGTGTAACTACTATCTCCCCTTCTCAAATTTTCATACAGAACTTGACTCTCTACTTGACTGTAAGGTCCTTGAAAGCAGGGGCTTTCACTTTTCTTTGTAGCCTTAGAACCTAGCACAATGCTTTTATAAGTGTCCGTGACTGATTTTGTCCTATCATGTCCTTCTTTGCCTCATCTCCTTTAGTAGATTATACACTTTTTGAGGAGAGGGGCTGTGTCATTTCCCATCTTTCTAAGTCAGCATAATATTATCGGGCTCATAGTGGCCACTTAACATCAATACTTGTTGAATTAGATTGAAATGAACAGGTGTAGATCTATTATGTTCTGATAGGAAGTTTTATCATAGGGGAGAGAAGACTATATAAGGTGATGGGTACTTGGAAGGGAGAAGAGATGCATCATACCATGATAATGGGAAAAGGTTGCGGAAAAGAGAGGCTGAGGGAAGTGAAGATAAACTTTGCAATTTTATTAAGGGCTGTTCTAGATGTTCTGTTGTCTTATAATTCTCCTCTGCCAAGCTGTGACTTGTGGGAAGTGAAGTAGTGATTGTAGTGGGGAAGAGCGAGGAAGGTGGACATATGCATCTAGGATGATGATGAGGTGATGCCATGACAAACACATGAATTAGATTTGAGTGAGGAGATGCTGTGCTAAGTTGCCAGTTGCATTTTCTCCTCCAGTGCCATCTGGGTCCAGTGGCCAGACATGAATCAAGACAACTGGAGATGGTCCTGGATGCCAAGCAATCAGGGTTAAGTGATTCGCCCAAGGTCACACAACTAATAAGTATCAAGTGTCTGAGATTGGATTTGAACTCCTGTCCTCCTATCTCCCAAGATCAGTGCTCTATCCACTATACCACCTAGCTACTCTGTATCTAGGACAGAGGGAATCCATAAATGACTAGATAAATGTAAAAATAGATGGACTGAGCAAGGTTGAAGGTGGGGGATAGATTTTATGCTTCTCTTAGTAAGTTCACAGATTTAAAAATGGTGGGAAACATTATGCTAAGGCAGGGCCGAATGAGACTTTTAAAGATAGGTAAGAATTTGTCAGGGACCTTTCATAGATCAAAAGGACTCTGAAGTACAGATGCCATTTTGTGAAACCTTTGCTTGAAGACTTTTGGAAAAAGAAGAAATTCCAAAGCAGTCTATTTCATTTTGGGAGAATATTGTTAGGAAGTTTCACCTTTTACTGAATTGGAATCAACTTCCCTAAAGCTTTTAGTCACTGGACCGGCTTCTTCCCTTTTAGGTCAAGCAGAGCAGATCTATTCTGGATTCTATATGACATTCATTCAAATAAGTGAAGACAGCTAATGAGTCTCCCTCATATCTCTTTTACAGACTAAACACCCCCAATTCTTTCAACCAATCCTAGGGTCTGATTCTGAGGCTCTTCATCGTAGTTGTCCCCTTCTATCCCGAAAGCATGGCACCTATAATTGCTCAGTATACTTTGGGTGTGCTCTAACTGGGGCAGAGTACAGTGGAACTATCATATCTCTCACTGTGAACATTATTTCTTTCTCAATGCAGTCCAAAATGGGTTAGCTTTTTGAGTTGCCATGTCAACCTATTGACTCACATTGAGTTACATTCCACTAAACCCCTCTGGGGCCCTTCTCATCTAAATTGTTGTCTAGCCATACCTTTCCCATTCTAAATTTGTGATGGGTGACTTTTGGAGCCGAAACATGGCCTATATTTATCCCTATTAAATCTCATCGTATTTAGAAGAGGCCCATCATTCTGTTCTGTTGAAATCGTTTTGGCTCCTAATTCTGTCCTAACTTTGGATTCCGACTCTATAGGCCAATGCGTCAGCCACTCCTCCCATTTTTGTATCATTCAGATAGTTGACAGACATGGTAAGGTTTCCATTCTCTTTTCAGCCATTACTTCAGAGCTACTGGTTTTCTAGACTCAGACATTCAATCTCGCCTCTGAGATGTTTCTTGTCTCCATCCCTTTGCCTTTCCTCACACAAACACCGCTCTAATTTAGTCACTTAGTCCTCCTCCCCAAACTATTCCAACAGTCCACTAACTGATCACCCTGCCACCAACTTCTCTCCTCTCCAATCTACTCTCCTTGCACCTGCCCAAAGTGACCAAATTAGAACGACTTGTGGTACATAAAAGCCTCCCTAGCCTGGCTCCAGTCTACCTTCCCTGCTTTATGAGATATGACTTCTCTTTATGCACTCTCTGGGCTGGTCAAACTGACCTCCTTGTCTTTCCTCACACATAAGAAAGAAAAAGGAAAGAAAAAGAAAGAAGAAAGAAGAAAGAAGAAAGAAGAAAGAAGGAGGAGGAGGGGGAGGGGAGGAGAAGAAGGAAGAGGAGAGAAAAGGTTTATAAAAACAGTTTGCTAACTATTTCCTTTGTCATTCTATGTTTATTTTATGAATTTAAAAATATTTCTCTGGGGAAGGGTTCAGAGGTTTCATTAGACACTACTCAAATTGTTCTTGACCTAAAAAGGTTAAACACTTCCTGCTTAGGGCCTTCAGGTTTTGTTTTGTTTTTTGACAAGGCAATGGGGTTAAGTGACTTGCCCAAGGTCACACAGTTAAATAAGTATTAAGTGGATTTACTTACTGACTCCAGAGCTGGAGATCTATCCACTGAGCCAACTAGCTTCCCCCAGGGCTTTCAGATTTACAAAGCATTATAGGTAAGATAGGGCTAGACTTGTTCTTTGAGGAGAGGGGGTTGCTGGACTTGGGAAACTCCCTTTACTAATGAAGGGAAAGATTTTCTTTTCCACTTAATCAATTTAGAGCAGCCTAGGGGACTGAGAAGTTAAATGAGTTACCGAGAGTCACACAGTCAGAGTGTTTATGGAGCAAAGCAGAGGGATAAATTTAAATCCTGGTTTTCTCAACTCTTGCTAGTCAGTTCTCTCTAACCAGTGCCCAACACTGTTTTTGCTGATTGGGACTATCTCAGAACTGCTCCTTGCCCAAGCAAATTCTGAAAAAATTTCCTCAAGGGGAATTAGCTTCAGGCCAGGGAAGTACCAGTTAATTAGACAATGGTGACTACTGCAGAAAGCACTAGAAGAGATTGAGATCCATATTCTTATCTATAGCTATAAACAGACATGTCATATGACACACCACACATATGTCTATAGCCACCATCACATTAAACTTATATACCATGTGTGTAGATATATAAGTGTACGTGCCTGTATGTGTGTGTTTATGAATATATAATATGTGTGTATATGTGTATAATCATGCATGTGTCTATGTTTGTGTGCATGTGTTTCTCCTAAGTGAAACAACAGCATGTTATAAAATCCAGTGAGAAGTTTTAATCCCTCCCAGATTCTCTAGGTGTTACCTAATCTCTCAAAAGGCATCCCCCTTCAAAGGGGAAAGGTACCAAAGGATCTGGGGAAGGAATGGGTTGACAGGCAGAGGAGTCAATGAAATGAGAGCACCAGGACCTGTGATAAAGTAACTGAGCTCAGCATTGAGTCCCACATCATTATCTGTGCAGTTCAGCCAGACCACTCGGAAATCTCTGGGGATGTCCTCCAGCAGGGAGACGTTGTATACGGCTGGGAAGAAGGTAGGTGTTTCATCATTCACATCCAGTACTGGAGAGGAGACAAAAAGAAAAGACAGGCTTGGTTTTATATCACAGGAACTTTGTACTCAGGAGGCCTCAGAAATAGTCATGGGGAACATAGATATGTAGCTGAAATCTATTCTTGTGCAAAAAAAAAAAAACCCTAAAAAAAAAAAAGAAATCTATTTTTTCCCCCCTTCCTATCCACATCGCCACCTGGTTGAACAGTCGATCAGCATTGGGCCAGTTAGTGAAGACTTGAACTGGTTGTGTTACAGGTGCTGGCTGACCTAATGTCCCTAGAGGACCAGCTAGAGAGTGATGGGGGATGTGGGGATGTCAAAGGATGCTGGACTCTGATTCAACACTAGAAGAAGGTCACAGCATACTCATTTTACAGAAGACATAGAGCAGTTGGATGACATACCCAAGGCCACACAGCTAAGAGTCAACTGAGTTCTAATGTACATGACAACAAACCTCTCATAGCCAAAAGACGGGGCCCCTCTCTGTGGATCACTGAAGGCTATAGGATGGCCCAGTTTTTATTTTCCTTGAGTTAAAGATTATCTGCAAAGTATCTTTAAGAACCCAGTGTGACTCTGCCAACCATTAACTCCTCTAAGCCCTCTTTGAAGCGTTCTACCACACATTCTTCCTTTTGAGATAGAAAGGGTCTTGGGGATTCTCTTATCAAAACCTCTTAACTCACTAATAAAAGGCACAGCTGTCATAGATACAGTCAATGAAATGAAAGTCAATGAAACCTCTTCAGTGACTGTTCTGGGGCCCTAGGATCCTAATTCCTTTTCGATTCCATTACTGATATTTGGGCAGAATGGGGCAAGACCAAGGAATTCTGGTCCTTCAAATCTTAGCATTCAGTAAACCTTCCTGAAACCAACTTTTCATCTTAGAATTTAACACGCATCTACTCATAAGAATTAGCATGAATTAAATAGACAAACATTATTTTTTCCAAATTTTTACCAAATATTCATATTTACCAAATATTTCTTGTGCCTCTTCATTAAATTTTCAGCTCCCGAGGGATATACATACTTTATGTTGGGGAGCCAAGCAAATTCCTATGATGCCAAACATCTATGGGGTAGACTGAACCCAGAGGGGGCAAGGTGAACTTCGGGCTTAGTAACTTACTAGTGTCACTTCCTTGAGCCCAGTGGGACCAGAAACCATGTACCTAGAGGTTTAATGGAGAGAAATTTCTCTACTTGATTTCCAGGGATGGAAGCTACAGCACCAATCTAAGACCTGGAGACCCTGATAGGACTAGACCCCTAGAGATGGGTTTGAAAGGACTTCAGGTAAGGGATGCCACTTGCCCCAAGTGGTGCTCTCTTGACACTATTTCAGTTGGGACTGACAGAAACATCTTGACTCACCTCGGATGGTGAGTGTGCTGGTGGAACTCTTCGTGGGTGTACCTGCATCACTAGCTACTACTCGAAGGTAGTACTCTGCGATGCGTTCACGATCCAGCTCGGTGGTGGTAGTCACCACGCCGCTGCTGCTGTTGATGACAAAGTCCATACGGGGCATGCCCACCTGCATACGGTATGTCACCAGTCCATTCAAGCCTTCATCCAGATCAATGGCCACCACCTGGTAAGAAGAAGTTTTAAGAAAACAGCCCCCATGCTCAGGGTCTCTCCCATCCAGAGGTCATGATGCTTTCTCTGGATTTTCTGTCTGCTCCATCTATACTCCAATGAAGACTTTTGGTTTCTTCCCAATCTTGATCCCTAGCTCTAAATATTCCCTGATGATTCAGACCCAGCTCCAGTCAACTGAACCAACTCCAACAGGAAAAGAAGCAGCATTGTCATTTAATATCCAGATCCACTCTCTCTGGGGTTTTCATTAGCTTGTGAACATCACTTACTTTGATCTGGGGACTGCCTGCTAATAGAACAGAGATTAGAGACAGCTAGCCCCCAAACTCAATATAAGCTAAGTGGGCAATATGGAGCATAAAAAAAAAATCTTGTTGAAGCCACACATCTCTCTCCAAGGTACCTGATTTGTGATACAATTAAATTTGAGTCAATTCAAATGAGATTTATAATTCTGTGCGAGGCCCTTGAGGAGGGAGAGAGCATGCCAACAACCGTAGAGGTGATGGAGTTGGGGAGAAAGGGGAAGGCATCCAATAGGATGGAATTGAAAAGAAATGAATGAAATGAACCTGAGGGGGTAGAGCTGATGGGAGAGGAGTTTGTTTCAGAAAAGGAATACAGAAGGTAAAGATAGAGATAATGGAGAAATGCTGAGTCTGGAGAGCAGCTAGTTGCCTAGTTTAGTCGGATCTGATACAGTTGAACTTTCACTAGGGTCTGCCTCTGCTGCTGCACTGTGGGGAGTAGGAGGTGACCCTGGGTGGTTTCTCAGAGGCCAAGGCAACCACTATACACAGGCTTCTCCTGAGCTGGTGAGACTTTGAGGATGCTGGGAGTAGACTGTTTAGCTAAGTGGGGGGAGGCTTATGATCAGGTAATGATTTTTTTTGGCCAAAGACTTCTATAAGGATCTCAATCTGCATTGGTGGAGGGAGAACCACCTCAGTGGGCTACTACATGTTTTTAAGTGGTAAAGTAAGTCAAATTGCAAATATTACTTTGAAGATTCAACATCTCAGGCAATTTTGGTTTTTTTTAGAAACTTTTAAACAATATTTTAAAAAATTATAATTATGAACTTGACAACCATCAACAGATATCAATATTTCCACATTCAAAGGAGCAAAGAATAAGAGGATTGACTATGAAACCATAAATCTCTATTACATACAATTTTTAATTAAAATTAAAGTCAGCTAGATAATTCTGTGGATAGAGTAAGGACTTTTAATCAGGAAAACCTGAATAAGAATCTTGCTTGAGATACCTATCATACTAGCCATGTGACCCAAGTCAGGTTAAGTTTCCTCCTATGTGAAATGGGGAGAATGCCTTCCACTTCCCAGAATTATGAGCATAAAATAAAATATCATGTAAAATATTCTCTAGATTCTATCTATTATTATTCAAAGTATATATAAAATTGATATCAGACAATTTCAACACTGTCCTCCTTGTCTGTGTTCCCTTTTGAATCCCAGGTTCTGTAATAACCAGGTTCTGTTTGACAGCTGCCACCAGCTTCATTTCTGGCAGCTCCTGGGTGTCCCCAAGGCCCTCACATCCAGTCTAGGGTAGCACTCTTTCCAATTGAGATAAATTGGGGCTTCAAATATAGGATGCAAAGGAGATGTAAAGGAGGACATTTGGGAAGGATCTGTACCCACTTGTACTGAAGTAAATCTTTCTGTGAATGACAAGAGATACAGAATATTTTGTTCACTCACATTTCCTGTGCATTTTTAGCTAGCTGAGTTCCAAGGGCTTGGCTTTTATCTATGAATTTTGCCCTCATTTACTTTCTTTAGCTTCTTTCCCATCGGACTATAAGGTTCCCAAGGATCAGCAGCCTGAGGGGCCATCCTGGTCAATTGCAATCTTAAACATTTCTCAGTTCATACAATTTTTCTCCTATTTCAAGTCCCTCCAACTTGAGTTTAGGCCCCATGAGGACAGAGGCTATGTCTCACAGGTCTCCTGTTTACCCTCTTGCACAGGGCTGAAAAGAATGGCCTCCATCCATGTTTGTTGATGGATTGAATTGATTGCTCATGACAAGTTAGAGAAGGAGAGACCGTGAGAGGAAACTTCAAGGAGGAAGGAGGACTCCTTCCAGGAACCAGAATTCTTCTTGGGAAACTCACATGGTAGACAGGGATCCCAGCGACGGTGCCTTCTAGCACCTCGGCGATGGCAGGCAGGTTCTGGAAGGTGGGGTCATTGTCGTTCAGGTCCAATAGGTTCACAAAGACTGTGGCACTGCTGGTGGCTCTCAATGGGGGTGTGCCACCTAGAAGGAATTAAGAAAGGAGGCAGAGGAGGGGAAATGAAGAGAAGGAAAGGAGAAAGAGAAGAAGGAGAAAGCAAGAAGCCATTTAGAGGTAGCTGGTGATGCAATGGATAGAGTACTGAGATTAGAATCAAGAAGACCTGAATTCAAATCTGACCTGAGACCTTTACTAGCTGTGTGACCCTGGGTAAGTCACTTCAAATTTTTTTTTGTCTCCATTTCCTTAGCTATAAATGGAAATAATAACAGCACCTACCTCTTAGGGTGGTTGTGAGGATCAAATGAAGTAATCTTTGTAAAGTGCTAGCTCTTTATAAAGTACATAGTAGGTGCTTAAAATTCTCATTTCCCTTCCTTCCCCAATTTTTTTCTTTGCAAGACAATGGGGTGAAGTGACTTGCCCAAAGTCATACAGCTAGGTAATAATTAAGTGTCTGAGGCTGGATTTGAACTCAGGAACTCCTGACTCCAGGACCAGTACTCTTATCCATTTGTGCCATCCAACTGCCCCTTCCCCATTTTTTTATAGGTTTTTTTTTGTAAGGCAAACAGGGTTAAGTGGCTTGCCCAAGGCCACACAGCTAGGTAATTAGTAAGTGTCTGAGACCGGATTTGAACCCAGGTACTCCTGACTTCAGGGCCGGTGCTTTATCCACTACACCACCTAGCCGCCCCTCTTCCCCATTTTCAAATGGTTCCTTGAGGAGGGATATCAAAGGTGATTTTTTTGATTAACTCAGATCCTGGGCCCATCCCCTCATCCCTGAGCCTCTCCAGCTGAATGAAAGGACTGGAAGAAGAAGCTAGAAGGGAAGTCCCCCAACAGAGTTCCCACTCCAAAGACAAAGGGTACAAGGTAAAGAGCCCAGAACAGAGCAAATCCAGTAACTCTCACACTATGGGGCATCCAGGCCTAGGACTGGCCGAGACACAATGGTGTTTTTAGGAGAGTGGGGCAGGTTAGGATGAGAGCAGTGAGAGGGGCTCCTTACAGTCAGTAACCGAGATGATGATTTTACGCATGAGTTCGGCCTCTTCAGGATCTGGATTCTCTCGGTCCAACATGACGTTGGTGGTTCTGATCTTGCCTGTGGTGCTGTTGATATGGTAGAACTTGTTGGGAGGGTGAATGCTGTACACCAGAGTCCCGTTCTCAGCCAGGTCAGGATCCACGGCCACCACCTAGGAGAGGAATTGGGAATCATCCTACCCACACAGTGGGTCAAAGAGAGATGGCCTGGGATTGGGAACTGGTTAGGCTACCTTGATGGCATTTTATTATGGGGGCAGAGACCAGGCCCCTTTCCCATTCTGCCAAGACCCCTCTTTATCCCAGCACCAGAGACGGCTTCATTGAGCCAGAAGGACTAGATATTGGGGACTGACTTCTGAACAAGGTTGCTCCCTCTACAGTATAGATCAGAACCTTTCTGTGACCTTTTGTATTAGAGACAGAGGCTAGATGAAGATTCAGATTGGGAGGAGAGAGTCTTGGATTCAGAGTTGTTAGTACCTTGTCTCTTCTACCTGCTATCTGGATGACCTTGGACAGCCATTGCCTTTCCTTTGCGTCTTAGTTTCTTCACCTATGGGGACTGGCCTCAGTGATATCTAAGAGGTCTTTCTATTCTAAATTCCACAATCCTCCAAATTGGACGTCATAACCCAAATTTTGGATCATGCATTAGGAGAGGGCTACATAATCAGCATCTCACAAGCTAGGAGACTATAGAATTTAGGAAGATGGGGAACCAAGGGGTTCTGTTTGGTTGAAGTTCAGGGACCAGATCTTGTCTCTTCCCAATTAGTTTCCCATTTATATATATATATATTTTTTACCTTGCTAGACTATAAGCTCCACGAGGGCAGGGGCTATGTCTTATGTAGACATTGCATCTCCTTTAGCCCTTTAGTAGTGGTTAAATATTTGAGGGAGGAATAAAAACATTTGTGAGTTTTGCTTTGTGCACCCTAGACTTCAAAGACCTTGGCTTCAGAAATAGAAAATTTATTATCTTTTCAGAGCAGACTGTTGTAGGTTATAAGAGTTCTGAAAGTAGAGAAAAAGGGATATCGACTGGTTTAAAAACCAAATCTCCAAAAAACATATCAAACTTTTCTATTTTAATCTGCACTGATAATATTTTCTCCATAATTATCTTAAGTCTAGATGATCAACAAAACAAAAAATCAAACTCTGACTTGTAGCAATTTCTGAGGTGCAAATACCCACAATGAACATTTAATAATAGACTCTTTTCTTAGGTTTTTACAAGGCAATGGGGTTAAGTGGCTTGCCCAAGGCCACACAGCTAGGTAATTATTAAGTATCTGAGGCCACATTTGAACTCAGGTACTCCTGACTCCAGGGCCAGTGCTCTATCCACTGCCCCACCTAGCTGCCTCTAATAATAGACTTTTTTTCAAGGCAAATGGGGTTAAGTGGCTTGTCCAAGGCCACATGGCTAGGTAATTATTAAGTGTCTGAGGCCGGATTTGAACTCAGGTACTCCTGACTCCAAGGCCAGTGCTCTATTCACTGCACCACCTAGCTGCCCTATAATAGACTCTTAACAAGGAAATAGTAGAAGATGGCTTGAGACGCTTAAATGTAAGTGTACTGATGGGACCTGGAGAAGATGAAGAACCTGCGGTCCTCTTGACCTAAAGGTTGCCTCTTGTTCAGTGCATCTGAAAGAAGACCTCCCTACTGAATATTAATACAAGATAGTGTTGTCTAGTGCAAAAAATCCTGGCTTTAGAATCAGAGGACCTGGGTTCAAATCCTGCCTCACATACTTGCTGTTTGTGTGACCTTGGAAAAGTCATTTAACTTCTATGGGCCTTAGTTTCCTCATCAGTAAAATGAGGGGGTTGGACAAGGTGGTCCCCAAGTTCTCTTCTTGCTCTAAGTCTAGGATGCTACAATTCTTGTTGAATTGGGGTTGGAGGCGGAGCTGGAATCCAGGTGCCCTGGTTCATAGGACAGTTTTCCAATGTTTATTTCACTTTGAGCTGGTCCCCTTTGTCACAGCCACTTTTTTCCCTTTCTCTGGGGGGGATGTTCTATTAGCAAGGCCATTTGCATAAGAATCAGCCTTTGAGATTTTGGGTCTTCCCGCTGCTTTCCCACATACCAGATTTCATCTCATCTCAGTGACACAACAATTATGTCCATAACCACCAATTGTGATGTCAAAAGGCGGTGGTGGGATGACATTCTAAGGGGATGGAAGGGTAGAGATTATGCGTGGGAAGCTTGGGTCCCAAAGTCTGGGCCTGTCATGGTGAAGGGAGAGCAATTACCACAAGGAGGAGTGAGGGGGAGAGGAAGTTGGGGACATGTCACCTGCTCCCTCTGTACTCTGGCTCCACACTGGGGCAGGGGGAGGGCTTTAGGACTGATGTCCCCCTTTGTCTTCCTGTGCCTCAGTCTACTTTGTGATCCTCAAAGCATTCAGAGAAGAATACCCAAGAATTTTCTCTCTCTCCCCTTAGGAGCCAACTGATATGTGCATTCCTTGATGGGTTGGCTCCTATCCCCCTCCTTCACCCTCATTTTCTCCCTACCATCCATAGAGCTATATAATTCTGCCCCTATCTCAACTAGGGACTAGACTGAATGTCTCCTTTGCCCATTTTTCATATTAGTTACTGTGTTTTAAGGTCTCTCAGTCATCCCACTATCCACTGAAGGAAACAGAGGTTCAGACATGGAAGCAATTTGTCCAAAGTCATACAGAGATAGTTGTAGAACCCAGGGGTTCTGGATCTCAGCTAGACAGTGAGGAGTAGACCAAGGGGGATGCCCTCTTTCATTTCACCCTTTGCTTTTTTAGAGGTTGCAGCATCTATAGAAGACTAGAACGATATTTCTCTAGGGAGAGGAGCATTGAAGTCCCAGAGGCTGAGCCCAGGACAGCTCCATCTTTAATTCCAGGACACTAGAATCAGCTCCTTTGTGTTACTTGATGTGGGACTTTTTTTCTGCATTGGCAGCAGAATCTATTTCTTTCCCCCACCTAATCCCCTTGCAGAGGTGTCTCTGGGGCCAACAGACCAGAACAGACAGATGGGCTGCTGAAATTCCTCCAACTCCCATCTGCCTGGAGTCCTGGCCAGCTTGGGAGCCCTGAAGTCAGATGGGGGAGAGGGGCAGGGGAGCTGGGAGTTGAATAAGGGGGGCAAGGTGAAGGTGAGGTCTAGAAGCGGCCCCTGCAGAGACCCTTGTCTTCCTGCTAAGGAGAGGTTACTCTGGTTGTGCCAGTTCCTTCCTCCTTTTTTGCTAGCTCTTGATCCTTGGTGAAGGATGGTTGGCCTACTCAGTGGATGGTACCTGGAGACTGAAACTCTCTCAGTTGGGCTCTGCCCTGTTCATGTGCGGAAGAAACTGGCAGGTCTCTTACTCTCATTTTTTTTCCCTTTAAAATAAGGGGGCCTGCTAGCAGGGCCTATCTTGACAACAGGGAAGATGGTGAGTCTCCTTGAGCTTAAGACTGTTGGTTCAAAAATTGATAATAATGCAGTGTCAATAATTATTTCATAGATAATAAGTTGGTAATTAATTTTCTCTAGACAAATCTCCCCCAGATAAAACAAAGCAAAATAAAATACCTATTTTTTGGTAGATAGAGGTGGTATAGTGTACAGAATTCTGGGCCTGGAGTCATAAAGACCTGAGTTCAAATCCAGTCTCAGATTCTTACTAGTTGTATGACCTTGGATAAGTCACTTAACCTCTGTCTGTGTCAGAGATGAGCACAATAGACCCTACCATCCAGGGCTGTTGTGAGGTTCAAATGAGATAATAATTATAAAGTGTTTAGTATAATAAATAATTGTTCCCTTTACTTCCCCCTCCCTTTTTTCTTCCTAACCATTGAGGGGGGGAAGACCCAAATTTTTGTAAAAAATATGCAAAGTCAAGCACAAATTTCTACTTTGGCTGTGTTCAAAATGTACCTCTCTCCTTCTACCCTTGAACCCAATTGCCTCCCTTTCTGATGGGAAGTGAATGGTGAACTTGGTGAGGGTCTTCTGGAATCCTGGTTGACTATTGTGTCAGCCAGCTCTAAATAAAATAAAAAGGTGAAAATCCTCTTCTGCCATCTCCTTCTGATCATTTCCCATTTGGGGGATGGACAGCACAACTATTTTTCTCCCCATTTTATTCATAGAAAGAGTAAGTCTCAGAGAGGCCAGTGAACTGATTAACTCTGGGCCAAATGACCAGTCATTG